>NC_083560.1:60249765-60584765 GCF_019925205.1 Metopolophium dirhodum | reverse complement strand
CATATATATTA
This sequence comes from Metopolophium dirhodum, assembly GCF_019925205.1. Taxonomy (NCBI): domain Eukaryota; kingdom Metazoa; phylum Arthropoda; class Insecta; order Hemiptera; family Aphididae; genus Metopolophium; species Metopolophium dirhodum. The sequence continues at coordinate 60,584,754 of NC_083560.1, read as the reverse complement.
TATACGTTGTAAACGTTATTATTAGAATATAATGAACATTTATAAATATATAGCTTATATTTAAAAGACACTAATAATATAATTGTCGTTTAAGTAGTTTTTTAAAATATCTATATGTTATAAATATTTATTTGTTTATGATTATTTTATTTTTTGCATTAATTTAACTTATTATATTATAATACGGGTAAAACTTGTTCAACTGATGGTGCAAATACATAATATACTTATAGTGAACATTAATGTGACCTCGTAAGGAGTAAGTGCTTTTTTCATTCTTATTAATTTGGTTTATCATTGTTTGAAAAAACAAAAACAATTATTATCATTATAATTATTATATAATTATTATTTTTTATTATTATTAAATAGGTACATTATTATGAATATTATTATTTTTTAATTTTTAATGTAGTTAATATGAAAATCTTTTATCATTGTTTAAAACTTCTAAAATCATATATGTGTGTGTGTCCAAAAGTCTGGAAACTTTTGTTAACGTTATTATTTCATTTGTCGGTGTTTCCCTGGTTTTTGACACACTATATGTATACGGTTTTTGGCGTACTGTGACGATGGAAATTTGTTTGTATCCCTACGTATGTACAATATTATGTAGCCATTACATTTATATACTACCTATAGTTTAATGTTTAGTCTTTAGAAATACTCAATTTTAGTGTTTATAGAATAGTATAATATTTATTATTATTATTTTTAAATTTATTTTTCCTTCTGTTTTTGAATGTTTGAAATGGATTGTATTTTACATTGTGCAGACTTTATTCGAAAATAAATATCAAATACCTACCTCAATAATATAACAAAAAATTGTGTGTACTTTTTTAATTCACTATGTTGGTGCCCGGCATTGAAGTCTCATCAAACCGAGAGCTATCATGGGAGACCTGCGTGCACAAATCGTCGCTTTATAACGTGACCGAGACCGAGTTCCTATAACTGAAAGTGTATTATTAGTGATAACTTTTACACTTTTACACATTAAATACATACTAGCACAGAAAGATAGCTGTTAAGTATTAATACTTACAGTAAATTTTTAAATATTTCAAATACAATTTAAGACTTTTTGAGCGACTATTATAGATCATTAAAAAAATAAAATAATAAAAATAAATTTTCTCAACATTTTGGGGTGGGTTGCAGCCCCCTAGCCCCCCACCCTGGCTACACTACTACTACAAGTACACTAATGCCCGGTTGCACATACGACCAATAACTAGTTATCGGTCCAATAACCAGGTTATCGAATCGATAACAATTTGACAGGTTGCACAAAGGATCAATAAGTTTTATCAATCCAATAAATATTGTGTTATCGGTTCGATAAGTTGTAGACCTGATTTCGGTTCGATAAATATTCAAAAGAGTTCTATAACTTTATTGATCTGATAATATCGAATTATTTTGTGATAACTGATAAGGTAATATTATTATTTGTCATATTTTAATTAAATATTTTTGAAACGAGTTCAATCTTATTTTCTGCTTCATCAGTGTTAGGTAAGTTACAGTTTGTCAGTTTATAGTTTACTAATATCGAAGTCAATACGAATACCAGCGGGTAACTTCTCTACTTTGTCAAAGTAGTAATGTATTTATCATCATCATCATCATCATCATCGAATTCCGATGAAGAACATGAAGTGTTTGAAGTTTTGATAAACCTTCCTCGACCACGAGTTTATTGAATAAAGTATAAAAACGATAACAATTAACACTGATAACATTAAAAATATATGATAGAATGATAATTTCTTGTAACCATGGTATCTAAACTATGGTTAGAGCACTAACCATTAAAATGTTAAAAAAATGTCTGTGCAACCGAACAACACTTTAAGGAACCAATAAAGTTATTTATCCGACTGTTTATTGGACCGTTATCACAGCTTATTGAACTGTTTTTATTGATCTTTTGTGCAACCGGGCATAAGTCGGTAAGTTTAACTGATAAACTACAGTAGCTAATGTGCTAATGTCAATAGTAATATTATATGATAACTGATATATTATAATGTACATATACCATATTATGTTATAACTTATACCTAACTGTTATAATAGTAATTTATAATAATATTATCAATAATATCGTCGTTGACCTCTTATGAATCTTATGTACCAAATTTAAGATTTTGAGGCTTTGAAGTCTATGGATTCAGAAAAAAAATAAGTTATAATTTGATAATGCGCTATTGCATATCTTTATCTCAGAATTAGTGAAAACTAATAAATAAAAACTTCCATGTGTTGTTGTGTTATACCTACTATAATTAATGGTTTATGAAATACCTTCTATGTGATTAATACATAGTATTATTTGAAGGAGATTGGAAACAGTAATTTTCTGCCTTTGTCTAACACATGAGAACATAGGAGTTTAGATGTTATCATTCCAACGTATCAATTTAGCTTGCGAATCGATAAAAATTCTAAAAACATATTTAAATTTGTCGTCATATTAACTTGAGATCAAATTTTTCTAAAAAAAATTCTCACTAAAATAAGGAAATGGAATACTTAAATTTTCGGAGAAATTGAAATCAAAAAATCTGGGAAGTTTGTCTTAAGTACACTTGACGACAAATTCAAATCTGTTATAGGAATTCTTATAGTTTCACTAGATCAATTGGTACGTTGAAATGAAAAAACGACTAAATTCATATGTTCTACATGTGTTAGACAAGGCAGAAAATCACCGCTTCCAATCCCCTTAATTCGGTTGGATTAAATGTTTTTTTACAAATACATTGCTATAACTTATAAACCAATACCAACTCATTGTAAAATGGTATGAATAAGTTTGTGGTATAAAAATCTTAAAAATATTTATAAACTTGATTGTAAAATATAAAAATTATAGTATAAGTAGTAATAGTGGTGGAAATTTTCACAAATCTATATGACTAATATTTTTTTTTAATAACAATAACAGTTCACAATACATTAACTAATATTGTTTAAAGAAAACTTTTTATGATTTTACTTTTGTCGAAATTTAAACTTCAAACAGTTATACAAATAAATTGTAATTTATAACGTACCTATGTATTTTTGATATCTTTGAACTACTGAACAGTTAACAGCTTAATATGGGGAACTTTATATTGAATTTTCAAGCCTCAATACTTTATTAAATATAAAGCCTCAATATTTTATTAAATATAAACTGAAAAAAACAACAAAATAACATTATGACTTATGAGGAACCTTGACATATTATATTTTATTAAATTGTCAAGCTTTTCAACGGAGAATGTTGTTGAATTGCAACAAGTGTCAACAACAATAACAAAAACAAATCGATTTAGTTGAAAATTGGTGTTACGTAAACATCCCTGTTTACCCGCTATGTTTTTTCCATTTATTTAGAAAAGTACCAAGTAGATAAAATTGTCTAGAAACCAAACCCTGGACTGGCTATAGCCAACGGCCCAGTGGACAAAATTATAATCGGCCCAATACTCAATATTCGAAAAAAAAACTATTTTCCTAATTATTTTGGCACAAGAAAAAAAACTTCGAGTTTTTACAGTAGTGTAATAAACATATTGTTTTATAATAAATTCTAAGGTTAAATATTTATTTTAGAAACTAATGAAAATCGCATCTTTATTTATAATACTTATGATGGCATTTTTTCATCAATAATGAACTGTTCTTAATGCACTCGTTCAAATAATTAAAAACCCACTCTGTAGCTTACATATCTACACAATAGTGTATTACTTTTGTCCACATTATTCATTTTGTATCACTGGCCCATGGCATCATTAACATAGAGAGCGGACCAGTGGGACCTGCCAGCCCAGTCCCCCAAACCACATTCAAAAATAAAAATGAAACAAATTTTCTGCTCAAACACGTAATTGTGGACACGATAATAAAAATGTAGGCAAGTGGGTGTCGCTCTGTTGTAAAGTAGGTTACAAGTGGGTCACTGTAATAGATGGTGTTAAATTTGTATTCAATTATATAATATCATTGTATAGGAAAAACAATTCTCAGCGAAAACGGTCAATTAGCCTATGATATTACTAAGCACGAACTACCGTGTAGTAATTCGTGTTACTAAGGGCCTGTTTTACAATCATAGTTTAAACCTCGGTTACGCCTTACCCACTGATTTTACCGGCCGAATTCGGTGGTTTCACCTTAGTTTAATGACTGTAATACGGACTCTAAGTATACATGATGATATTATTGTGAATAAAGTAATTTATAACTTTACCTATTTACATAGAACCTTGTCTTAAATTTTCAACCCTTAGGTATAAAAGTTGAGCATTTAATACATTTTTAACTACAAAATAATTATTAAATTTTAAATTTGATAAATATTGTCAAAATTTGAACTTAAAATGCTTATAAAAAAAATTGTGCCTTTGTAGTTGTAATATTTTTTTACTGCTATTGTAACAATATATCAGGAGTCTTTTTACTTTTTACTTTTTACTTTTTGACCCCTCAGATACCAACTAGATTCACTTTTCTATCACAAAAGATACTGTTGAAGAAAATCTAAGCATTTTTACTGTCCTACAAGGTGATGACAGACACAAAAATAAAAAAAAATTGAAAAAAAAACACACATTGTAAAATCAATACATTCATCGTTCTATTTAGAAGCTAAAACTATACCTACGTCCTACACATTATACATAATATACTATTGTGAGACCAATATTATTTTCTTATTAAAATCAAAAATTGTTTTTTTTTTTTTAAATGAATGTTTCAATGGTTGTAAGATCTTTTACAAAAATGATGTCATAAAACTCATGAAATTTAAAAAATAGAAAACGTTTTTCTGTGAACAATATCCACGGATAAATTAATAGTATTAATTGGATTCACAGAAAATATTGCACTTATTCGACTTATCTACCGGTTTAGCGTATAATATTGTACATAGATTTACATTGTTATTACTTATGCCTTTAACTTCTAAGCTTTTTTCTTATAATACATATATTATGCAATTAGGAAATATTTTCGTGGGTTGTTTCAAAATAATTTATAAGAACTCCCGACATTTATACGATCATATTTATTGGCTTTTATTTTTACCTGAAAAAAGAAAATGGGGAGTAAAATGAGTATTTTAAGTTTTAACCACCCCTGACAAAAAGTTTCACCCCTGTCACTATACTGTTTGCGCATGCGTTGACGCTTGCCTTTCATTAATATTTTCCTTTGGTTTATTATTTCGGAAGGGAGAAAGGTTTTCAAGGCACGTGCGCCCCACAATAAGCAGCACGTCCTCTTACAATTTCCATTATAACCTTATTGTAAACGAAAGCCAAAGAGAGAAATTATATTTAAGTACAATATACACACCTATAGGTATCTAATGGTTCTTGACACAATATTTTTATTTTTTTTGCATTAAGCATAGAATTGGAAATGCTAGTCAATAAAACGGGTAAGTGGATGTCGCTCTACTGTACACTAAGGTTACAATAGTGGGCCACTGTAATGGATGGTATTAAATTTGAATACGAAACACCATTCTGAGTGGAGATGGTTTGTCAGTCTAGGATAGCTTATATTATATTTATATTGTTATTACTTATTGTTAATAAGCCGGTAAGTTGAATTAATATTATAGAATTACAAATTCTTTGGTTATTTAATATGTATTTTCGTCCAAATTTTAACTTAAATTAACTATAAAAAAACTGTGTTCATGTATATTATTTTTATTTTTTGGTTGCAGAATTAACTCTTTACGTGCAACATTGTTTTAAGTCCTTAACTATAAAAGTAGAAAATTTTATAAGTTTTTAACAATAAAATAATTTGTAAATCTTTAATTTGATAAATTATGTCAAAATTTGAACTTTAAAAGTTTATAAAATAATCTTGCTTATGTATTTTTAATTTTTTAAGCTGATAATGTAACAACGTGTGAAGAGCCTTGTATTACATTTTCTAGCATTGTGACTTAACGAATAAAATTGTATTGATATTTAACCTAACTATCGAACAAGATACTAAAGTTGAAAATCGAAGCATTTTTACTGCCCCAAAAGGTGATAACAGACACAAAAATAAAAATAAATAAAAAACAAACATCATTGTAAGACCAATACATTCATCACTCCGCTCAGAATCAAAAAGTCTAGTAGCAGGCATATTATAATCTTTCTACTTCTATTGATACATCGGTTGAAATTGGACACACTGGTGTTGGTTCGGGATACGGTGGGATTTTCCAGTAAGTACCTAATCCCAGTATCATGTAAAATATATTTTATTTTAAGTTGAAAAAAATAATTATAGGATTTTAAATTTTCGATCTGAATAATATTTGTTTTACTATTTTATATAGACAAGATGATGACAATATTTCAAAAAATAATACATGTAAGTATACAATTTTTGAAAATTTTGAAATATTTTATCCGTCTATATAGTAGGTTAGGTACCTACCTAAAATAATACCTACATTTTTCCAACTATATATTTTTAAAAAAATTAAAAAAACTTGGTAAAACAGTACGAAAACAAATGGTATCATATAGAATAATATACTGCACACATTTCTATATATTAATATTATTGTCCTTAAAATCTAAATCCATATTTACCTACTATTTACTGGCTACTATCATATACAAATAATACATTTACTTTTAACTGACCAATGTTTTAAATTTGGATTTGTGAACTAATACCTATTTTGGTTAAACAATAGTATTTTTTTTATTTATTCATATATTTTCGTTAATATTTTTTTTTTTTGAAACAAAAATAAAGAACGTCAAGACTTTTATATAATATAGCATACAATTTAATGCACCTATCTGTGGATAAAAAATTAACTTCATTTTAAATTAATTTTGAATCATGTTCATCGAGTTTGTATTCAGTCTGTAGTTTGTATATACCAATCCTTCTTGGTGTTTATTTGATATAAAATTAAAAACATTTTTAGTATTTATTGGGATTTGGCTAGACATTTAATTTGTATTCTCCGATTTCGTTTCATCATTAGTCTGGTTTTTCGTTTTGAGATCGTAAGTAAGGTATCATTTGGTCAAACAATCTCAGTCTATAAATTGAACACCAATAAAAAATAATAGGTATACACTTTATTATAACAACTGTATTAGGAAATAAATATAATTTTTCATGCACATGTACAACATTTTAACAATTTCAAGACTAGTGGCCAAGGCGTCGAAGTACAATAACGATTAATTAAAAATAAACAAATAAAGTTAAAAACTAAAATTTGATAAATTAATATAATATTCTAAATACAACACAGCATAAATTCCATGAAATATTTGTCGATATGGCAGTTACCATATTATACTATATCTAATGTTGTAATGTCTATTTAGCTGTGCATACACACCTCCATTTGTCTTTCTAATAAATTCATTCAAGTGCTGATTTTTAGAATTTTAAGTACTCTATAGTACTTATAACGACCATGTTTTCAATTATTAAGATTTGCCGATTGAGCTGATTAGTTCATATGGGAAAAACACCTTTTAATTAAGTTGTATTATTACCGTATTATTAAGCGTCGAGATGTAATAATTGTTAAATAAAAATCTCAACAAAACAAAAAAAGGAGAAGATTATACCATACGAGTGTTTTGTTGCGATACACACACGTATTGTTTTCAAATTAGAAATAACCCCTTTTTAATGTAAATTATATTAAGCATAATATGATATTTTTTTTTAAATATTGATGTATCCAGCTCCAAATTCAAACAGTCAAACGAGTAGGTAGTTTCTGATTTATTAATATAGTGTATTATATATTCTAAGGATAAATAGCCCTTAAAAATGGTTTTGCAAAAATATGAGATAAAAGTACCTAATATTATTGGATCTTGTAATACACGGATTGTCGGACATATATAATATTACAAATGATATTAGAAGAATATTAGATATATGTATTAATATATCATGTTTTCAAATAATCATAACTCACTTATGACATATCTTTCAAACTCATTATAATTTATAATGGTTGTTGGGCATAAACATATCCTTAATACACAAAGTTAAATAACTCAAAAACAACTTGTTCGGATTTTCTGAAATGTCTATATATTCCAACATTTAAATAAAGTCATCGGATTAACAATTAACATGACAATGTGTGATTCTCATTCAAGAAAAAAAGATGTATCGCCACAAGCACGCCAGAAATTACATAAAAATATCTAAATAATTGAAAATATAGTCCTTAAAAATAGCATACTACTAATAGCCTTATAATATATAATACAATAATATACTTCGTAGTATAGGCTGACTTGCTGGCACACCATATCCGATCATTTTAGATTTTCGATTAATTTTTGACGAGAACATCGCATTTATTATATTATTAATTATTAATTATTTAACTATACTATAACAGTTTGTATAAGTTTATATCATTACCCATATCATATATTATCGTTATTAACTATTTTAAAATATTACTGACTTACTGTAGAACAGTGTGAATAGGTTCGTAATATGAATATTAAATACACGAAATAGCATAAAATCATATTTTGAAAAAGTCAACCTGTATATTAAAATACAATTATATACGTAAAAGTTTAGTCCCCCTACGAATAGTATTTTTGAATTACAACAAAATAACTAAAATCGTTATTCTTAGTTAATATCCATATTTATTTTCGACAACATTTTAACTTCAAATGTCTATCAAAAAAAATTACGCCATTCTAAAAAAATAGAAGCATTTTTATAACTTGAAAAAAAAATAATAAAAAAATACAAATCATTGTAAAACCAAGATATTCATCAAGTCGCTCAGAACCAAAAATAAGCACTGAACATGCTCGGTAGAAACTTATTGCACCTATAAAATAATGTACAGTATCGCTGTATCATATATTTTTACAGCTAGAAATCGTCTTACAGGGAGTATAATATAGAGAGTTCCCCGACTTTATCGGGATCGTTATTTGCAATCCGTCCACGATTGCCGCCGATCATTCTCAAAACGAATATATATATATAGTCCTTGTCGTGTATTATGGATTATATTATCAGTCACAGTCCCGGGATATCCAGTATTTTGAATATAACCACGTCAGTAACAACGTGGGGTAGGTAGTTGCGAGTGCTTATTGCGATTGTCGCGCAGTCCCGCCCATCGCTCAGCCGCAGTGACTTATTATATTCGTATTTCGTAGAGTAATCCCATCGATAACACGTCGTTTCTGTTAGCCCTCGCGGTTTTGACGGTACAACTCCGATCACTCAACCGAAATAACGACGATAGGAAAAAATCACCAAGTCGTCGTCGTCGTCGTGAAAACAATATTATGGTTCCCTGGTTACGGCCAACTAAAACATCACACGTTTTAGGCCTTGGAGCGCAGATCCGCTTTTCGAATTCTATGGAGTTGCACGGTCGCGTTCAGATTATAATAATAATGTATACGACGAGTAGGTATTATATAATATCACACAACGCTGTCCGAGGTGACCAGAATCATGATTAGTACCTGTACCTATAAGGTACCTGCGATTTTAAAACACGTCTTGTTCATAATATTATTTAATACTGAAAAATATAATTTTTTGTCAACAAGTTCGAGCACTATCTATTTTCTTTGCCCGAATTATAATCTGAATACGTATATAATATAATAATTTAGTTGATCGCTCGATGAGACCTACAAAAATAAAATAAATAAATGCCTTGCTAATTTTGTTTATATAATATAGTTTTTTGTTATAATAACAAAGAATATACACAAACACATTATTTTGTGTATATATCAATAATAAGTCTTGGAAATAAATGAGAATTATATTTAATTGTTTTATGCAAGTAAATTAGGTCATGTATAATGAAGATGACTTTTATGGCGTTTGAAAATCTATTGTCTATATTTTTCGATGACTTAATATAGTTATTATTAATGACTTATATGTTTATAATCGTTATGAATTATACTATTGTTAGTCCTATGAAAATACCGCTACTACACACGAGTATATTATATTATTATATTATTTTTCAGCATAAAATACACTTGCCACAAATATCTATATACCATTATAATACCTATGGTTATTATTATTAATATTATTTTAACTATTTTGTAACAACACATAATATTATATAACTCGTCATATCAATTATTTTATCATTGTTTCTATAAGGTCGACGACCGCGTGAGGTCGTCGTCCGGCATATTTATATATTTATTCTTTCTCCAATTGCTTTGCTATCGCTGTATTTTCCTTGTCACATTAATCTAGTCTGTTCGAGACGACACTACCGGTTTTGTTACGCATTATATTTCACACAATGTTTTAAGCGTCCTGTTTATGTAAAAAAAAAAATCAAAAAACTTTTTTGTGTTGTTCAGTTAAATTTAAGATTCTAATTTTTTCTATATTTGTACATAATATAGTGTTTGTCAGAACTCGCTGGACCCCCTCTCTTCCTCAATTGGTGACCTCTACGAGATTGAATTTTGTCGCGTCAATAGGTATATGGATAGAATTACAGTTGCAAATTTATTAAGCTTCGGCTTGTGTCAACCATTTTTCTGGTTTCGATCTCCAGAACGAGAGTGGTTTAAAATCAATCGCAAACGACGTACGAGAGTATAAAATTGCGAGTAGACAATCGGAGGTTATTAAAAATTGTAGTTCTAAGTGTAACCGTTCAACGGGTAAGGGATGACACTAAGAGGTGTAAGAAAAAATACGAAATTTTAAAGTTGATAAGACAGCACAAAAAGTCTAAGTTTTTTACGTGATGCTTAAATCGTTGTATGTAAAGTGCGTAACAAAATAGGTAGTATCATCGTTGCGAATAAACTAGACCGATGTGACAACATAAATTATAATACATACAGGCATACAGTCACGATAACAGTTTGAGAAAAATAAATATGCCGGACGACGACCTCAGAAACAATGATAACAATAACTAGTGTAAAAAAAGTTATATAATATTATCTAGTGTAACAAAATAATTCAAATACAAATAAACATCAGTTCTTTGTCGACTGCATAGGCGCCACTAGACTTACATTTTATGGAGTTCTAAAATTGTTAACAGTTGACAATTAATATTCGACAATACCCAAATCCTCATCAAGCTCCTTTAATATGTTTAAATTATGTATACAATTGAGTGACTATTATTTAATATTATACACTAAAGTATTTCAGTCAGCCACAATGTCTAAGGATATTTTATAATTTATTTATATTATTATCAGTAATTTCATTTTCTATAAGTATACTGTTTAGTACTTATGTCCTATGGACTATGGTATGTAGAACTGTTAAGTACTAAAAACATCGAGTAACATATTATATTAATATAGCAGTATTACCTGGACTTTGCCCAGGTTAAAATTAATCTAAGTTTATTTCGTTTTCCATTTTGTGACGATTGAAGCATGTAATAAAATACAATTATACAATGATACATTTTATTAATTTCCATTTCTTAATTCTGTTCTGGATATATTTTTTATATTCAAGTACACAAAACTGGAAACAGATTTAGCGAATGCATAAAAGCCAACGTAAATGTAATATCGTTATGATTGGTAATCGTCTGTGTGCTCACATCAAAATTATGTGCAGAATTAAGAAAGTAAATCATAAAAGTATTCAATAGTGTTCTATTTGGTTTCAATATTATATATTTTTTAAAAATATAATTGTAAAAATTGTTATAATATGATATACGTATTTCTAATTATTATAATAGTATTATAATCTATAACAAATATCAATCATTTAATAAACAAAAAATATTTGATTTTCATGAGCCAATACTAAATTTATATGTGAGGCACCCTATACAAACATTACAAATCTACAGGGGTTGAAAAAATAAGCTATAAACACATCTTACGTATCTCAAGTAATCTATTGTTATAACTTGTATTAAAAACGGTTCAATAGTTTTTGGGTCTATAGAGGACAAACAAAGTAACATTCATGTATCTATTTGGTACCAACTAAATTACCCGGCGTTGCCCGGAAAAATTATTCTTATTCTTCAACTCCTTTTGGGTGTAATACGCCATGGAAGCAATGTTTTTTTAAATGTAAATTATATTATATTTCAATGTATAGCCATCTCGACCGGCGTTGTCCGTGAAATTTGCCGCAGTATATTTACAGGTAGCTAGTCGGTGGTTCGTACGGGAATGTATAATTTAACTCTAAAGTATCAAAGTTATACCAAGTTTGTCGTTTTTACTTAATTCAACCTACTGCTAATAATACAATCAATTAGTAAAAAATCCTAACCTAGCCTCATAATAACCTCCATTCTCAAAATCTCTGTTTGAGTACCTCCCCGGGTCGGAATTTATCCTCTTAAAATTAACCTATCTTCTTCCGAGAGGTCTAATCCATCTCTGTACCAAATTTCATCGCAATCGGTCCAGCCGTTTAGGAATGCATAAAGGACACACACACACAAACATTCATTTTAGATTCTGGTCGGAGCGAGGAAGCTAGTATGGTTTTACAATGATGTTTATTTTTCTTTATTCTGTAAACAAAATGTCTACCAGAAGGAGTACTTCGATTTCAACATATAGTATCTTATATTTTAGAAAATTGTATCAAGAAAAATGTACCTCATTTTTCGATTTTCTCAATAGTTTTTTAGCACCACTGGAAAAACCACCAAAATACCCTATTGCTAAGCTATTTTTTTTTAACGCAGTGTTTATCATCATAGAAATAAATATAATTTTTAAATAACCGCTTAAAAAATGAAAATTTAGAAAAATTTATATTTATTCAATTTACTATTGAACATAAACATTCCAACCCGGGGAGGTACTCAAACAGGGATTATGATAACAGAGGTTATTATGAGGTTAGGTTAGGATTTTTTATTAATTGATTGTATTATTTAGCAGTAGGTCGAATTAAGTAAAAACGACAAACTTGGTATAACTTTGATACTTTAGAGTTAAATTATACACTTACGTACAAACCACACGGGGTCCGCGATCTACCGTAGATAGATTGCCTACCTGATAATATACTGCTGCAAATCTCATGGACAACGCCGGTTGAGATGGCTATACATTAAAATATAGTATAATTTACACTTAAGAGAATGTCAGCGCACTATTTGTTTTCTCTCTTTGACCCACGCGCAACATAGACAAAACGCATTTGCGCAGAATCGTTTTTTCTATGTTTTCAAGTAATCTTAGAGTAAAATCACCCATTACAAAAAAGATAGGGAATAATATTTTCGAGGGAATGTCATATCTATTTTAGATTTTATAGTTATTTAACTTTGTATTTGAGTTTTAAAATAAACAAAAAAATGTTGTAAATTTAAATGATGTTTAAATTGTTTTGAAACAATATTTAGAGAAATTGATATGACATTCCCTCAAAAATATTATTCACTATCTTTTTTTGTAATGGGTGATTTTACTCTAAAATTACTTAAAAAAATAGAAAAAATGATTCTGCGCAAATGCATTTTGTCTATGTTGCGCGTGGGCCAGAGAGAGAAAACAAAAAGTGCGCTGACATCCTCTTAAAAAGACATTGTTTCCACAGCGTGTTACGCCAAAAGAGTTGAACAACCAGAGTTATTGAAGCAGCTTTGCTAAAATCTAAAATAATACTTTACTGTTTTATAATATAAATAATTACAAATATTATGTAGGTACAATCAAAATTATTAATTGATTAATAATATTTATTTCCACATGGTAACTTGTTTTACTTTAACTTAATTTAAATACTTGATGGAGCCTTAAACTAAATATAAAGAAACACCTTCTTTTGGTTTCTTCGAAATTCCATGTTATCGATTCATAATCATTAGGAAATCAAACAATACAATGACATCATATAAAATAGTAAGATACCCCAATAAACCCCATGTATTTATTCATTATTGTATATAATATATTTGTTTATAGGTTATAGATGGAAGAGGTTCATCTAAGACATCTTCGCATACATTATCAAGACCCAGTGAAACCCGATGGAATTTACCATACGATATGCGCAGTGCAACTAATTAAAACTCAAATTATAAATTAACTGATTTAATTAGATCTGTAGGTCTCAAAAAATATTTATTTATTTACTAGAAAATATATGATTGAATTATATAAATTTTATAAGTGAATTTTCTTAAAAATGTCAATGTTATTGGCTATTTAACTATAAAATAATTTTAATCAAATTAAAATATTAATGGTTATAATACAATTTTAATATAATAGTCATTCTTATTGTAGAATATACATATACGAGTATAATAAAACCATTATAATTTTGAATAATGTATACTTTTCTTTAACAATGGATAGTATGCTTAATAGTACGCGTCATACCTACATTTCATTTATTTTAGGATCTACAACTATTATAACATACTGTGTATCATTAACTAGCATTAAAAACGGATTGAAATTTTCAACACCAGGAGTTGATGCCGATATTGCAGCCGTGGCAACATATTATCCTCCATATAAAGCTAGGTGGTTAAATTACGCCGATGAGTGATTTAAATACATTTTAAAAGATCAATGTTGCATTTGTACCATAGGGTCAGACAAAAGTAACCATAGTTATGTCGTATAAGAACGATGGTGGTATTATCGTTTGCCTGTGTATTTTACATTTTTACATTTACTAAATTAACAACTTATATGGGATCTTGTATTAAATACTCTAACTTTTTGACCTTATTTAAGATTCAATAATTAAAAAAAAAACTTAAAATTCAATAATTTCAAATACTTATACATAGCTTAAAATTAGTCTAAATATTTTGAAATTGTAATCGCAGTAAAATATAAAAATATACGTAAACATTTAAAATCTTACATAAATACGAAAACGATTCTGAATTAGAGCTGTAATTATTTTTCCATGTCTATTATTTTAGATTCTTAACAGAACAATAAATGTATTCATTTTACAATTTTTCAAAAATGCTTCAATCATCAACTTACTTAAATATTATTTATAGGAACAATGTAAATTAAGTTGGCACTTATTGTGGTTAGAAATAAAAGATTCCCAGTACTTTTTTTAAATTTATGTGTAGAAAAATTGGAAAAAAGTAGTTAACCACTCTGCTGTACAATTATAGGTGTCAAGTGTATTTTGTTATCGAATAATCACTGTAATGTGCGTTATATATTTTTAGATTTTTGGTTTCTGTGTGAAATATTTAATATTTTTTACAAAATCATAGAAGGTCTTTATTTTCGTTTTTTATTGTTCCTGAAACATTTCAAAAATTGGTTTATGATGGCTAATTTTGAAACTATACGCCTTCAGTAAAGAATCATGTATTACATTTTTTAAATTCAGCTATACAAATGGAAAATTGTATACATTTTGAGCTACAAAATAATTGCAAATTTTTGTGATTTTGAAGTATTTTGTCAACATTTGAACTACACACGCATATCAAATATTATCATGTATATATATTTAAATTATTTTTAAATTGCTAAAATAAAAACGTATGTGAAATCTTGTATACAATTTTCAAGCTATTTGATTGAGCCTACAATTAAAAACACTAAATAAAAAATAAAACAATTCGAAAACATTAAAAGCCTATAGTTAATGACTTATAATTACTTACATATTATGATTTCTAAATATTTTTAAATTTTCATTTTCACGTTTATAATTTTTAATATATTATCAAATACAATATTTTTTTTTTCTAATTAAAGTTTAATTTCTAAAGAAAATATTTTATATACTATACATGTTGCCATAGTTTTATTAATTAGTAAGAAAATCATTAAATTATGTCATTATAGCTATTCCCCTTGGCCCTTTAAGTTGCATCGTTAACAACTTTACGTTTTGTTTTTTACATTTTACTCAATAGGTATTGAATATGACTCCCATGTGAAAACTTGAGTGTGTGGTATTAAACTTATTTTTTATACCAAAAACTGTTTATATGTTTTGTTTGTTGATTATGTAGTTTATTATTTTAAATATGGTTTTCAGGAAGTATATTATATATTATTACATAATAAAAAATAAAAGAGTGTTCTGTGTTCATAAGGTATGCGATATTTGTTTTTATTGTTACGGACCATGAAACATGAATATTAAAAAGAAAAATATTTTATTTGTATTGTTTGTATGAAAAAAAACCCGTTTCAAATAAATTACAGCAGGGTTTATAACAAATTTAATTTTAGTTCACAATCTTATGCCAGTTTCAAATACCAGTATAATATTATCCTGCTGCAGGTGGTGTTTGTTTGTTTTTATTTTTATCATTTTCATGATCGAATCACGAACAATTCGGTTCGCTACTAACCACGACCACGCGTTCAATAGTTTAGTAAATTAGTTAATGGATTTAATTAAAACAACTAAACTTTATCGACTTTCCGGCCACCGATTTATTTAGATGACGTTGTTTGCCGTGTAAACAATTAATGTACTCAGATTGCAGAATTCGACGTCGCCGTGAAGCAACGTGTTTGCTGACAGTTTGAGTGACCATTTTATCGGACTAACGTATTTTTAAAGTAGGAAGTCGATTCCTAAAAGATACTTTGCCGTTCAGCAATTAATTGTCCGGCAAGCTAGCTTAGTTGAAAACCTTCCAAACAGAGAAAACCGTATATACAATGGATGGCTGAAAGATAAAGAATCTGTATATCAGCTAGTCGAGAATTATTTTATATAATAGATATTCATTTCAGAATAATTATATTAGACGCCTAAATAAGTGGGAATTTGTGATGGTAAGTAAATTATGCATTTCCCACATTTTAGGCAAGTTGAGTTGTTATTACACATAAATGAACTTCGACGATTTTAACAAAAATATATATAATACAATATCTACTCTATGTTTATAGGGTCGTTAATTTACATCAGCTGACAACCAATAGCCTACAAAAGTCCCTACTAAGACGCGGACTCGTAAAAAAAACGAAACATATAGCCAATACCTAGTGTATTATAATATATTATTATAATCTGTGGGTACCTATCATAATGATATACGTTTGAATTGAACATTTCAATGTCGTTGTTTTCAGCATAGCAGTGTAGCTCTATTGCATATACAATACGCCGTGCAACACGTTTTGTTAGACCTAGTTAGTTTGCGTAATATGTTGAGACATAATAATATATCATTTATTATGTCACCTCCTTTCGCCTTATCGTATACTATAATATGCAAGGTACATATATTTTTTTCCATTTTAAATTAACGCCAAGGACGACACCTATAATATATTCCGCATTGTAAATATGACGGTATTTTATAAGGACCACCGACTGCAGGGATAGCATATACCACGTGTTTATCATAGTATATACATTATACACTAGTTTGAGTGCCATATAGCCACTTCAATTCTCCCCCTTTACTACTCACCAATATTTATATATTTAATAATCTAATATTTACTAGTTTATTCTTACCAATGAATGATATTTATTAAAATAAAATTGGTTTAAAAGCGCATAAAAACTAAAATCTTATAAGTTTGTGGCATAGCACTTTTTATAAACAAATATTTAACCAAACAATCAAAAATCTAAAGAAAAAAATGTAATGTTATAGACTTACACCACTGACCACTGCACTAGCAAATATAACATAAACATATTCTATAATATGATTACTTATAATGTATAATAAATGTAAATTACATTAAAAGATAGATTGTCTGCACATAGTAATAAAAGCAAAATTCAAGAAACAAATTTCAAAACGTTAAGAAAATAGGTAACTTGGTAAAAATGTACATAGGATAGCATAGTTATACAAATATTTAATTAGTTCTGAACAACTAAATCAGAATAAAATATATAAATTATACAGCAATAATAATAATACATGCCACTTTTGATTATAACGATGAGAATTAACTAGTTAAAAAGTATACGTTTAGTTAAAATGTTCATTAATCTTTAACATAATTATGTATATAAGTATATATTGTTATATTATTGATATGGTGACAAAATGTCTACTTCTATTTATCTAAAAGAGAAATATCATTAACAAATAAAATTTTTTTTTTATCATTTTTAAAGTTTTAATAAAATGTACAAAGTGTGCTTTAAATATTAATCATTCTAAAATATGATTTGACTTTATTATTAAAGAGCCCCAGGTATTTAAAAAGAAATACTTTTAGTTTATTTTCAAAATTTCACGTAAAATGACATAGGTACTTGTAATAATATATAATATATAACAATGTTTTAAATCTAGAGTTCTGAAATAAATGATTAATGTCTAGGTGAATGTAAAATTTGTTATTTCTTGCTACTATAAATTATAGAATATACACCGGTCGTAAAAATATTAAAAGAAATCATAATATTGAATATGAGTATAATATGTAACTATTTAATATTACTATAGTACCTATTACATAATAATTTAATATAAAATTTAACAGGTACCTGTGTACGTCTTATAAGTATTGGTATAAGTATATGGTAAAATATTTATTTATGTTGCGTGTTGTTGCTCATTACCCTAAGAATTTCCTTCAAAATTAAATGTTATTCAAATTTAAATAAAAAGCTGGTAAGTGGATGTTGCTCTGCTGTACAGTAGGTTACAAGTGACTCAATGTATAATGGATTGTATTAAACTTGAATTCAATGATACAATATCATTGTATAAGAAAAACGATTCTAAGCGGAAACGGTTTAGCAGTCTGGATTTTTTAAATTTTTATTATTTATTATAGCCTTAAAGTTGAATTAATATTATAATATTATAATTTTTTATTCGTTGCTACGGTGATAGTCATAATTTGTCAGTAGTTATTCCCGTGGCATTAAATAACTATTGAGAAAATCGAAAAATGATCTAATGATTTAAAGTTCCATCTTGATCCAATTTGCTAAAAGATAAGGTACTATATATTGAAATCGAAGCACTCCTTCTGGTAGAAATTATGTATACAGGATATAAAAAAAAATAAAAATAATAAACACCATTGTAAGACCACTAGCTTCCTCGCTCCGGTCAGTATCTAAAAATAAGTCTAAAAATAAAAATATATTTTTTTAAATTTAGAATGTTACATCAAAATAACTTGTATATGTACGTTACAATAAATAAAATAAAATAATTGTCTAGGAATGAAGCAAAGTTTCAAGAAATAATCGGTAATAATTTGACTTTTCTTTGAAATTTCAACAGTTAGTAGTTATTGAGATGTCATATTTATCTTTATAGTCCGTCCTAAGTCCTAGATAATGACATAATGTATACATGCATGTTAATAATTGTACTGATTACGTATAAATATTTTTATAAAACATGTATTTTGATGCAGTTTTTTTGTTTAATGTTTTTGGATTGATATAAATTGTAACACAAATTATAATTAAAATAATGCCAGTGACGAAATACTTGTTTTAAATACATAAAACAAAATATTATACTTTGTAGTTTAAAAAAATAAAGATATAATGTGATATGAACAAAAATTAACATACTATTTTCTATGATGAAATATGGGCTATAAAGAACGTTATACTTAGTCCTTTAATCCTTAATCACTAAAATCAGTTCATACTATATATTATTTTATTCTACTTAAATTTACTTCCCCTCGTCTATGCAGCCGGACGTTACCAATATATTATTTTACTGCGTTATGTCTTGTGTATTTAGAACACACCCGTGACCCGTCCACGGCTGAATGATGTATAGTGTAGACTGTAGAGGTATACCAACCTTAAAATAACCCATAGACATCAGTATATTATATATTTATAATATATATTATGTGGGGACCTACATTGTTTCAAGTATGCACACTCGAACAGTCTCGAGAATATTTGATATGACCACTGTATTATTATGGTGTCGTGGTTAACATAACAGTATATTATTATAATAATGTAATCGAGAGTTTTTTGGTGAAAATTCGTTGGTAATTTTTATCAACTTTTGAAAAAACATGAACATTAAATATTTAACACTAGTTATAGGTACACAATGACATGAAGTCTGAGAAGTTTTTATGGATTCGTTTCAACCGTTGATATACGGCTGCTTACATTTTAATTATCGTTATTCATTATACTTACCTACGTTGGAAACTCAGAACATGATTGAGGCGTTCAATGATTATACATTCTTAAGAAGAACAAAATATTCATCAAATTGTTGTATTAAATCTTTTAGAATTAACTCTTTTACGCCTAGGTTAAAATAATTAAAATATTTTAGTGCTGCCTTATCAATTCAAATAATTCAAATAATATCTTGCAACCAATCCAATTTTGACATTGATATTTACTTTCTAATGAAAATTTACATAAGATACTTGTTAAACCATAATCCGTGACTCCGTAAATGACGTGGAAATAGATTCAACCATGTTCTTTTTTAGTGTTAAAATAGATATAGGTAGTAATAAATACGCACTTGGATTTTTTTTATCAACTTTGATCTTGTATTTCTTTTTTTCCTATTATTTTGTTTGACAGTTATACACCTGACACCATGTTGTGTAATGAAAAGTTAAATCCTGATACCTCATTTATAATATTAGATAATACTTTTTATATGTGAAAATACGTAACAAAAATACTACATATTGTGTATAAGCATACAAAAACTACAGTTTGAGTGCCCAGAAATAGATCAGATATATAAAATAACAACGTCAACCTTAATACAACACAAGTAATAATTTATTAATCCATGTCCGATTTTTTCGATTATTTTTTTAATTTCTGTAAGAACAATTACTATTGCTATAAATTAGATTTTTACTTTTTTATTTACAAATAATTTTACTATACATTGATCAGAAAAAAAGTTTGACGTTCCCAATGTCTATAAATAACACAAAAATGGTTAAAAAGTTTATAAATGCCTACGTCATATGATGTATTTCCTAACGATAATTTAAAACTAAAAAATTACAAGCACTGAGAGTACCTTGTACTTACCGGACTGTGTAGATAGTGGCTTTAATGGAGATTGTGACATGGTAACGAAAATTGGAAGACTGAAAACTTGACGTAAAGACTGATCGGAAACGCCAATTCCTGGGCCATCGAGAGTTTTGGTAACTATAGCTATCACCGAACTCAGATGCTGTGAGGTCATAGTTTGCAGAGTACCTACACAAATTTAAAAGGAAAGATGACCCCAGGTGTGTGGGTACAGGACAGTCAGCTAGAAAATGACGACGCAGAACTTATGATTTTCAGGTGTGATCGATGGTTTATTCAAACGCAGGACATTAGAGACTGGATAAATAGTGATATGAACTCATACCAGACTTTACATTGGTAAGTAAAATGCTAAGAAACTGGAAACACTGTGATGCGGCCAACGGGTACGTGGTGCAACTTTTATCTACAAGGGAAAAGAAAGAAAGAACTGTAACTATAAGTGGAGGCAATGGTTCGTAAAAGAATTATTTAAGTTTTTAATCTACCTATTTAAATTAAATAAACACTATAATTGTACTGTAGGCTGAAAGCCCAAATGGGAGGAGTAGGTTACATACATAATAATTAAATGCAAGTAGATACGCTGTTTAATATTGTAATTGTTATTTGTTATACATGCTGCAAGTATAATAATTCCCTATAATCTATGTCTATACCTTTATTACTTAAATGCTTGCACCGAGATGGTATGTAAACCGTAAAGATTATAATATTATTGTTTTTATTTACAACTATCGTCCAAAGCACCTATATACTTTTTTAACAAATTTAATGTACCTACCTACCCTCATCTATATTATTTGATATTTTTAATTTCATAATCTGGAGCACAATACTTTTTTTTAAACTGTGATGCACAAATGTGTATGAATATCGAATACTCTATAAGGATGTTAAACAGTGCTGCTATAGATTAGCTGATGAAAAATTATTACATTAAAAGTGAAAATAAATTTTATTTTTCACAATAATATTATTTTTTAATTTAATTAATATACAATTTACATATTAAATTAAATGTACAAATTAAGAGATAATAGGTATAATATAGATGGGCATGTCAATAATATTTTGAAAAGAAATTGAAATTGATTTTATAGTAGGTATGTTAAAATACTCAATAAAATTATCCACATTGTAAATCAACTATATTATTAGGTACTCAAATTATAATTAAGAGATTCAATAACACAACTACACAAAATACTGTATAGGTAACTAATAAATAATATATTGATGTAAATTTTAAGTCATTTACTTTTAAGATCAAGTATTAAATCAACCATCATAAAATTACACTATAGATTATACTTATATAAATATAATCATACCATAATATATTCATATCAATTCACATAGTCAAATTTTAATAATTCAATAATATAATAATTGAAGCGTCGATTTTTACTGTCAAGACGACCTAGTATCTACCTATTCAATTGTTTGCACAGGATGATATCATAGATAATGATGTATTATGCGTGAAGTCGGCATCGGTGTAATCAATGATTGATTTAGGTAAAAAGCCAATTAAAAAACTTTGTATGCTATGAGAAAAGGAAATTGACTTTTGAAAGTTTATAAATTCTTTTTAACCATAATATATGTGGTAGGAATTTGTGATTTTTTCTAGACTCGCTTTTGGAAACGTGGTACTAGTTGATTAATTATTAGTGCATACCTATATATGTATAGTGGAGGAAAAATGCACAGTCCACCTCTACATTTATATGGAGATTACTGTATACTGCATAGGTAGGTCGTAGGTAGATGCCATACAATAGTACCTAATATAAATTTCAGGGACAATTGTGTAAGTACTGAATTACATTTTACACCCTACTGTGTGTGTATTATTCACAGTGCATTGTGTACACAACAAACGCGTGAAGCCATTTGATAAAACAATTTGAATTTTTTAGCAACCGTGCAACATGCATAATACCATACAAATATACAATACTGCAGATAGATGGTTGTCACTATGAGGTGAGAGAATGGAGTGCGTAGAAAATGATTTTTATTTAATTTAATTTTTTAATTGTATTTTAGACGGGTCTTAGTGTTTGCCTTTGATCGATTGGTTTTTTCTAATAAATGCCATGCGTATTTCAAAACTATTAACGCTTTTATTATTTTTTACATTATGCTGTAACAATATTTATTTCAACAATATCGTACGGGAATTGTAAACGTTATAATTGAATTTGCGTGTTGTCCGACGCGAAACGAATACGCGTATATCTCTATTTATTTAAGATATGGAAATGTCAAACTGACTCACGACCAGTGATTATTTTTACGAGCCGATTTCAATAATATTATAATACACTTGATTGGAAAAATATTGAATCGAATCGAATTGATTTAAAAATAAATACAGTACGTCTCAAAATAAAAATAATATAAACAATCAAGTAATAACTAAAAAATAATTATTATTTACACGTAGTTGATAAGTCGTTTAATTTAATACAATTATATACAAATTAATTCAATTACGATTTTTACTCACACAATATGGACCATTGTGAATATAATATCTCATCGACATTTAAGAATGTTTAATGTCTTAAGTAAAACTGTAGGTAATTTTATTGGGTGATTGTGTATAAAGACATCTGGGACATATTTTATATGATATATATCATTATAGCGTGTTGCGAAGAAATATTTCATTAATTTCAGTATTTGAAGGCAATAACGAACACACGGCCATTAAATCGTCGAATTCAAATGTATTAAATATATTTACATTTAATATTATAAATAATTGTAAAATATATTTAATGTACGTATTTATTCATTTTAACTAGAGCTATTATCATAATATTTTATAAGTGTCGATTCAACACGTTAAATTCCTTATAAACGACGTTTATTTGTTCAACGAATTTTACATAAGAACACGAATAAACAATACAGTCGATAACACATGTCATTCAAACCAATGTCGTTCAACCAAAATAATATGTTACATAATCTAATTCCATTAAATACTTACTCCAAAGTCCAAACACTAAATTTAATGCGTGTGCCCCTAATATTATCTCATTCATTGGTCCGTTTTAAAACCGATTTTATCAATTATGTAAATAGATATTTATTTATATTTTTATTTTGCATTTAAAAATTAATTT
Source organism: Metopolophium dirhodum (assembly GCF_019925205.1). Taxonomy (NCBI): domain Eukaryota; kingdom Metazoa; phylum Arthropoda; class Insecta; order Hemiptera; family Aphididae; genus Metopolophium; species Metopolophium dirhodum. Next base: position 60,560,623 of record NC_083560.1, on the reverse strand, counting down.
ACAATCTATAGACTGTCTATGTGCAACAACTAATATGTAAATTTGATCAAATACTATACTTTGAAATGCAAAGCGAAAAAAAAAGACGACCTGTACATGAATTATTAAGTCGTGATTACATGGTTTCTTTTTGTTTATTAAATGCTGAATAAGCCTCTAGCAGGCCATAATATTAGGTAGGTATATGGTTTTTACGCAGTCTTGGATTATCACATAGTTTTCTTTTAACATAACATATTTTACATTATTGATGATTCCATAGGCGTTCCATACAAGTATGGTTAAGGATGTTAATTTTTTAGTGTATATTTTTTAGGATTGGTTTTTCAATAACTGTAGTAGTGAGCAGTGAGATCGGAGGATTTAGTAATGATTTAAAATCATTTATTGTATGTTGAAAGTTGGTTTGTTAGATTGACATTTTTAGAGTTGCAAGACCTATCATTTGAGGGGTATGACATAATATATAAAGCGTTTTAGTATAATTATATACATGTAACGCTGTTAGATACGTAACATATAAAAGTAATTATTCAAAAGCCATGTTGAATCAATGGAACAAACATAATTTCATTTTAATATATTTCCAAAAAAATTTAAATATTTTTATTTTGTTGATAATAAATTATGTATGAATCATTAATAGTTTATTAAATTAAAAAATAAATAAAATATGATACCTTAATTATTATATAGTTTTGTCTATATTGCACAAAATATGGGTAAAACTTTGGAAAATGTGTTCATATTTTTAAAATCAACCATTACACTCATAGTTTAGAAATATATTAATTGTCAAATTGTTCATAGTCTATTCTCTATTGTATGAAAATACTGGAGAGAGTGATAACTCTCTGGGAACTGTCAGAGGGCTATAAGGAGTCTATAAGACCATAAAAGGGCTATATTTCTGAACCCAAACTAAACAATCGCTCAACAATAATTAATAAATTATAATATATAGCCATATAAGTACAATGAGTATACATTTGTATAGGTAAATGTGTAGGTAATGCTGCTAGTAAATAGTAACACAATTATTCATATCGCATTGAAAGATTTTTATTGTTATTATAAAAACAAAGCATGCTAACGATTTGTCGAATTGAATATTAAGCTTAAGTGTTGATGACATCCGATTTTCGTAATGCAAGATCGTGAATGTTATAGATAGTACCTAAAACTTGATGTAGGTATTTTGGGAATCCACTATCCATATTCTAAACAATAATATAATCAAACGCATCATCAATGCGTTAGCAATTAGCATAAATCATAACTCATAAGTCGTTACCAAGTCTTAGTGTCTTACAGTGTGCATATTGCATATTATATTATTGAGTATACAGTCGATTCTGGTAGGTGTAGGTACTATAATATACCCAATATATAATAGGTATTCATATGTGCTGTATGTGTTAATAAATATTTATAATTTATACGAGCCGTCAGCGCATGCAAAAACTCAGATCACATTTTTTCTCGTACAGTAGTTGTAGGTCATTATGGAAATTAATAATAGGTATTATGATAAATAATTTGCATGAATGTGTTGGGAAATTAATTGGTGTAAATATAACAGTCAATATTTTTTTCTACTCGTCGATTTTTGACCTTAGATAGTTAGGTCAGTTCAAACATCTGGCGATTTTTTAATTAAAACGCACATAGAGTTGAGCACAGTTTCATCTTTATTTTATTTTTAAGAGGAGGGCTCAAGACTCAAATAGATGTTAGGGTAACTATTGACATTTCGTTACATTATTGTTTCATCTACCTTATGAATTATGATATAGAAATCAAATTATTTATACTGATTTTTTTTATAATTTTTACATTCTTTATTAATTTTATTATTCAATAATAGATAGGTACATTGGTTTAAAAATTAATTTAAAATTGTTACAATTTAATTCGTATTTGCTTGTAACTCTTAATAATACATATCATGTATAATATAATATATTGAAGTGCAAGTTAAGCGGCCTACAATTTGGTTGACTGGTCCCCTTAAATAATAGTAGGTACATATTGTATATTAAGTATAGTAGGACTATATTATATAGGTTAATTCAAGCGGAAATAAACGAACCGTTATTGTTATTGCACAGCTATTATACTATTGTAACACGTAATCATATAATGTATAATCGTACATATTTATACTATCATATAGGTACATGCATCATAGGTTTATATATTAGAATATTTAGAGTATAAAATCTATAAATATATTGCTATATTCATGCATTTATTTTACTTAGATCCTAGAAATTTTTAATAAATAATTATTAAACTATTACTATAACTGATTTTACGTAGGTAACGCTTTTTTATCGCCATTAAAACTTAGTTAAATAATTATGATTTGAATAAAAATAATGATTATTAATTATAGGCATACCTACAACCTACAAAAGGGCTTGAATTTTTTTTATTATTCTAAAAATCAATCTATAATTCTTAATTTATTAAACTCCTAACGAAATGTAGTATGCTACTAAATATTTTTCAACTACGTATACCCAAAAACATATATCTGTGATTCATTGACCTTCCTTGCAGAGGAAATATAACTAGTATAACAAGTTACATTTTTTTTCTAATATATAATATAGCCATATAGGTACAGTATATTAATTAATTGGAAAGTCAGAAGATCTAATTCGAAATATAATGCAGATATGTAGTGCCTGAGTAACAAAAAAAACACTTAAAATCTATTTTTGAATTTTATTAAAACTTTTTTATTTATTACATGAAGACAAACAATTTTGAAATCGGTTGAATTTTGAAAGAATGAAAGTAACTTATATGTTTATTTTAAGGTATCTAATAAAGAACACACTTCGTAATTTCCGGGACAAGGTTCATCATATTATGAAAGAAAATTTTAGGAAAATCCACCGAAAAAGTAAGAAATCTGGATGTTAAAAATACAATAGTGGCGCCATCTGTCCAGCAAGAAATAAACTAAATAATAATATATTTTTGTTTATTGTAAGGTTGCTATTGGTTATGATTGAATATAATTTTAGACCTGTATATTATTATACTTGGTCAAAACCATATAACTTAGTAAAAATGGTATTCCTGACGCTAATTTTTCGATTGTTGTCACGGGATTCTACACTTGCACATCATAAACAATATGCTAATAAAATATTTGTAATAATTACGTGTTGCCCTCGAGGGGTCTACAATCCCCGGCAGGAGGTGGTTTGCCTACCTGTAAATATACTGCCCGCATAATCACAAGCGTACCTATCTAACGCCGGTCGGGATAGCTATAATACAATATATAAATTATAATATGATATACAACTATATTTTATATACTATATAAATTTATATTTTTATATCAATTTTTTTAAAAGCCAACAGAAAATGATTATTTGACTCCGGTCCCTTTGTTTACTGGTATGAATAATTTCGAACAAATAAGCTGCATTCAAAATTGTAAGTATCTGGTGATCGACCACTATTTGTTTAGGTATATTAGATATTTATATTATTGCATGCAGCATAGTAATAAATTGTATACCTAATAATATTCTTCTTTTATTATTTTACCACCAAAAAATTGTATGTTTTTCTTCGTTAATAAATGCTTTACTTTGTATACAAAGCGTAAATGTGTGTTTAAGATATCGCACGTGATCGACCGATTTTGGTATAATTAATTATAATACGATCGACTGGTTTGTCACGTAGGAAGAATTTAACTTCAAGCGTTTGTCTGCATGCTGCAAACGAATCCTTGCAGCGTCTTGTTTTAACTACCTAATTTTTTAATTTGCAGCTGTATCACTGTATTACTATATCACTGTATCACTATATTATTACTGATGTCTTCACTGATGGATTAGTTTAGGAATCCACCATCTTCCGGTGCGTCATCCTTGTAGACAACGTCACCCATTATCACTGCCCGTAAATTTATATAGGTAGGTATCTATTTAATATTTACTATTTAATAATAAACCTTCACCTGTTAATCGGGATTCTCCCTATCGTTTTGTATGTTGTACCTACCTGTTATCTTTTGTACCTAGCTTATTTAACTGTTTATTTTCTCTTTTCTTTTAATATTAACTTATGATGCCGTACACCGATATGTGTGTCAACGTTGTTTCAACTTCCTATGTTGACATAACCACGTGTAGTGAAATGAGCGTAAATCCGAAAATGTTAATATGTTTATTACAATGTACGACGTAGTAGACATAATATATTATACAATATACATAATATTATTCTAGCTATATTACTATACATGTCACCCTGGAAAAAATGAACAAATACAATATAATACTGCGCCAGGTGTATTTCGGTTGAGTGTACCTATACCTCGGTTCATGGACAGATCACAGATCGGTATCGGTATAATATAGTATATTGTCTCCGAACTCGTTTTGTGAACAAATCACACAGATAATTGAGATGGGTAATTCACCTGCGTCTTGCGGTGGATTAAATATTAATTGTAATAACATGAGTTAATTGGTTTAGGTTCATCTCCGCCGGGAAAATGAACAACACATGTAAGCACCATAGATTTTTGACACGGTCGAGCCATTGGTTCTGTAGAACTTAAGAAAAAGTTGGTGTAAAAACCGAACAGTTGCCGCCACACTCCATATTCCAATTTCATCGTTCAATTTTCCGGGGTCAGGACGGTCAGGTAGTCAGGAATTAGGTCTATAACTTATAAGACTATACAAGCCCGGATTAAGACATTTTGGGGCCCCTGTTCGAAAAAAATAATAATAATAATAGTTTACATTATATGCACATTATATGCATGTACATTATGTGTTACATTGATGTGCATCCAAACTGCATGCCAAAATCATAAACATAAATTGCAATGTCCAAATTGCATGCCGTCTCTTAGAGGGGTATGTACGAATAAAATGACTAAATAACTTACTTTTCCATGGGAGGAACGGGCTTTTGTTACATTACAATAAAATACATATATAAACATTGTAGAAGGTGATACTGTGAATAATAAATATTAAATAAAACTATTTTTTTTATCGACAACAAAGGCCATTAGTTAAATAAAACTATTGTAGTTTAGTGTAACCAAGTAAGTGTATTTTACATTTTTACATAGTATTTCAAATAAATAAAATTATTCAGGGGCCTAATTATAATAAAAAATTACGTTACAATATAATAATAATAATAAATTTAAAAAAATCAATAATAATAATAATAAATTTAAAAAAAATCAATAATAATAATAATATTACAATAATTGTATATATATTATAATAATATAATTATCTATTTGTATAGACGTATAGTATATACTATATAGTCATATTCAACGTCATATATTAGAAATTTAGTTTTGTTTATTTTGTTGTCGGCAATGACATGTATGCCAACTTGTTTACATATACAAGTCTCAACTCTCAATACATATACATATCAAAGTTTAAGTTGTTTAAGTGCATAATAAATAAACATGTCGTTCACGGCATGCAATTAGGACAGATCCCTCTAAGAGACGGCATGCAAATCGGACATTTTTTTTTATAGTATGCAATTCGGATGTAGCCCATTATGTTTATAATTTATTTATTATTTAATATTAGGTACCTGTTATAATGAAAAAAGTAATGGACAAATCTGAGGCCCCTAAATAAATTCTAACTATTGAGGCTCGGGGGACATTACCCTCTCTGCCCCCCCCCCTTAATCCGGGCTCGAGACTATAGTTAAAACCATGCAGTTTGTTCTAAAAATTAAAAAGTCAATCTTAGGATCAGATAAGTGGTTCTAGAGCCAACCCGTGACAAATACTCTAACGTTGACACCCTTTTTTCTTTTAACCTTTTTTGGGTTGGATTTTCAAAAAATGTCCAATTTAGAGTATTTTAGTACAGTAGGTAGGTATTGCATTTCTGTTAAAAATACAAACCAACATCAAATATACACACATTTTGAAAGTTATAAAGATTTAGGTAACTGTAATCAATAGGCAATACTATAGTATGTCATAAGTCATAACAAACCCAAGTGCCAAGATTCAAAACAATACTAAATTATAGTTATATTATACTGAATTTTAATTTATTTACTCGAAGATTTTAATTTAATATTGTACAATGAGTACATTTCAACATTATTCAAATAAGTCATATTTTATTTTATATCTTAACGACCAGTAGGCATACCTACTGCCTACTTACCTGTAGGCTGTGATTGAGAAATATAAAATAATTAAGTTTTTGTCAAAGTTTAGGAAATATGTATTCTATATTATATATAGAAGGATTTTTAGATTTTTGAGCGAAGCGAATGAATGTATATTGCATATACAATGATGTGTTTTTTTCGGGGAAACTTAAGAGGAATCGTGTATTAAATTTTCATATCTTAGTTTTAAAAAGAAAAATTGTTATGCATTTCTTACTCAAAATAATTTGCTCATATTTTCGTGATTTTGTGTATTATATCAAAATTCAAACTTTAAATGTTTATAAAAAATAAAATTGACTATGTATTTTGAATATTTTCAACTATCATTCTAACAATATATTAGGAGCTTTGTATTAAATTTTTGAACCTACGCCGTAGTCCGCTTGGCCACTCCGTCCCCAATTATTTATTATGCCCAATATACGAAGGGCATTTTATATAACTCCCGGGAATTGTAGAAAGTGCAAAATTGTATACTTTGCCCGTAATATTTATATTTACATAGTCACCTACCTGCATAACTTGCGTAACTTGCCTTCGAAATTATCAAAAAGTACGTCTTTCAAGAGTGTACGATTTAAGTTCTAACTCTATTTAATCAATCTATTTAATCAATCTATTTAATCGTGTCCAACCACTATCTTAAATCGTGGTACAAGTGGAGGAATAACAGATAATAAAGATTCTTTATTATCAGATAATCTATTCGAAATTGCGAAATGTTTGATTAATTTCTTATCAGTTATCTCTAATCATTAGAGTCTATTGAGTATTGACGTTTGGATTGTTTGGAACTCACCGGCTGTGAAATTTGAATACTGAATAGTGAAAACTACGTCTTTTTGAGCTTTATTCAATTTGTTCATTGTTGTGTGTAACATTTAATATTAATCAATACTCTTGTACTAAGTAAAGAGTAATTCGTATACTATATTTTATTTCTATTGTACATTATTGATTAGTATAGTATGCAATATACATTATACATATAATTTTAAGACAATATACCTAATATAATGTCATCGAAGAATATAAAACCTATAGGTGGGTTGTGTTGTGCTGTTGCGAGTTGCGAACAACATTCTGGCAATGCAATACAAGATGGATATAACATATCATTTCACAAGTAAATATTTTTTTGTTACCTATGTGGTTATATTATATAGCCGATATTAAATAAAACAACTTCAGCAGAATTAAAAATGAAAAATTAACATATACATTTTATATACCCTCAGGTTTCCTGAAGACTTACAACTACAACAAATTTGGGCTCAGAAATGTAAAAGAAGTGATAAATGGAATCCCCAAACATCCTGTATTTGTTCTATGCATTTTACCCCACATAGTTTTGTCCATGATCTGAAAGCCGAACTTTATGGTAATTATTTTTTCTCAGCTTAATACCTAGGCTTTTACATGAAAAATAATTACCTAACAAATGAACAATGAAAATGTTACAGGGTATATACCTAGTTTTCGTAACTTAAAGGAGAACTCTGTTCCAACATTAAATTTACCAACAGATTCAGAGGTCTCAAAATCTTCCACTAATTGTAAGGGCGGTATAGATGCTAAAACGGCTAAACGGGTAAATAATAGTTTAAAAATAATTATAATTTTTAGAAAAATCAAAGTATTATTGAATTTTGTATTCATATCAGAGCTTGGATTATGTATAAGCAGTGGCGTATTTACAACTTCTTTTTTTTGTGAGGAGGGGGTAAATTACATTATGTTATTATATATTATGTATAAATATAGTAAAATTATAAAATTATATTGAGCTTTCTGTTCTTATTTGCTAAATCATCAATCACTTCATCGATTTCAAAATGTATTGATTAATCAAATTATAAAATTTGCATTTTACTACAGCCCCAAAACTGTTTATTAATACCAGCAGCAAAATCAGCAAAAGTAAAGAAATATAATGAAACAACAGAGTAATAAATTTAGCATGCAAAACTTGAAACATAAAAAAATACAATATAATATTAACAATTAAAATTTTTTTTTTTCTAAATTTGTTGAAAAATATTATTTTTAACAAATACATGAAAATATAGACCTTGAAAAAAAAATATGAAATAGATATCTTGGCTCTACATACCTATCTCACATGCGCCTACTAAATTATGTATTAAAATTAATTATTAATTTTAAAATTGTAATTACATTTTTTTTTTTTTTTAGATTTGTGATGTTTTCAGGAAATCATTTCCATCAAGTGATTCTTCAGCACCTTTATATTTATTACCACAAGCAACACCATCTAATTCAATGTGCAACAAAGATACAGTCTTACACCGAGACATGTCTTATACTACTGATTATGAAAAGTTATATAAAGATCTTATCAAGCAATGCCATATTTTAAAAACTGAAAACCAAAAACTGCTGGAGAAGACAGAAAAAAAAAATAAGCGAGAACGCTGGTCCAGAGATGAAGTAGCCAAATCCTTTGATCTAATGTACTACAGTAAGAGAGCATACATGTATGTGAGAGATGAGCTGCATTATCCTCTCCCTGGTAAATATCATTTTTTATTTCAGTTTATTCATTATTTCATTATTTACATTTTTTTCAGGACTTTTGTCTTTTCAGCGGTGGGCTAAAACAATAGATATGAGAAATGGTCTCATAAGTGACGTACTGAAAATAATGAAACTGAATAGTGACAATATTGAAGACCACGAAAAACTCACCGTGCTCATGTTTGATGAGGTAAAAATCTGCAGTACAATGGAATATGATATACTTCATGATGAAATAGTAGGGCCACATAGCAAGATGCAGGTAGTCATGGCTCAAGGTATTGCATCAAAATGGAAGCAACCAATTTTTGTTGATTTTGATGTAAAAATGTCTAAAATTATTTTATTTGATATTATTGATAAACTGGAGAAAATAGGTTATAAAGTTATATGTTGTGTTACCAATTGTGGTGATGCAAACGTTAAATTATGGAATCAATTAGAAATAACATATGAAAACCCTACCTTCTGTATTCCTAACGGACGAAGAATCGTATATATTCCGGATTCGCATCATTTACTGAAACTTGCACGGAATTGGTTATTAGACACGGGTTTTTGTTTAAATGGAGTAGAAATAAACAAAAAACCATTAGAAGCACTAATAACCAAGATATCATCTGAAGTAAGTCCATGTCATAAATTAAAAAGAGAACATCTGAAATGCGAAGTACCTCTGCAGCAAAATGTTGAACTAGCCAAACAACTTCTATCATATTCTACAGCTATGGCGCTTCAACATTATAGACCAATCAAAGATTTTAAATTATTAAATAATACTGCAGAATTCATAAAGCAAATTAATAACTGGTTTGATTTAGTTAATGTTTCTCTTACAAACGACAACAGTACTCCATTTAAATCACCTTATGGAACATTTTTATATCAACAAGACAAACTTTTGAATGAAATGTACAATACTATTATTTTGATGAGATGTATTGGAAAAAACAGTCTACAAATTTTTCAAAAAGGTTTTCTTATGCACATAAATGGAACTAAACAGATTCTACAAATTTTAAAAGAAAATGGCTTGAATTATTTGTTGACTAGTAAAATTAATAAGGATGCTCTAAAAAATCTATTTGATCAGATTTATTCTGGAGGAGACCACCCTTCACCATTGAATGCTCTGTCCAGATTGAGAATGATTTTTTTAGGAAAATATCCAGGCATTGCTTCTAATAAATCAAATACAAAAGATAATAACCATGAAGAATTTATAGTTGCTCAGTCATTAAAATTAGCCAACATAAGTTTAGATGATGAAGATAACGTAGATAATGAAGACAGTGAAGGAAGTGACACAGATACGACAAGCGAAGATGAATTTCAAATAAGAAATGAAGATAAAAATAAAAATGAGATGGAAGTTGAAGCAATTGAGTACTTAGCAGGTTGGGTGGCTCTAAAATATAAGTCCACAATTCCTGAAATTGGGTATAAATCAAAAAATTTAACATGTCAAAAATACATAATGCCGTCTTGGATTAACCACTTATCATATGGTAAATTAATTATTCCAAGTCATGATTTTAAAAAAATCATTTTCCGAGTTGAATGGTTATTCAATAAATTTACAAAATACCAAGTTCCCAAAGGTTCAAATGTGGTTGCTAAATTAACAAACAAAATATTCTCAAGAATGTCAGTTGAAAAAAAATTTAAACCTGTAATTCAAACTTATATCAAACAAAGAATTATTATACGAATGAAATATTCAAACTACCACAGTCAGTTATTAAAACAAAAAAAGAAATCCAAAAACTAAACCAGTTAAGAAAAATAATGACTTATTATTTACTACTAAATTAATTTTATTATTGTTACTAGATGTTACTTTATTACCTAAATTACATTATTATTTTAGAACTAGTGTTTATTTTTTTTTATCCTGTATACAGCATTTTTACCAGAAGGAGTGCTTCGATTTCAACATATAGTACTTAGAGAGGTCATTTTTCAATTTTCTCAATAGTTATTTAATGCCACAGGTAAAACCACCAACAAATTACAAAAATCGGTATTTTAATTTCCTACGCTTTGTATATCATAGAAACGAATAAAAAATTGTGACAAATTAGTATTTTTTACAAAATAAAATATCCAGACTGACAAACCGTCTCCGCTCATTATCGTTTTTCGTATACAATGATATTATATCATTGAATTCAAATTTAATACAATTCATTATACAGTGACCCACTTGTAACCTACTCTACAGCAGAGCGACATCCACTTGCCCGTTTTTTTAAGTATTGTAGATTACAAATTTTTAAGCTATTTATCCATATTATAATGCTGTAATTTATTCATAAACCTTCTAGAAAAAAATGATTTAAATATGTAATAAAAATTATTAATTTCCATTATTTTTGCTCCACATTATGTACTACATATAAGTACTTATATGTTAATGACACATTTAAACATTTCTTGATATTTTCCATTTTATTTTGCACTTAATGATTATTTGTATAAATTTTAAAATATTTAAAACATTTACAAAGCAATAATTTTTTGTTCATACAGCGGGTAGTATAGTTAATAAAAGTATATTTGTGGAATTAAAGCCATTATAAATTATAATACAAAAAACTAAATAAATATCATTCAATAAAATATTTGACTTTCAAACTTCAGATGCTTATTACGAACTGAGCAAAATATATGATCAACTAATGATGATCATTTTGTAACTAAAGTCCTAGTCAATAGATTGTGATCACCATTCACCGTTCATATCACCATATTTTTTGTTGCTTACAGGATCGGCCAGGAAAACTAGTTTTCATCAAATGGAGTCCCAAAGTGTATGAAAATATAAATAATTATGTACTCGATCATACTTGCTTAATTATAGCAGTGGTGCAGTTAGATCCATAACCCCCAATTTAATTTTTCGTTGAGGCGACCCTCTATCAACATTACATAATTACATGTACAATATTTTTAATCGTATAAATGAAATTGTTAGTTTTGAAAATATACAATACGTTAGTTATTTCGATTACACGATTACGATAAACAAAATAATTGTATGTAATATAATATAATATGTAATATGTAACTTTTTCATTTGGTGTTAAATTATTGATGATCCCCTATTAAAATTTCTCGACCCACTGGATTATAGGATTTTCAAAATTAATTTAAAGCTTTTACAAGAATCCAACACTGGTCATATTTCAATAAAACAAAATTTCTGTGTGAATTATGACTTGTGTATGGATTGGCATTGAAATTACTTTTATAATAAAAATAAATGTTTTTATTTTTATGCCTAATAATATTTTGTCATTAGTTTTATATGTTTATACGCCTTAGGTAATATAAAAATTATTTTCAATATTTTAATTTGATAATTTCAACTTTCAAAAAAATTAATTTTGGACAACTATGTATTTTTATTTTTGAACTACTGTGCAGGTGAAATAAAGAAAACCTTCATCATTTGGTAATTATTTTTATTATACTGAGCTGTACACTATATAATTCTCCAAATAAAAATTTACAAAAAAACAAATAAATATTTATAACTATTATCATAATTAATACTACATAAATAGTTTAAATGGGAATAAATAGGTAAAGAAGAGTGTACTGCGTTTCCTGGCTGGAAGTGAGGTATATAAATGTGGAAGGAAGAAGAGTTAGATGAAAGATAAAAAAAGAAGTGGTTGGATGAATGGAAAATAATTTGAGAACAATTATTGTTGTCAATTTTAAGTAATGTTACAGATCATAGCACTCATAAATGTACTGTGAAAACAAATTATTCTGAAGGTCCCGTATCAGACTAAAACATAATAAAATTATAAAAAAATAAATACATATTGTGATCAACGAGTAAGTAATGTTTGAACAACACTAAATTGTATTACAATTTTTAAGTAGACACGTTCATGTCAAAAAGTATAAAGTTTATTTAAGTTTTACACTTGGCAGTAGTTACTAACAACACTTATTACTAGGGAACGGATTTAAATGCAAATTGCATTTTTTTCTGAATGATCTAAAACATTGCTTTCCAAGCACAAAGTTCATTTGATACATTAAGGAATTAATAATGTAACTTTTATTTTGCATTTTTTGACATTCTTAGTGCATTTTTATGTTTTTAAGTCATTTTTATATTGGAATGGATAAAATTCGATAAAAATGTATGAACATTCATTCTAAAAAAATATAAATAAATATTTATCATCTCGAAATAATACAATATCTGAAGAACTGCTGATGACATGGCTCATATGAAGTTTGCACCTAAGACGTCAGTTGACGTGGAATGAAGTTTCTCGAGATACAAGATATCACTGGCCGATAATCGTCGAAAATTTATGTTTGAGAATATTAAGCAGCACCTGATTATACAGTGCTATGAAATACAAGGTAAAAGTATAACGAATATACCTATCTAAATTGTATACCTATTAATTTTTTGGAAATAATTTTTAGGGTAAAAAGATGGCAGATGATAATTGAGAAGAGGTTTTATAGTATTTAAATATTTTTTATAAGATAAATTTTTCATAATATCTAATGAGTTTTTTTATAAGTTTTAAATTCAAAATTATGTTTTTATTGATTTTACATACATTTTTAAAGTTTTTTAGGGCATTTTTTTAAGGCATTAAGTAGTGTTTTTTTTAGGACATTTTTCTTATTTTTTATGGCATTAAAGTCCTTTCCCTACTTATTACATACTAAATTAATAAGTTTAGTTATTGAGACACTTCAGTATTGCTTATATGGCAACGGACAACGGTTATTGTTATTATGAAACTGCAAATTTGGGTAACAATGATTACATGTCTGAGGCAACCCATTGGTATATTGTCTATTCATTTTAAACTCATATATAGTTTAAAATATACTGTTTAATATTTAATATATTATTTTAAACCATTTTGTGCATATTTAAATCAATAATTACATGATTACATTATTTATTAGTTTTTGTATAAAGTAAACTAGTTTCCAAAAATATGAGAAATATTAATACTATTATTCTATGATTTATAAATTGGATCCTAAGTGAATGGTAACTGTTCGTAGGTATACTTTAAAATTTTAAAATTCACAATCAACTGTGAAAATGAAGAGGGCATGATCTCGCATGTACTGTCACTGTCTTACAAGTGCGTAACGTAACAAATTGAATGCTCAGCAGAATACGTGTAGCTCTATTGATATAAAAATTAGAAGGAACTGACCTCTTATAAAATCTAAAGATAAGATTATTATCCAGGTAATCTTATGGGCTTTTTATTATATTTTAAGACGTACAAACAATTAAGAATTTTAAAATACTCATAACTTGCTTTAAAATTAAAATATAATAAAAAGTCCATGAGGTTTACTAGATAATAATCTTGCCTTTAGATTTTATAAGAGGTCAATTCACTCTAATTTTCAAAAAATTAACAGTGCTACACGTGTTCTGCTGAGCGTAAAATTTGCTATGTTATGCACTTGTAAGATGGAGACAAACACATGCAGGTATCAAGTCTCCTTAACCTATATACTATTATAAATTCAGCTAAAATAAAAATAAATATACTAAAACATACTTAATTAATGATTTCCTTAAGAAAGAATTTAATTTAATTGCCTACTTGGATTCCTATATTAGGTAATTATGTTATATTCTGAAATGAGGCATACGATAACACACATTTCTTAGGTATTATATATAACACTGTTATAATAAACATTTATTAAATGCAAGCATGCATGCTATTCTGATATTAAGTAGTTTCTCACAATATTGAGAATGATTTGATGTATTAATTATAAATCTTGATACATTTGTTAAGTCTTAATACTCTCCAGTCTTCACTATTAATAATGTCTCATTTATGACTCAAAAAATTATAACTTTGAATGAGTCTATCATTAACACATGAACCACATAATTAATTAAAAAAGAAGTATTCTATAATTTATATAATTTATATATGTAAAGTTTTTTCAATTGATAATAATTACACATTATAATAATTAAAATTACATACTTGATTAAGAAAAATGATTATTTGTATTATTATGAACAATACCTAATGTATTGAATAATAATAATGACTAATTTATATCTAATTCATATTTTATAAACATTAAAAAAAATTTTTAAAACTATAATTTACATAAATCACACTACATATAAATCAAAATCAAAGATTATCCTATGTTTACATGTTTACCAGTCTTTGGGTAATAATATGTTTAAATTGTTTTGCTTTGGTTTTTTAGCAAAAACTTTATTAAAATGTCATAGCTACATTTTTAACTCGGCAACTATATCTAGTATTAAAAAATGATTTGTTAAAAGTTTGGAATTTCAATATACCTATTTATAATATGTATCTTCAATAAACGCATAGTATGTACAATGATTCTTTTATTTGTGTAATTAATAAAATCCATTGCAAAATATTATTTTAACCTCATGAATTTAAAATTGTTTAATGTTCTAATAAAAATTTGATGATATAATCATGTTTTATTTTTCTGATAGATAAAGGAAATAATTTTTTTATAGAAAACTTGTTAAAAATTGTATAATAAATATTATCATAATATAGGTTAAAATATTAAATAAAATTAATTCTCCATCTAAAACAAATAGCACAAAGAAATTCTTCCCCCTCAACATTTAATACTCATTATAGGAAATAAAATTAAGAAAACATTTTGTACTCTATACATTAAAATGAAATTACACTCACAAAAACTTTAAATCAAATTAATTTAAACATAGGAAAATATTATTTTCAATCGGTTATATTTGAATAAATTAAAAGTTGACACTTGGTTGAAAGAAACAGATTAAAATTTTACAAATACTTCCATACCAAATACAAAATCTAAAATGAATTCTAATCAGAATTTACTGAATGGAATTTTGCAATCAAAACTTTATATCCAATTATTTTTAGAAGGAATATATGTATAAGCATATCACTTAATTTATTGATTAGAAGATTTACTTTAAAGACAGGTTATTATATTTCTACTATAACACTATTTTAATTTTGAAAACATGTGATTGTTGAATATACATGGCACGCTGGTTATGTTATTTATGCTCTTTTATTTTTTTTTGTTTTTTTTTTAGTCTTAACAGGTGACCCTGATTTATAGCAATAAAATTGAGTAACAATTATAAAGTTAGCAATAGATGCAAGAGCAAAACTCCAAATTAAAAGATTATCTCCAGTTTCTTGCACGGATGTGAATACTCGTACGGATGATCCTAAAAATAAAAGAATAGATGTAGCCATTGACAATTGCCCTGTGCTTTTATTTTGGAAATTCACGTAGCCTTGAGTCATCTATAGGAAAAAATATATATAATAATATCAATTGTTTTTGAATATTTTTTATATATTTACCTTGCCATAAAACATTAAAGGTATACTGATAAACTGTGCATTCCAGAGAAAAGAATTTGGAACAATATCAGATACGAGAAGGAACAATAATGAACAATAAATAAAGGCGAAAGCACTAGCCGCCCTCTTAGATATGTTATAGTAGAAAACTAATATTACAATTAGTAATGTTTGGAATAGTATGAATAATGAATCACCCCATGAACTGTAAAATAAACAAATAATCAATACACAATATTTAATTAAACACAACAAACAAATTTGAATTTTCAAAATAATAAATTTAGTTATCACCTGAATGGAAATTGACTAGAATAGCTATATACAACATTTGATGTGACAGCAAATAGATCCATGCAAACATTTACCAAACTAATTCCAACAGCACTTTTGCTTTGCCATACTTTGATAACTTGTGGAAGTTTGACTGAAAAATAATTAATATTTCTTAATTATTTAATGCAAAGCTTTAATGACAATATAGTTATATTTTTGCTTCCTATAGCTATGTGGTTATGTATAAAATGTATACTTATAGTTCATATGAAATACCTGAGTTATTTTTATACTTAACACATAACCAAATAGGCAATATTAAGTAATACTAATTCATAACGTATAGTTACATAATAAGACATAAATTAGAAATTAGAAATAACAATTAGTACCTAAAAGAGATCCGCCGACTATCCCAAATCCAAGACCTTTACTGAGTGCAGATCTTATACAAGTACCTGAAAAAAATAAATATATTAATACTTAATATAGAAGTGAAATAATAGCATTTTTAAATTGTATAATTAATAAGTTTTTTTAAACTCTTACAAATCTACACAAACGTTAAGTACAATATTGTTATTATTGTAACAGTGTTAATGTAAGAGAGATTACTACAATATTATTCTGTAGATTACATTTGATAGTATTCACTATCGTTGTAAAGTGTAAGTGTCTACACAACAAACCAATGATCATAATTCATCAATGAAACAACTCAAATATAATAAAAAAAAAATTTATGGTTTAAATTCTAATATACATATTTTAACTGATCCTAGTGCCCTGGATATTAATTTTAAAACGATTGATTTATTTTATACCTATGCATTTTGATCATTAGCAAGCTCATTAGTTGATTACTAAAATGTTCAATTAGGATATGTTTATTAAGATATAAAATATAAATTTTAACTAGGTACCTACCTAAATAGTAGGTATAGTAAATAATAATAATCTAGGTACATACTAATTTACTATCAACATTGTATGCAATTCCAGTTATTTTATCTTAGTTTCTTTCCACTTTCTGATATAATTATATTTAATAAGAACCTATGAAGCTTAAATTCTTTAAATTTAAGATTAAAATAAACTGTAATACAATCAGTATACAATCTTCTTAAGTAATGGTGATTAGTAAACATATATATCTTGATACATATTCAACAAGGCGGTTTAATGAAGTATAAATGTAGAATCCCCGTATAATGTCATGATGACTATACAAATAACCATCCCAATCACTGCGCGTGAAACTAACTACGCTCATCGAGCTATCGGATCTTTTGTCCGGCAATAACATAGTCACAAAGTTGATTTTGATTGGAACTTTTATTTTGAGTGTCTACGGACAATAATAATTAAAAAAATTAAACACACTTACCGTTAAAGAAATCCAAATCGTAAAAGAACACTTGATAGCATTTGGGCGTGAGGACGAGCAGGGCGATCCGGTGAAACAGCTCGGCGAACGGGTTCATGTCGACGTGCCGAGAGCTGTAGAGCACTGCAGCGGCGAGAGAGGAAACAGGATTCGATGAAGTAACGGTTGAAGTGAGCAAAGAACGCAGGGAGCGTGAGATAAATGGACGTCGGACGCTTTGGCTGCTTGACGGAGAACCCCGGTTAACATGGGCCGGCAACCGACGCGGTTAAAATATTTACAGCGCGCGGCTTTTGAGCGGTATGGGAAGGGGGAGCTCGTTAAAAATCCAAAAAAACAGAAAAGGAGTAAGGACGACAACAGTTGAAAAGTACAGCGCGCGCCGCCTGATGAATAATGCAAGATGAGTTTAGATGACGCGAATAAGCGACCGGCAACATCAGCACCACCGCCTCCCGTAGCGCGCTATCACTTTCCGCTGCATCACGCTCCGCCTTATCGACATTCGACGACGACAACGACGGTACAAAACGAGCGACCGGTGCGCGACGGGTGGAAAGCGAAACCACTTACCACAGCCGTCGAGCTGTTACCGTGGATCCACGTACCACCGTAGTACCACGACAGGCCACGACGCACAAATACGCAATCGACAAGCACCGAAACACGTCGTGCCTACGCGAATACGACATACACGCGACGCGACAGTAAGACTGATCGGGTTGCCTCCCAGTGTCCCACATATTAACAAGGCCTAAAAATGTTGAGTCTCAAGTGGGCGGCCAAGCGTCGCGCCGTACAGAGTCTACTACAGACCACAGCTGCAATACGGCAATACGCGACGTCGCGACCGGGGCGCGGATTATTGTTATCGATTATATTTTACTGTTCAGTAATATTATTTCATACCATGGCCTATACCATATTTTTTATCATTTGACATTTGATATTTGATATTCTGAGCGGATCAAACAATGTTATTATTGATTGTGTATTGATGTGTTATATTTATTTTCAAGTCTGTCGTCCCTTTTACTTTTTAGAACGGTAAAAATGATTGGATTTTTGACTATGAGTGTGGTTTCTTGAAATAAAATTGATCTTGTTGACAATTAAGGGAACCAAAATGTAAATAAATCATAGTACATTTCAAGTAGTTGGGAAAAACAGGAATTTTTACGCAGCTCCTATTTTCGACATTATCGATTTTATTTTTTGGTATAATTGAACAGTTTATACTTGTAATAACTATTACAGACTTGATATTTTCACCAAATATTCATATTAGCATTTGCTTGACACGAAATAATTTTCAAACTATTTTGTCTCTTTTTGTACTAATTTTAAATTTTTAACAATAATAGTTTTTTCCCGATTTATGTATGATAGAATTTTGGTTTTTAGATAAAATACCTTGAAAATGTATAATAAGGCTCCACATAAGTTTTTCATTACAATCATTTTCAATTAAAATTTGCAAATTATTTTGAGCATAGATTTTACTTATTATTTCACTAGTCAGTAGGTTACTTAAGTGGGTCCCTGTAATGGATGGTGTTCAATTTGAATTCAATTATATAAAATCATTGTATACGAAAAACGATTCTGATCCTATAATAGGTATTACTTAGTATGTTTGATGATATTATTGTGATTAATGTAATTTATTTTACTATTATGCATTAGTAGGTAGGTACAACAATAGGTTAAATTCATTTTTGCCAAAATAATTGTATTTGAAATTGTAATTGTGCCTATAAAATATAATAATATATTCTAAGAGCAAAGGTAGTCATTAACTTGTTAAAAAGCTAAAGTTAAGTTGAAAAAATTATTTTTTTAACTTTTTAACTAAACTAATTAATTATTTTTGTTTTTAACTTATTAGGTTAAAATTTGTATTGATGTAACTTGACTTTTTATAGTTAATAATATTTGTCGTGCAGTTAATTTTCATTTCTTATATTTGTCGTGCAGTTAATTTTCATTTCATGTCATGCAAAACTAACTAGACAATACTGATTCATTGACTATTTTTCGATTTTGGTAATTTAACAATCTAATTTTTTACACAGAGACAGTGTTAAACGTCTTGGTAAATGTTTGTGTAAACCAAATATACTAGAGCAGTTTATGACATAAAAATATTGTAGCTTAAAAAAAATAAACTTTTCTTTAAACTATTTCTTTAAACTACTTTAAACTATCTAGTTACATTTTTTTGTTAACTTTTAACTTTTAACTGAAAGCATGTTAGTTAAATTAACTTAATTTACCACAGATAATTATTTTCATTAATTTATGCCCATCTTTGTCTGAAAGTTTCATATAATAATAGTACCCACAAATAATAATTTTAAATTACAAGAAATTAACTAAAATCCTTATTCTTGGTGTTTTAATATGTAATTTTGTCCAAATGTGAACTTAAATCTCTGTAAAAAATAAGTAATGACTGTGTTTATATATTTTTTAAATTTGTTGGTTACAGTACCTATGAGTTATTTATGAGAATCCTTGTTTTAAATTGTCAATCCATAGATATAAAAATTGAACATTTTATCATTCTTAACTACAATAAATCTGAACATTTTGTCAACATTTGAACTTTTAATACGTATAAAAAAAATTGTGTCTATGAATCTTTAATATATATATCAACTGCTATTATAACAACTTATAAGAAATCTTATACTTATTAAATTTTTTAACATTTTGACATTTCAACAATTTGTTAATTTATGGTTGAGTACCCAATGTCTAACTTCAAATGCTGATAAAAAATTAATTTGACTTTCCGGTAAACTTACGGGGAAATATTGTATTGCATTTTCAAAGCTTAGATATAAGTAGAACATTTTTTATGAATTTCTAACTCGAAATAATTTGCTACATTTTTTGATTTTGATGAACTTTGTAAAATATATTTAACTTAAGACGTTCATAAAAATTATTGTGCACCTATTTACACTCAACTTTTATTTAAATTTCCGCTAACAACTTATTCGGACCGTTGTATTACATGTTTAAGTATTTTGACCGAAAAAAATAATTTTTAAAATAATATATTATACAATAATATTTAATAAAACTAATAAAACTCAAAATATGCTTATGGCTATACATAGCTCAAAAAGAGTCGTATTATTTCAAAAATTCTATGATGCATAAAAATTGATAATATTAACATACAGTGATATTTTATTATCTATCGGTTTTTTTTTAGAGTTACAATTAATCAATTTTTTTCGAAAACTAGAAAAAATTTTAGTTTTTTCTTAATTTTTTTTTTTGTTTTCCCGGTGTTTTTGAAAAATACTGGGAATTTTCAATTTTAACCGAATGCACCATATAAATATATAATAGACTGTAATAAAGTCTATGCGAGTATGTGACTATGCTATGTAGGAATGAGGTACCTATTGATATTATGAGAAGAATAGTAGGTACTAGGTACATACCAATTAAAATCTTGTAATAGTATAGTATTCCTCGCCAACGACCATACCACGTTGAATACACCAGTTCTCGTCTGATCACTGAAGTTTAGCAACGTCGGGCGTAGTTAGTACTTGGATGGGTGACCGCTTGGGAACACTGCGTGCCGTTGGCCTTGTTATTTTTTTATTACACATTTCAAAATTTAAAAGTAGATTCCCACTAGTTTTTTATCTTAAACAAAACAAAAAGATTACATTAAAGTGATATTAATTTTTTATGAACATTTGAATTTCTAGGTAACCGCATGTACCTAGACATTTTAAATGTTCGCAAAAAAAGAAAAAAACGTACTAAAAAAGTAAAAAAAAAATTAAAAGCTTAAATCAACGTAAAATTCTGTGAAAATAAAGAAAAATTATAAACGTAAAAAACAAATACAATTAAGAAGCTTAAATAACAAAAAGAACCATAAAAAACGTAAAATCAGTTCATAATTATAAAGTACCGTTAAAAAAACATTTTATTTTCAAGCAATTTCAATATAAAATTAAAAATGGAATTTGATTATTTACGTAAAATACTGTTGAAATAAGGCAATCAAATATAAATATAAAAATTAAAAAATTAAAAATTAAATAAGCACAAAAAAAACAAAAAACAAAGAAACAGAAAAAACTGAAATTTTGTAAATAAATAATAACAATTGAAAAAAATCGTTATAAAAAAGTAAATCATTTACAAACGTTAACATTTTTTTTCAAAAATGGAAAAACAATTTCAGAACCGAAGAGTTTACAATTTGCCCGGTAGCAATGTACCAAATTTGCATGAACCCATTGGCCCTCGCCCCTCCAACTTTGTTTTTTTATTTCTAATTTTTCAGATAATTTACCAATTATTCAGAGATTGAATTTACAATTGTTTAGAATTTGTTGGGAAGTGATCACACAAGATTTTGAGGGCTTCATGAACTTGGTTCATGAAATTTGTTTTTGACTTAATGGCTAAGGTACAAAATGTATTGATTGCAATCATTTTGATTTTTTTTGCTTTAAGCCAGGGGAGGAAAGCAATTTTAAGTACGTCTACAATTAATGGTTAGGTTATTTGAGAGTTGATCATAAAATAAATATGGTATGGTCCATATACTGTAACTTGTAAGCCAACTAATAGTATTATGCATACTGATAATTTATAGTTTTTAGACTAAACACAGTACACATTATAAGTTATAGGTAACAAAAAAATATTATATTATTCCAAAAACACAGAAACTATCCAATCATTTCTTTATTATTTTGTAATAAATTGTACAAAACAATAATTTTGATTAATTTTAATATCATATACAATATTATTATAATATAATAATATTATATTTTAATATCATACATAATATTTATATAATATTGTAATATTATATCTCGAAGAAGGTTTCTATCGCAATAGCGTTTGTCTAAATCCACCAGAAAAGTAGGAAATCCATATGTAAAAAATACGGCACCATCTGTCCAGGAAAAAATACTAAATAATAAAAAATGTTGTTTATTGTTGCAGATTAATATAATAATAGTGTATTATAATATATTGGTTGCTATTGATTTGTATAATTACTTTTTATCAATTTATTTATATATAAAAAGACGTGGGTAAGTGGATGTCGCTCTGCTGTACAGTAGGTTACAAGTAGGACAATGTATAATGGATTGTATTAAACTTGAATTCAATGATATAATATCATTGTATAAGAAAAATGATTCTGAGCGTAGACGGTTTATCAGTCTGGAATTTTTTTAATTTTTATTATTTATTATAGCCTTTAAGTAGAATTAATATTATAATTTTTTATTTGTTGATTAAGAGACATACAAATTGACTATGCATACAGACATAAGTCTTGTGAGTTATTCAAATTTCCATTTGTGTTGCCTGTGTCTGCGTACCTATTTGTGTGTGTCACCTTGTGTCACCTGGTCAGCGGACATCCTTTAAAGTTAACTATCTGTATGATTCTTTACACTCATAAGTGCTGGATATTAATTGGTGCGTAACGCTGGCACCCGCAAGTTTGAAATTCAACTCAAAAACCACATCAGTAATTGTTATATAATTTGTACAAATTTGTAACCACAATTACAAAATTTGAATACGTCAAAAGTAAAAATTTCCCAGTAGTTTTCAAAAGTGACGTGAAAAACAAAAGACAAATTAAGGAAAGACGTGAGTTTTTACGCAAAATCTATTTTCGTGAAAATCGATTTTGGTTTTTGGTGCAACTCTTAAACAAATGACCGTAGGTACATGACATTTTGACTGAATGTTTATATTAGCATTTTCTATACACCATAACATTTTCCGAATATTTTGACTTTTATAAATATCAATAAAATTGTATTTGTTAGTTAAAAAAGCTTGGAAATTTGATAGAAGAATCCTAGGTTATTGTTTCAAAGGCAGATGAAAAAAATAAAAAATCTAGTCACTATTTTTTTTATGAGAATCGAAAGTTCAAATATTGACAAAATACTTAAAAATGACGAACATTTGCAAATTATTTTGAGTTAGAAATTCATAAAAAAATTTTTTTTAAATCTAAGATTTGAAAATGTAATACAAGATTCCTCATAAGTTTGTCTACCTTTATCAAAAAAAAATGTATACAAGAAAGTCAAATTAAATATTTATGAGCGTTTGAAATTCATATTTTTACAACATTTGATATTCAATCGATATCTCATGTAACGAATTTCTTATTTTGTTGTAATTAAAAAACGAATGACTTTAGATACTTGAAAATATCACTGAATATTTGTATTAGAATTTTCTATACACGATGGAGTGGATTTCGCAAAGGTATGAAAACTATAGAACAATTATCGGTTATAGCATAAATTATAGAACAGAAATATGAGTATCACCAGAACATGTGGCAAATGTTTGTCGACTTCAAGAAAGCTTATGACAGCATACACAGAAATAGCCTCTACAATATAATGGAAGAATTTGGATTTCCAAATAAATTAATAAATCTAACTAAGCTGGCCATGAAAGGTGTGAAGTGCAAAGTAAGAGTAGATAATACTATGGTCGGAAGCGTTCGGCATCGAAACGGGACTAAAACAGGGGGACGCACTTTCCTCATTATTATTTAATATAGCCTTAGAAAAAGAAGTAAGAGTAATACAAAACGAAGCCAGGGGACAAAACGTATACTCAATAACTCAATATCAAATAAAAGTGCTAGGGTTTGCAGATGATTGCAGGAGAAGGAAATTGCCCTCAATGAAGCAGAAGAGAAGTTCAGGATTCATTTATTTAATTTTAGTGGAGAAAGCTCACTGGCGTAAAACTCCAACAATAGAAAATTAACACAAAAACAAAAACAATTTCGACGGGAGCTTACGTCACCCCGTGATGAAACTCTGCGAATTGGCCAAATCGGGTGGTTGTGGCCTTGAACACTGTCTCCGGGAGGCGTGGCATACGTAATCAATTTAAAAAAAGTAAACAGTGGAAACTAGAAACAACCCGACCCCGCGCAGAATGGCAGAATACCCTGCCTATTAGGCGGAAACGGTTTTTCAATACGGGTATAACATCATGTTGGTGTACGGAAACAAATTCATTGTTCGGACTTCAGATCATAGGTAAACACTTCACCCATCAGCTGATCGAGTTTCGCTTCTATATTGTTCTATGCCCGTGATAAACCATAGATGGATATAAACACGCAACACTACTAGTGTGATAAATATAGATATAATAAATAATAGTTTTTTCTTTAGGTAACCACATAAGGGGCCGTCGGTCCTGTGGACACGATCGGACAATTACCGCCAAAATAATATATATAATATATATATACAATAATAATACCATACTCACAATTTGTGAATATACTAACATAAAGCCAGTCAAGACATACAAATATACATGAATTGTACTTTACCCAATGGAGCTCTACGCGCCTCCACAGCGTTCTCCCTCATATCTTGCCCGGCGGCGAAGCTCACCGTGGGAGGGATCCTTTGGTGGATTAATATAATATAAACTAAGAAAAGTATAATATGTACAATTCATGGACGAAATTTGGCAATGGGCCATATGGAAAAATTAGGTGAGATAGAAATTCCTTCACAAGTCTGCTATCTGCCTCATCATTCTGTTGTAAAGACGTCAAGCGTAAAGACTTTTCTTGCGTACAACACCATGCGGACAAATTTCTAGCTGAGTTAAGAAAATGGTCGCTTGGAAAGGGTTTGTGGGCGAGATAAACGCCAAGCCGTGGGGTGAGGCTTTCAGATGGGCTAAGAATAGCAGCAAACCCTGTTCCATTTTCAACACGTTATCTTGTCCAGATGTCACCAACACGGCGGACTGCCGGGAAACGGCTGAGGTCATCTTGAGCATATTCGTCCCCGCGGATCTACCTGATCCCACCGCTATCAAAGCATCAATTTGGCAGATAAAACCATCCAGTGCCCCGGGAACCGATGTAATTATAGCAGGCATGCTGAGAAAGACCTGGCTGGTACTAAGTGAGCCAATAACCCTATTCGGTAGGTGTACCACGGAAGGAAAATTCACTGAGTGCTGGAAGATGGTCAGATTGGTAATCATACCTAAGCCTGGCGGAGGAGATAATAATAAAACCAAGTCCTACAGGCAGATAAGCCTCTTGCCAATGCTTGGCAAAGCATTTGAGATAGTAATTATCCAGGCTATCGATAGGGAGACGAGCCTCAACTCGTATGACGAGCAACACGGGTTTCCGGTTGGTAAATTGACGTCAACGGCCATCGAGGAGCCTTACAAATGGGTTGACGCATCAAAGACCGGACATATCTTCAGAACCTTCCTCGATATCATAGCCACCTTTGATGCAGTTGAGAACTATAGGTGCATCACATAACACATTTAGGATCGTCAACTCATACCTGACGAACAGGTTGGCCAATTATGAGCTTTTTACCTTTTACCGTAAAATGGCACAATCGGGCTGCCCGCAGGGCTCTCAGCTGGTGCCCACATTATGGAAAGTGGCGATTACGCCCATATACAGCTCAGCTAATGTAACGATATCAAAGATTATAACGTATACAGACGACATACTACTCATGGTCGGAGCTGTAAGGCCAGCCACGGCCTTCAAACGAATCGAGAGGGCACTCGACCAGCTGTCCAGATGGGCTACGGATTACGCGCTGGAATTCTCGACCAGCAAAAGCCTGCTGCCATCGATTAAGGTGGCCTTAAGCCTGGGTACTCAGTAGGCTTTGGGACATCGCAAAACAGAATTGAGTCAATAGCTACGGCTAAATATCTGGGCGTGATCCTGGTTCCTAGGAGTAGTTAATGGGACCATATTGAAACAGTAAGTAAAAAGTCCAAGGAGATGTATAGCAGACTTAGGGCACTCAGCTCGGCAAACTGGGGCCTAAGTTAGAGAAATTGGCACCGTGCCCTCAGTCGTCGATCGCGCCCGTCACGGCCGGTGCGCGGTCGATGGCGGATTGGTTTCGGAGTGGCAGTAGCAGGAGCTACTATGTGGTAAAAGACCGTACGCTTGGTCAGGGAAAAGTTGCCGAGTGATGGAGCCGAACAAACTCGTACGATGAAAGACGGCCGAGTGGACCACGGTCTCTCCTTAGCGCTTACCCAGCGTATCGTTGAGGCGATGTGCATCGAAGGTTGCCTGTAACCAAAAATGGAAAACAAAGTGGATAGATTGCAGCCTGACCAAGATGGTGAAGGGTACCTGTATGCCTCAGCCGAATGGTACAGGCGCGTCCTCCCTCCGACTTCGGCCGGGGTGGGTGCGCGCCTGGTGCTCGTGGTCGATAGACGACGTGCGGCCACCTGTCCCTGTCGACCCTCGGGCCACGTCAGACACGACTCATCGTGCTGTGGGGAGGACCAGCCGGCGGCACCCATAAAACCTCCACGGCTCTTGACTAGCGCTTAGCGCTAACATAAGGTCCGCGGTTGTAGCCGCAAGGCAACAAAACCTGTGAGCTTCGTGTTACTTATGGCATTACACCAGCGTCATTCATGGCTACGCAATGTTTAGCAGCGTTAGCAGAAGAAAACAAGTTGAAAACAATCAATGAGGATTTATATATGGACGACTTAATGACCGGCTGTGAATTGGAGGAGGAATGTTTACTATTACAACAACAAATTTCATCTATAACGGACTCCACGGGTTTACCGCTACGAAAATGGTGTTTAAATTTAAGTACCATAAGAGCTCGCCTGTCCAATCTTAGCAAAGACCCCCTTTTTGCATTAGAAATTCAGAGAGAAGATGGCGTGAAATCATTGGAATTACACTGGACACCTTGGTAGAGCTACCAAACGTATCATTCTATCCAAATTCCGTTGGTGCTCGTAACGAATTGGCCACGTATCTGAAACACATAGTAACCAATTCTGTTAAAGAATTTCAACCCCCCTTCAGCGCCACTCATTGGAGGCCTTTGGGAGAGCACAGTCAAGAGTCCAAAACTTCTTCTGACACGAGTATTAAAGTACCGTACTTTAAGTACGTATTACTGACAAGCAGCGAGCTCCATACATTACTGTGCCAAATCGAAGCGTGCCTTAATTCCCGTCCTCTAACCCAATAAGCAGTGATCCAAGCGACTTGCAAGCGCTTACCCCCGCACATTTTCTGGTCAGAGTACTGATGGTCATGCATTCAGAGCCGGATTTAGCTAATGAAGAGCCAAATCGTTTACGTCGGTGGCGTTATGCCCAATGCCTCATGCATTCGTTTTGGAAGAGGTGGCAGACTGAATACCTCCCACAGCTGCAAATTCGAGGCAAATGGACAACTAACAGCAAAGCTCTGGCAGTGGATGACGTAGTCATCGTAAGGGCGAAAATATGCCACCAGCTAACTAGAAGCTAGGCTGTATAATTGCGATTCATCTAGGTAATGTAGGAGAGTAAGAGTGGTAACCGTACGCACGGTCAACCAGACTGAAATGCGACGGGCAGTCATTAAGCTCTGTCGACACCCGTCTACAAAAAGAAGTCTGTTGAAAGCTAAACTTTCAACGGGGAGAGAATGTTCGCGCCACTATACTCACACACGCACGCGCGCGGTTGGTTATGAATATAATATCAATATATTGTTATTAATAAATTATTATTAATAATAATCAACTAATTGAATTTCAGTCGCTTACTATCATTTTACAATATTGTCCGTATCACCTGTGCGGCTGTGCATAATTATATCATATGTAGATAAATTACGAGTGTGCGACGCAATCGGGCGCCGCCGACGAGCCAGTCCACGTAAAATTAATTAGCCCGGTCGCTCTGTTTCTGACCAGTTAGTTCGTAAAAGACCGTCAACTCGACTCATTAAAAAAGTCATGCTTTTGTGAGTGAATCGCCGAACCTTTCTTTTATTATAATAAATCTGTAGGAGCTAATCTCCTAGTGTTTTTTTTTTATCACAATACGTGTTTGTTCATGTGCGCCTGTCACCACTCGTTTTTACTAGTATATTTTTACTGTCACCTCTCGTATAGCCACCGTGGCGCTGAGTCATTATTATATTGTTTTTGTCGGTGCTAATCGCTAAGTATATTATTATTATTGTAAGCCATAAAGGCCAACTAATATATTATTCAAATTGATATTATTCTTTTGCCTGTTGTTACATTATTATGGCTAATATATGACCAGATGGCTAGAATGTGGCTTCACAAAACTGTGAGTTTTTTACTATTATTTTTATATACGGTTTAGCCATGAGAGTTATTATATTATTTGCGTTCATTTGTTATTTTGATTGGCCAATCAGGCAACTACTGCCGTGATTGTTATACATACCCGCTTGTTGAGCCTTAATTTATTAATCTTATTTAAATTATTATTATTTTTATGTCATACTCCTGTGATTGTATTCAATATATTTTTGTTATCATATTATTATCATTGGAGTTTAGATGCTTATTTATTTGAGTTACCTACCAGCCATATCAGTAGTAGTGTAGTATAAGGAACTTAGTAACACATATACACACTAACACAACCACCACACACCAGCACTCTTCAGTCTTGCTCGGAGACCCCGTTTACTTATTTAGAGTTGCTATACACGTATTATACACACAATTCCTACAGGTCGTACGGTGTGTGAGTGTAGCATACGAAGCAATTCAGTGACGGGGGTACACGCCCTATCATTGTTCCGTTCTCGGCGCGAACATCTATTGATGACCTCGACATGATCTGTGATAGTGTATTAGAGCGTAGTATCTAAGAGTCACGAAGCATTTATTATAAGCATCTCGTAATGCGGAATAATTGTTCTATCGGCGATCGTAGGATATCTATTGCAATTATTTTATTGCAAATCGTATAGGACATACAATTATTGTAACTTGTAAGTACTACATTTTCAGTTAATATTAGTATAGTTCAAATTAAATAGAAAAACATATTTTTTTTTTATTAATTTGTCATTATGGGGATTGAAGGCGATACAATAATGTTAGCTAATATGAAAAAGAAACGAGCAGTTATTAAGGCAGCTTTAAGCTGAGTTTACACGTTTGTGAACAACTTTAATCCCAGAGATCCAGCATTGGCCTTACTTGAGTTCCGTCAAGAAGAACTACCAACATCAATAGAAAATTTGATGATATACAATCTCAAATAGAATTATTGATGTTGGATGATGTGAATGAGGCTGAGGCAGAAAGAGACAAGTTCGAGACTGATGATTTTACCATAAGAACCCAAATTTAAGAGCTTATTAATCTTGAAAAGTCGCACACCGTCAACGGTTTAGCTCATTCTTCATTTGCTGTTACACATGGTCATCGAACTCAAATAGCCCCGATACCCCTCCCGCACCTGTAAATATACATACAGGAATAGCCATCATTTGTTGATATATTCACAATGATGAAGATTATTCACCAGCTCAAAAATTGTTTCACTTAAGGTCGTGTTTAGGAGGAGCGGGCTTAGATTTGGTTCGATCTATACCTATTAGTGATGCTAACTACGAGGTCATTATTAAACAACTTATTCATCGATACGACAATCCCAGCCTGGTTATACAACCCCATATCCGCTCAATTTTGGACTGTCCACGGGTGGAAGAAGCTGCAGCCCAAACTTTACAAGAATTGTACTCTACTGTGTGCACTTATGTAGCGGCGCTTAAGGCAATGGTTCAACCAGTCAAGCATTGGGACGCGTGGCTGGTTACCATTGTAGTTAGTCGATTGGATAAGGGCACGCCTCATGGTTTACAACTGCACCAAAGGAATTCTAAACTGCCAAAGTATACTGATCTCGAAGCATTCTTAGCAAGACGGTGAGTAGCCTTAGAAACGTCAGAGTCGTAAGCCTTGGAGGCAAGTGGAGTTCAAAAAGGATCGAATACAAAAAGGCAGGTGAATTAAGTAACACGAAGGAAGGCCTTAATAACGGCAGGTCTACAGCCATCTTGACCCTGCCCTTGTTGCAAGAAAGCTCACAAGTTCTACGCGTGTGAAAAATTCAAAACATTGAAGATCTCCGAAAGATTAGATATAGTTAATATATTTATATAGAGATAATAGATTATATTTAACTGTCTAGCTTCGTTTCATACAGCTGATAGTTGTAAAGCCAATTACAGTCGTTGCCAGTTAAATTGAGACGGCGGTGGTGGCGCTTTTCAGTAAGTGTAGCCCAAACTAGTAGTTGGCAGTGTGGTGCAAAAGTCACACAGCTGGCTACGACGCGCGATCACCAGTTCGAATCCGGCTCAGTGCAAACAATTTTATTTATTTATTATTATTATCAATTAATTTATATTATTTTACAATTTCTACTTTTTGTTCTTAAATAAAAGATTATTATCAGAATATTTGATTTTGAATTAATATCGTAAAATAATTTTTGTGTCAACTTTTGGTTTATTTATGTATTTTCGGTAATAATATTCAAATACGGAGAACTACAGGTTTTCCGTTATCGCGCCGCCTTCGCCGTCTCAATTTATCTGGCAACGACTGTACTCTTGTAAGAAATGTAAATGTAAACGTAATACAATATTACACTTTGAAAAGACTCAAGAGGAGCATCAAAAACAAGACTAGTGCTCAAATGCTGAATCCTTGCCAGCGCAGTCAAATATGCAAACAACTAGAGCTAAGAGTATGATGTCTTTGCAAGAAACCAAGGAAGTTACTCATGTTTTTTTGACCACTGCAATGGTATCAATCAGAGACAGCCTGGGTGTATACCGAAAGTGTCGAGCTGTTTTGAATTTCAAACTTCACTTTATTTTCAAACACCGAATTTTTTTTTCTTAATTCTTACTTCGGAACCTACAATTTAACGACGGCGGCACACAGCCTATTATTGTTCCATTCCCAGCGCGTACACTGCTATTTATGAGTTAAGATCATAATGCTTTATTGGTATTATGAAATATTATTAAACTGAAATTAGAGAAATATGATAGAAAAACTAGACGACTTATCGGTATACCAATTTTATTATAAGTTATACTACCTAATAAATAATAGGTATGCAATCAAAACCTTGCAGTAAGTAATATATTTGATTTTCCTAAATGGACTAATACTACAAATACGATATACCTACTAAGATAGACAAATATTACTTTGTGGAATAGGTTAAGCCTAACTTTATGTTATTAGTTACCAAGTAGGTAATGAAATTGTACAGGTATTCAGTAGTGGAAGGTAGGTCATGTTAACTTATAAGTACCTACATAATACATTAATATCTAAACCTTATTTAATTATGGCCTCAAGTTATAAATGGCCAGACAAATTTACAAGTTGGGTACAGTCGGACTTAGTCACACGGATAACTAAGTTGAAGGAACCATCCAAAAAGATCGTGGTATCCAAGAATTCAAGTTATCCAAGAATAATACAACTATAAGGCCCATTTTATCAATCATCAGTTAAATGAATTTAAACTTGAGTTAATATTAATCTTAAGTTAAACTAAAATTTTGATTTTATGATCTCTTGGTTAAATCTTAACTGTACCTTAATCAAAGTTTTAACTAACTGACAATTTATGGTCAGTTAAGGAATTTAATCTGTGATTAAGTTCAATGTTATTAGGTTGCTATATTTTGTAGGGCTATTATAATACAATTTTTTGACATATCATAAAAATATTCTTTAAATAGGTGATTATTTAAATGTAATTGCCAATTTAATTTATAATGCCTATCAATTTGACATCATCACAGCATTACATATAATGTAGGTAGGTACTTAAAATTCATCCTAGATGGCTGATTTAAGTAGTAGCAGTAGCAGTGACAGCAGCACTGATGAAGAGTTTGAGTTTTTGGGTTATATAAACCAAAACTTTAATAAAGTTTGAAGACCATATTTATTGTCAACTAGAATAGACCATTTAAATAAATGGGACGACCAGGATTTTTTTGCCAGATTCCGTTTGACTAAAAATACTTTTAAAATTGTATTAGAAATTGTTCAACAAGAAGTTACAACTGTTACACAAAGGTAAAATAAAAATATAACTCATCAGTAATTATAATTAGATATTGATACTTATATAAAGTAGGTACGTATAGGTAGTCCATTTTTAAAACCAAAATACATTTTGAGTAACAATTGTATATTGAATTCTACAAACAAATTATAATAACTGGAATGTGGGTAGGCAGGTAATTTTAAGGGAGTTACAAAATTATACTAGATAGTAGATTCCAAAACCCATTTACACCTTATAGATAGTTTGATATTTCTTGAAAAGCAATGAGGAAGAAAGGGTATGTAATTATGTAAACATTAGCTTTAAAAAAACTTTTAAGTGCTAAAATCAAGACATTATTATAATATGTTACTGCTTATAATTTACATTACACATTTGAGTAGACAATTAGATCATTTATAACACATTTATACAAAGTATAAATATCAATAGCCCATCATTATGTTAGTCTATTTATAATTCAAATTTTATATTTTTACTATCTATACAGAAATCGTGCTGTCACAGCAGAACAACAACTTTTATTAACACTAAGATTTTATGCTTCAGACGCATATTTAATAAATGTTGGTGAATTATTTGGAAAACATTACTCAACTGCATCAAATATAATTAAAAAAATGAATATCGCTTTAGCAAGGCTCAGACCACAGTTTATTAAAATTTAATGAACTCTGTAAACATCAATGTAATAAATGAAAACGTAAACAATCATACAAATGATAGAACAAGATCAACTATGATTCTGAGACACTTTGGTGGAATGTGTTAAGTGTGATCAAATTTAATTCTGAGACCTTCCTGGTGGAATGTCAAGTCAAGTACCTATATTCATCACACAATTAAAAACACCAGCATATGTTAACAATGTTAATATTGAGTAAAACAATATGAAGTCTTTTGTTTCATTTTTAGTAGTATATAACATAAAAAAATTAACAAAATTATAACACTGCTACACTACGTAATAAGTATTTTATATTGAAAATATTGACAAATTAAATTTTTCACCAAGAAGTAATGATTACTTTTACACATTAATCAATAATCATGTGCAAAAATCTGTAAGATTCAAATGATAACAGACAATAATTTACTAATATGGAGTTAGGCACATTCTTCTATTAACGAGTTACTAACTTCAATTGGTAGTAAATAAATCTTCGGTTTATAAAACCCAGATCACTTAAACTCGGGATAAATTTGATTGATAAAATCAAAATTATTTTAATCTTCGGTTAATTAAAAACCAAGATTAGTTAAACCACTATTTAACTATTGATTGATAAAATGGCCCTAAGAGATTTTAAAATTAACCTCGCCTAACGGCTATCGATATAATATATTTTTATAAATATAAAAAAATTGCATACTTTTTACATAACTATCACCCTCGTAAAAATATATGAAATAATTCAGATAACTCATTATTACAGTAAACATACACACACATAAAAACAATACTCATTATATGTAACCCACAAAATATATCTAAACTATACCTAACCTAACTCATTAGTCATTTGTTAGGCTTTAGGCAACGGTGCAAAATCGAATTTCCATGCAATTCACAATGTATGAATAATATACTCTATGCTTTAATAAATATATAAGTTGAATATTCCTAATGCAAGCATATTTCGGCGTGGAAATTCAAACATAATTAAAAAAATAAAGTACATATAACATTCCGATGGCGGACCAAACTGCGGATATGAAAAAAACGCAAGGATGGTGTGCCTGAATTGCCTATGTAATGCGCCCTGTTAATATTATTATGTTATAGACATTTTTAATTGCATAAGGAAAATATAATTTAGAATTGTAAATTTGTTTCCATATCCGCAGTTGAGTTCGTTGTATACTTGTATGAATAGCTAGGTTACGTATTTTCATGACATCAGCTGATCTGGAATTTATACGACAGATATATCTGTCGTATCTGTCTATTAAAGATATCCATAGTGGCGGAATCCGGTCAGCCAATGAACAAGGATATAATTAAATGATAAACCAACCTGTAAATAAAATTTTGAGGGAGACTGAGGGGCTTGTCCATCAACCCTCTTTGTCATCAATTTAGAATGTAAGACTGTCAGCCAAGGTGACATTACCAACGGCAATATATACTCGTATTGTATTATTTGATCAGATTAAATGAACGACTTGAAACCGTTAACAATTTTATCATATTTGTAAACATAAGTTAATTTATAATTTTGCATAATAAGAATATCACAGTTTTAAACAATAGGTATTTAAAAGTTTTCGACAAATGTAACACA
Source organism: Metopolophium dirhodum (assembly GCF_019925205.1). Lineage (NCBI taxonomy): Eukaryota > Metazoa > Arthropoda > Insecta > Hemiptera > Aphididae > Metopolophium > Metopolophium dirhodum. Next base: position 60,525,563 of record NC_083560.1, on the reverse strand, counting down.
TCAGCTGGTCTGTAGATTGAAAATAGAGTATAGTATTTGCAATACAATGAGACAATAGTGTGTCCATCGGATTTTTTGGAGTCGAAATCTTAAGTAGGTGGTTGTTGGATGCAACTAAAATATGGATAGCTAAAGATTGAAAATTTAGTACATCATTCCTCATAATTAGTTCATACTGTAATGAAATATATGAAAATACATCTTACAAGTACATTTTAATTTTATTAAACAAAGTCAATTATTTAAATTATTGTAAATAATAAAAATAATAATAATTTAAATCAATTTCAAATTAAATTAACATGATTACTTAGTTTTTATAATTATATAAACATATTATAGGTACTGATTTTAAAAAGCTTTAGATATCTAATTTTTGGGCTGTATGCCTGTATACCTAACTAATAATTTTAGGTTATTACTTTTTGCGACATAATTTTAAAACAACACGGGACTTGGAAGAGTTTACATATTTCTTTCAGGTAAATGTAATGTTGACTCGGAAGAGTTTACCATACAATCAACAGAGTTTACCACCGCTTGTAGTGGATGGGTTAAATTTGAATGTAATGATTCGGCTGGTCTGACTATATTAGGCACATACTAAGTATATTTTATGATATTATTGCTAATATATTCATTTATTTTACTATTAGACATTTAGAAATGTATATAGTACCTAGGTTAAAAAAATTTTTCCTAAAAAAATTGCATTTCAAAATGTCATTGTGTGTATACAATATTATAATAATATACTTTAAAAGTTTCAAGTACCCACGAATAACATTTTTGAGTACAACAAAATAACTAAAATTTTTATTTTTTTGTTTAAATATCTATAATTTTGTCAAAATTTGGACTTAAAATGTCTATAACAAAAAACTGTGTTTACATAAATATTTTTTAGATTTTTTGCTTATAATATGAACGTTTTATGAAAAACCTCAGCTATAAAAATTGAACATTTTATTTATTGTTGACGAAATAAATCATAAATCATGGCCAAATAATAGGATTGCTGATTCAATTGTTCAGTTTAGCCCCATTTGTAAATAAAAATAAAGAAAATGTTTTGTGCATATTAACTTAATTATTATCTTCTCAATTAATTACACATTATTTATGAACAATTATTCAATATATTATATATATTCATGTTGTTTGAACTGATATAACTATAAGGTAATTTTTATGTGCATTGCCACATTGGAAATGTACGTATGTTGTAATCAAAGGTAAACCACGAAAATTGTTCATAGAAAAACCCTTATACATTTCAATAATATTAGAAAACAATCTGCGGATCTATTTTGTCATTCTATTAAATATTTTTATTCACTCATACCACTGTAATTTGAGGTCTTTAATTACGATCAGGGTCTTCCAGTTGTACTCTGTACTGTAGACATTTCTGGTCAACATTTAACGCATGAGTCTTGTTCTTTAATTGCTCATCTATCAAATTCAAGTGCCCTATAAGAACAGTGTGCATAGCTCTGTAAAAAAAAAAAACTGTCAGTCACAATATAAGCGTACATTTTTAATTTAATTAATCTATTAGGTATGTGTAATGTATTACTTTGTTTGATTTAGTTTGTCGTTCAACATTTTCGTAGAGTTATCGAGTAGAGCATTTTCTTTTTGTAATCCAATGGTAGGTTTATCAAGACACAGTTCAACTTCATCTCTATACAATCTTTCTTCGTACCGTGATTCAATTAACTTTTTTGAATTTAATTTTCTATCCAACGCGTCTTCGAGTTTATTTATTTCTTTTAGCAGTGTCTCCTTGTCTAATATCATCTTTAAAAAGTAAAAATCCTTTATATTAGGAACCTATATTATATTGTATTGTATAAATGTCCATACATTTTTTTTTTGCCATTCTAATTCATACTTAGCCCTTTCTGTGTAGTAAATCCGTTTTCTGAGACCAAAATTGACTTTGTCATTAAGAGCTATCATATCACTTTTAGTTTTATGTCGTAACAAATACATTCTTTCGCGCAACTTTTCTGAACTTAACAATTCATGTTCAATACGTTGTATTAAATTAGTACACTGTTGGAGCCACTTTTCGTACGTATTAATACTATAAATTGTTTATAATATAAAGTTATTTAGGCATTATTGATTTTTAGTATGTTAAAAAAATCTAACTTAATGGTTAGGTTTCGTTAAAAAATACTAAATAAGTGTTCATTAAAAGTAATAAATATTTCAATTTTCAGTTGTATACAAATAAATTAAACTAATATTAAATTAATATGTAAATATTCCCATATTTAGAATATATATTAATAGATTAACTTAAAACTATTTGAGAAGGACCTACTTCGTTTTCAATAAGATAATATTTAAATATTAGTTTCAAATTTCAACACGATCAAACTAGTTACCATTATAGGATATCAAAAATACAATATAAGACAAAGTTATCTAATGGACAAATCATATTATTTAAATTCGAAAACTTACTCTTTTGGAGCTCTAAGAGGATCTGGTTTAAGGGAGATATTTTCTGAGTCCTTTGTCATTATCAACAACTCACTATCTATTTGTATTGTATTATTTTTGTTTTCTAAGTCTTTGATGACATTCATTTGTAATTCTTCTAACTGATTTATCTTTTCCCAAGCATTTTGACATATTTCAGCTAGCGAAGTTTTCAATTTCTCCAAAGTTAGTTGTTCCTAAATAAGCTTGATGTATTATACTACTCTTATTATAATCGAATCAAGCACGTATCCAGGAGGGGTACATGGGGTTAATGACTCCCCTGACATTTTTTGTACCAGCGTATAAAATCATAATCCTTTATAATTTAAATCAAAATACTTTGTTATTAAATACGTCTTATTAAAAAATATCAAATTGTATTGTGGTAAGTACAAAAAATATGATCCACTGTATTAATTTATCACCAAGAGACGACGCACGTCAACAAATTCGTATATGGGGTCTATTATTTAAAACATTTAATTATTTAATAGTTATTTATATAACTATATTGAATCATCTTCGTCTATTCCTCAAGAAGCTATTTATTTTGTTTCAAACATTATTGATGTCCTTGCATTATCAAAAATCAAAAACATTGGGAGAATTATTATTGTATCTCACCGAAATAATACTATGGAGCAATTATATTGACAGTATTTGTACCATCAATAAACAGTCTTATTTTAAATCTGGATAACCTTTTTAAGCAAAACAATGTTGTTTTGTCATCATTTGAAATCATATTACCAAAATTTTCTCTAAACAAAAATGTGTCAAAACTTAAAAATTAAAACATATTTAACGAAGATCGTTTATCTGAAAAAGAGGTAATGTCTAAATTTTTGTTACAATTTGAAAAATGATTAATGTAGAAAAAAGACCCACTGAAATTATGGATATTTTGGATGTATGGGATGTAAGTTTTTGCCCAAACATAAACTTTCTGTTGAAAATTTAACAACTTTACCAGTTTCTACATCAGCGCTCCTTTTTAACATTGAAACGATTAAAAACATTACATAGTAATAAAAATTGAAATGAGAGTTTAACGGGACTTAATATTTTGTCAGTTTATTGGAAAGGGTCTACTCTATAGAAGTACTGTTGAATACTTGAATATAAAATGGCCAAAAAAAAACATAAAAATTATATTGTAGACATTAGTTGAAAATAATTAGATTGCACTGTATTATAATTATAAAAAATAAAATGTTTTGAATATCAATCATGAAAAAAAATCCCTGGCCACGTGCCTGATAAAATAATATAATATAACTATGCACGAAGACTCCCGGGGTTTTATGCCTTGTGGCTACAACCGCGGACCTCACGTTAGCGCTAATCGCTAGTCGAGAACCGCGGAGGTCTACGGTAGGCGTCTGACAGTTTTACCCGCCATCCGCCGGACGCATATCGTCTAAGGACCACGAGCACCGAATCCGAAAAGTCGTATCTTTTCCGGGTTGGGCCTACAGTGTTTCAGTTGGGTTAATATAACTATACAATGCATACATTTTTTAGTTCAATAGAAGCAATATCATAGCATAAATCTTCACCACCTCTTTCATCTCTTAAACTTAAACAATGATTGGTAACAGTAAAGTTCAAATTTTGAAATTCTATTGCTTTCTCATTTTCCTTTTTTTCAAGTATCATCTGCTCAATTTCTTTTTGTAAGTTTGCTGACCATAATTCAATTTTATGTTTCCAGCGTGTTATTTCAGATTGTCTAAAATATTGAAGTAACGTTAGTCTTACTACTTAAAATTATAATAAAATTCATACCTATCAGCGATATCAGAATTGGTACGGCATGTACCCCAATACGTAGTTAGGTCTGTCTCATTCCTTAATCTGTGTGATTCATTCCCCAATGTAAATGCACAATTCCTGCTTCTATCACAAGATCCTCTTAATTCAATTAATTTGTAATTCCAATCAGACTCTGATATGTTTGGTACAGGTTTTTCAAATGTGACTATAGACATTGTATGTTATATTTGATACCTAGTTAATTATTTAAACTATAAGACCAAATATTTATTATACAGAGTGATCAATAAGGTAGGTCAATATACATTTAAGTAAATTATTGTTAGAAATCAATTAAAAATAATAATAACTATAGTACCTAAATAAAATTATTTAAGTAAAAAAAAATGTAAGTATAAAATAATTTGTATTTGTATTGTTATAACGAAAAAATTGGCTCCATGGTTACTATTATATTAATATTTAATATTATCTCGGAAAGCCACAAAATGTAATCAAAATAACGAAAGAAAAATAAATTCCATTCAACACAATATAATCACAATGTTGAGAGACTAACATTAAAACTAAACTATGATCTGTGTTGGAGTCGGGAGCATAAGATTCTGTTTTGCGCTCTCCGAACGCATATTACCATTCTGCACACGAAATAAAACCCATGATTAAATCCTGCCTTCTTATTGGTTTACACATTTGGAGGGAAAATTTAAATAATAATATAGATAATATAAAATAACATTTTTTTAAAATATTAAAATATTATATCATATATTAAGTTTGATACCTGTAGCTACATTCTGGAAATAGACAATGGTGTCTTTGTTATTGCACATATTTTTAAACTAAAAGACAAAAGACAAAAGATATTTAAATATTTAATAAATACATTTTTTACCTATTCAAAAATATGAAATATAAACATTTAATTAATTTAGGTAGTCAACTTAAATACAAATTTCTACTTATATTTATTCTACTTTATTATCTTAATAATATAATCAATGAGATTTTCCGTTAGGCAAACAATGTTTTATGTTTTGTAATAGTTTCCTGTGGTTTTTTTTAGATGTACCATGATCACTTAAAGCTGGTCTACCTACAGCATAATCAAATTTGTTAAGGCACAATATTATTGTTATAAATGTCTATTATTATAAATTATCTGATGGTAAATGCTTGCTACCTCTTGTTATCCCTGGTCTACGCCTAGATATTGTAGTCAGCTGTACTCTAATAGCTGCACCCTCTCTATGCCGTAACGGTATTCTCACAGAACCAGCAGTTGCCAAAAATGTATTAAATTGCCCTTCTGTTTTTACTTTATCCAATCTATTTTTAAATTTAAGTAAATTTTCAAGATTTTGGATACATGCTACCGGCATAAAGTGTAGAGTTAAATGCTTTCTGAGTTTCTCCAGTAGTATCAGAATATAACATCTTTCTAAATGCTTCCATCATTAATGTTCTTTCAACAAAGAAAAAATGTAGTTATTTTTAGAACAAATTATGCTTTTTATATGATAATTTGATAGTTATATTATATGTTAATTAAAAAATGTATTTTATCACACAATAGAGTTTTTAAGTGCTTTTAGTCTATTAGTCCAGGTTCATTTTAGATTCTGAGCGAAGCGATGAATGTATTGATTTTACAATGATGTGTGTTTTTTTTTTTGTTTTTTTTTTATTTTTTTTTTTTATTTTTGTGTCTGTCATCACCTTTTAGGACAGTAAAAATGCTTGGATTTTCTTCAATAGTAACTTTTCTGATAGGAAAGTGAATCAAGTTGGTACTTTGGGGTACCTATTTGTGTGTGTCACCTTGTGTCACCTGGTCAGCGGACATCCTTTAAAGTTAACTATCTGTATGATTCTTTACACTCATAAGTGCTGGATATTAATTGGTGCGTAACGCTGGCACCCGCAAGTTTGAAATTCAACTCAAAAACCACATCAGTAATTGTTATATAATTTGTACAAATTTGTAACCACAATTACAAAATTTGAATACGTCAAAAGTAAAAATTTCCCAGTAGTTTTCAAAAGTGACGTGAAAAACAAAAGACAAATTAAGGAAAGACGTGAGTTTTTACGCAAAATCTATTTTCGTGAAAATCGATTTTGGTTTTTGGTGCAACTCTTAAACAAATGACCGTAGGTACATGACATTTTGACTGAATGTTTATATTAGCATTTTCTATACACCATAACATTTTGAAAATATTTTGACTCTTTTTGAGCTGTTTACGGCCATTGTCAGTTTTCAATTTTTTTAGTTTTTTTTTCTATAAATATCAATAAAATTTTAGCTGTTGAGTAAAAAAGCTTGAAAATTTAATAGAAGGCTCCTAGGTTATTGTTTCAAAGGCAGATGAAAAAAATTAAAAATCCTTAGTCACAGTTTTTATTTATAAGCATTTAAAGTTCAAATTTTGACAAAATACGGAAAAATCACGAAAAATAGCAAATTATTTTGAGTTGAGAACTCATAAAAATTTTTCTTTTTAAATCTAAGATTTGAAAATGTAATATAAGATTACTCATAAGTTTGTCTACCTTTATCAAAAAAAAAATGTCTAGAAGAAACTTAAATTAAATTTTTATGAGCGTCTGAAATTTATATTTTTACAACATTTGATATTTACTCGATTTCTCATGTAACAATTTTCTTATATTATTGTAATTAAAAAACGAATGACTGTAGATACTTGAACATTTCACTGAATGTTTATATTAGCATTTTCTATACACCATAAGATGTTGAAAATATTTTGACTCTTTTTGAGCTGTTTACGGACATTGTCAGTTTTCAATTTTTTTAATTTTTTTTTCTATAAATATCAATAAAAATTTTTTTGTATGGTAAAAAAGCGTGAAAATTTAATATAAGGCTCCTGATATATCGTTCTAATAGCAGTTGAAAAATATTAAAAATACATAGGCACAATTTTTTTTTATAAGCATTTAAAGTTCAAATTTTGACAACATTTATCAAATTTATAATTTATTAATTATTTTGTAGTTAAATATGTATAAAATGTTTAACTTTTATGGCGAAGGATTGAAAATTTAAAACAAGGCTCCACGTAAATAGGTTATATATAAATTACTTTATTCACAATAATATCATCAAATATACTTGGTAAAATCATAGGCTGACTGACCGTTTTCGCTCAGAATCGTTTTTCTTATACAATGATATTATATCATTGAATTCAAATTTAACACCATCCATTACAGTGACCCACTTGTAACCTACTGTACAGCAGAGCGACATCCACTTATCCACCTTTTTTTCTTTTAATCCTACATTTCTTAAAATTAAAAGATGATTCTTAAACTAACTTTTGATAATCTTCCTCCATCATTTAAAAACATCATAACTGTAAATAATGATGATATTACAACAATACGGTAAAATGTAAATGATTTATTGAGTACGAACAATTGGATAGAAGAATTTTCTTTTAAAACTTGTACTAAGTGGAATGTTAGGACATCTGTCCCTAACGGTAAATACATTCAATGCAGGTTAGTCACCTTATTAACTTTTTTAAATTGAAATCAGTTGCAATAAGTGTAAAAATGATTTCCTAACTGTATGATTTATGTAATTATTATTACCTATCTTAGAAAACAATATGTGTGTCATCACAGCTCTTACGATTTTGGCGCCCCTTTTTTTCTCAGTTTCATATTACTCATTGTCACAAAAACATTATAAGCCCCCTCTAATTTACAATTCACCTAACCTAACCGGTATTAACTTCAAAACCGAAACTGAAAAAAATTGGATACCGTTATTATAATTTAAACCAAAACAGAAAATATAATTAAAAAAACAGTATTTTTGTAAATTTTTGTTTCTCGGCATTTTGGAAATTTTACTTTATTAAAATTAATAAACTAAGAATGAACGTAAATAGTCCAGGTTTTGAAACCGGTATAAACCGTTTAAAAACTGAAACCAAAAACAAAATCAAAACCGAAACCGTGTATTAACTTGAAAACCGAAACTGAAAAAAATTGGATACCGTTATTATAATTTAAACCAAAACAGAAAATATAATTTAAAAAACAGTATTTTTGTAAATCTTTGTTTCTCGGCATTTTGGAAATTTTACTTTACTAAAATTAATAAACTAAGAATGAACGTAAATAGTCTAGGTTTTGAAACCGGTATAAACCGTTTAAAAACTGAAACCAAAAACAAAATCAAAACCGAAACCGAAAAAAATTGGAAGCCGGTACACAAAATCGAAACCAAAACCAAAATTTCCTAATACCGGTATTGAAAAATTTAAACCAACATCGAAAAAAATGAAAACTGGTGTACAAAATCGAAACCGAAACCGAATTTTTCCAATCGCCCTGTAAAAATGATAACCCAAAATGTATATTTTCCCCTTATTACATTTATGCTTCCACTAATTTAGAGAACACTTTTATTTTACCATTAACACTCCATTTATTCCTAGTAAAAAAGTCAACCTTTATAATCAAATAAAACACATTATATATATATAATATATTACATATAGAAATATAAATGATATTATAAGAAATATACAGGTTATCTACCTATAGGTTATCACTAATATAACTTTTCAACAAATCCAATAAAATAAAAAAAAATGTTTTTTATTATAACCTCTAGCGACGGCGCCCCTTTGAAAACTCAGAATTTGGCGCCCAGGGGCAATTGCCCCCAGTCGCCCCCCTTAAATACACCACTGGTAATATCATAGGCTGACTGACCGTTTTCGCTAAGAATCGTATTTCTTATACAATGATATTATATCATTGAATTCAAATTTAACACCATTCATTACACTTGTCATCTACTGTACAGCAGGGCAGCATTCACTTACCCATCTTTTTTCATTTCAATTACCATACTTACTTATTGGCGCAACTAGGAGGGGCTAAGTAGGGCACAGCCCCTCCTGACTAAGATTTAGCCCCCCCAAAAATATCCCTTATTGATTTAGATATAAGCCTCCTATAGGTTATTTTTAATGAATAGTTTTGTTGCCCCCCCCACCCCTAGAATTTTAACCCTAGTTGCACCTATGTACTAACTTGATTAAAAATCAAGAAAGTAAAATAGTGTCGAGGCTGCACGTCCGTGTCTGTAAAATTGTTTTACTCCACGTTGCCTGTACGACTGAACATTTTTCTTGTTCATTGTTGTCACTTGTCACTACTATTCTCTCTCGTCGATTACTATAATTATAATATTATAACTAATATAATGTAAATAATCTATGCTATTATTATTATGTTCACAACTCTAGCATGGTATGCTAATTTAACTATTTAAGTAACAGTGCCATTCTGACATACCTATGTATCAAGTCTCTACGAATATCTAATACTTTTTGAATTACAACAAAATATCAAATATCGTATCTGGATTGTGGAAATATCGTTATTTTACATGAGTAAATATTCAATGATATCAAAATGTATATTCAGCCCTTAATTATTTATAGGAATTGTCATCATTTCCGTAGTTTTTTGGCAACGTTATCGCTTTTGTACTCTTAATATCCATAGAAAAATGCAAATTTATTTTCGTCAAATTTTAAAATTTAAATATCTGTAAAAAATGCCCATGTTGTTAATTTTCTATTGGACTTTAATTCAAGGCTGGGCAAGTTAATGATTTTTTTTAACTCAATTAAGTTAACTTAATATGCACCAATAACAAAAAATTAAAAGTTAAAAGTTAATTTAACTATAGGTTAACTCAGTTAAGTTAAAAGTTGATACAAATTTTTTTTAACTGTTTATTAAGTTAAGAAAAAGTTAATTTGTTTATACAACGCTAGTGTACTTAATTTTTTTCCAACTCAAAACTAAATTATAGACTATAGTGTTTATACTTTATACAGTATTTCCATATTAGTTAGATTCGAATGATATCATGGTAAATATTTTTCGAGATGAAAACGAAATAAACTGAAATATAATAAAATTATAAAGAATATAAATTAACTTAACTTACTTCTTAAAATGAAAAATTAATTAGTTAATTTCACGTTAATTAAAAAAGAAATTTTGTAAGCTAACAGTTAAGTTCATGAAAAGCTAAAAGTAACTAGTTAAGTTAAAACGTTAAAATAAAATTAACCAGCCTTGGATTTTATCGACCGTGCGTAGAACCAAGCGATGGCCACTCTTTTTCGACGCTAGATGACGCTGTCATATACGATATATTTGTTTCCAGCGGTAGCTGTGGCTTGATATATGTAGCTAGACATATTATATTTTATAATATGTGGGTGAGATATATTTAGCAGAGGCCATAGTTACCTATAGACCACAAAACTCTGTAAAAAGCAAGTGATATTTATTTTAAAATAATTTTACTTTGTTCTGATAACTTTAAATGATTTAAATTATAAATACGTCTTACTCCCACGTCTTCGTATACAACATATTATATAAAATATAAATATCAAGTTAATATTACTTTTAACGGGTGGATGTAGACTCCGCCACAAGTACCTTTTTTACTGTAAACTCCGCCAGTAAAAAAAAACAGGTAAAATTGGGATTATGTAAACTCCGCCACTGAAAAAAATCAGGTAAAATTGAAGTCATGTAAACTCCGCCAGTGAAGAAAATCAATTAACAGTATAAAATTAATATAATTATTATTAAAAATAAAAAAAATAACAATAATAATAATTAGTAGTCGTCCACATTAAAATATAATAGTTATAGAAGCCAAATATAAATAAAATTAAAAATTATCTAACGGATAAGAGCATACAATTGTTATAATATAATATTCATAATTTTCATAATATTAATTAATAATCGTCCACATTAAAATATAATAGTTATAACTAAAGACCGGATTTATATGTTTTTACATATCGTTACTGGGTCTATGCAGTCTTATGAGAGTAGAAAATGTAGATGATTTGTTCAATTCTGAATGCATAGAAAAAAGTTTTTTTTTGCATATTTGAGAATATTTTATGGGTTAGAGAATATTTAACTCATTTAGCATATTTTGGAATATTTTGTAAATTGTGAAAAAAAATTGTATTTATTTTCAATTTTAATATTACGGCCAGAAAAAATTTTTTTGAACATTTACAAAATTTTATTTTATCATTTCCAACTTTTACTAAAGTGCAATAATATTCCATTAGAATACGAAACTTTAAATACCTAATAATTAACTCACTATTAATATAAAATTGAAAAAAAAAAATTTAAATGCATATTAAAGTAAATATAATGATGTTTATTGATTATTTTTGCATATTTTTGCTTTTTTTTGTATATTTTGCATATTTTAGCATATTTTTTAAATTTTTAAGAGAATATAATGAGAATATTTTAAGGTTTTTTCGAGAATATAAATCCGGTCTTTAGTTATAACTTTATAAGTAAATAATACATTTGACAAAATTAAAAATTACTTACCTAACGGCTAAGAGTATAAAATTGATATTATAATATAATATTCATAATTTTCATAATATTAATTAATAATCGTCCACATTAAAATATAATAGTTATAAGTAAATAATACATTTTACACAAAATATATCAAAATGAAGCCAAAAATTAAAAATTCCCTAACGGCTAAGAGCATACAATTGATACGATATAATATTCATTATAAAACTGGTGGAGTTTACATACACCCATTTCAGATAAGAAAATTAAACTGGCGGAGTTTACATTAGACCTATTAATTACCTTTTTATTTAACCGGTATTCTGGCGGAGTTTACAATCGCCCCTTTTAACATTATATATATGATTATAGATTTAAAAACTCTCTAAAACAAATTTTGGAGAACTGATCTATATTTTATATTTATCATTTTGGACTCTGGGCGAAGCAATGAATGTATTGATTTTAGCATAAAATACTTAAATATAAAAGCTAGGTTGGTGTATTGTGGCCCTGACTTTTTGAAAAATATAATAATGACTGATATTTTTGTAGTACATTGTTTTAAATTAGGTATATCTAACCATTAAAGTATATTGAAATAAATCATTTCCTGTCGATTTATGCCATCTTAATCTACATTAAACATTTTTAACACAATAATTTTGATGGTTTTGACCAAACATAAAATACGGATATAAATTTATATTCAAACATAATAAATATTTTATTTTTTGTAACCTATAGCAACCCTGTAATAAACAAATATATATTATTTGCTCGAGAGCTAAATATCAAATCGCTGTGTTCTTTTTATTTTCATAAGGATCTATACATTTTTTTTTAATAAAATACAACTATCACGCATCGCCTATGTAACTTTTATAGTATTTAGCTTTGTATAGGTCGAAGAGTTTTTAAAATCATTTAAGTAGTTTTTGAGTGTATCCATAACAAACAAACAATTTTACCTCTTTATAATATTAGTGTAGATATATGATATATCAAGGGTGGCCAAACAGCGAATCGCGTCATAGACTCGTGCGCCTCTAATCATAAGGCGCAAAATATTTTAAATGTGAAATGAAAATCTCCCTACACGCCAAACTCTGGAGCTACTTATCAGATCTTCATGATTTTTTTTTTAAACGAAAGAGTATATCACGGAGAAGGTTCTTATGAAAAACAATTTTAGAAGAATCCACCGGAAAAGTAGGAAATCTGGATGTCAAAAATACAACAGTGGCGGCATCTGTCCAGAAAAAAATAAACTAAATGATAAAAAATGTACTTTATTGTTGCAGATTAAAATAATAATAGTGTATTATATATTGGTTGCTATTGCTTAATCGGGCATGTTTGTTGATTTGTATTATTATTTTTTGTATATATATAAATGAATGTTTGTGGGTAGGTTATAGACCTCTTGGAAGAAAATGGGCTAAATTAAAAAGGGTTAAATTTGGTTTTTTTTTATTCATCGGATTTTAGAACGGTTAGGTTAAGTTAGGATTTTGTATTAATTGATTATATTAATCCACCGTAGGTGGAATTAAGTAAAAACGACAAACTTGGTATAACTTTGATACTTAAGAGTTGAATCATACAGTTACCGGACAAACAGGACGGGGTTCGCAATCTACCGCAAGTAGATTGCCTACCTGATAATCTACTGCTGCGAATCAGAATTTTTATCCCAGGTAAAAGAAAAGTTAAGATACATTTTGAACACCATACACTGAATATTAAATAACAAATTGAACAAATTTTGAGTCATATAGAGTTGGTACATTCAACGGGCAACGAAGTGCACGATATCAGCTATAGTTTTATATAATAAAGACCAAATTATCCCATACAGCTATATAAAGCGTCACCTGAAATTATTGTACGTTATACTTATTAATTATTATATTGTTTAGAATTCTCCATATTGTATTACATTTGGTATCTTATCTTATTTACGATGATTGAGATTTGAGAACCTTTATTTTTTGCTCTTGGATCTAACAAATTCTTTATTATACCCTCGTATCTCTGGCCACTCCTGGTATATTATAATATAACGACGATAAACGTGATGAGGTTAAAACCAAAGAAATAAATAACAAAAAAGAAAAATAAAAAATAATTTTTTTTTTTGGTTGATAGAAACCTTTGACCGGCGATGTGCATCCATCCCCCTCGTGAATTCCATTATGGTGGGCGGTGGCAACAACCAAGCGTCAGTCTGGAGGCCAGGTGTTCGACATAGTCGACTGAAATCTCCCACAGCGTAGCAAGACAAGTCCGTGTACGTCTGTACATAATAAATAATCGTTTTTAGATTATAACTAAGGATATAACCGTTGGGGGCCAAGGAATGTGAAAGCGTACGGCTCTCATGTAATGATGAAACCAAAAAAAAAAAAAAAAGGTAGAACCGTCCCCGACCATACCCTCAACTACGAACGACGCTGGAGTCACCTCCCCACGTCCAGTAATTCAATCGAGCCTACCCAAATTCTCAGAGCTATTTATTTTTAACTGTTTTGAAATAACCCTCGTTAATTCCATCAGGGTGGGCGGTGGCAACAACCGAGCATCAGTCTGGAGGCCAGGTGTTCGGCATAGTCGACTGAAATCTCCCACAGCGTAGCAAGACAAGTCCGTGTACATCTGTACATAATAAATAAACGTTTTTAAATTATAACTAAGGGAGAACTGTCCCCCGCTATACCCTCAGCCACGAGGGCCGTCGCAGTCACCTCCGCCATGAGCGGTAATCCAATCGATCTGGCCCCAATTCTCGGAGATAATTATTTTTAAACTGTTATACATGGGCTCCAATACTTATGAAAGAAGTTTTACTTTCCCAGAGTGTAATGGTGGGCTCATACACTCTCGTTTTTTTTTTTTTTATTATTATTATGTATTAGTTATAAATTTTTTCAAATTTGTTTTAATTGCGAAGTAATAACCCTGCGGAATTGAAAAGGTTGAGTGTATTAAAACTAAGTATAAATTATAATTGCAGGTGACTCTTGGGCTTTATATGAAAATTATTTATTATAATTATTATGGTGTGTAAAAATTTAATCTTTACTAATATATAAAGCTGTTGAACGCACTGATCCCAGGAACTACTGCAGGTTCGAATTGAAAAATTATTTTTTGTTGGATAGTCCATTCATCGAGGAAGGCTATAGGCTATATAACACCACGCTACGACAAATTAATAGAAGCCTGAGGACGTGCTCAAACAGGGTTTTTGAGATTTACGGTGGAAATGTTTGTTTATATAAATTGTAGCTATTGGTTATAGAAGAAATGATTAATAGAAAAAGTATTTATTTATTATTGGTTGCCATTGGTTAATCGATCAGATCCGGTACAAGCATGCACCAAATCGAATTTTCGCACATTGCCGACCAGGGTGGCTGATATGCACTTACTGCATTGAGTTACATCAAAAAGGAGTTGAACAATCACAATTTTTTTAAGAGTTGTCATTTTTACGGTCCACGAAGTGCGCAGGAGCAGCCTTTTATATAATATATAGATAATACTAATAATAATAATTATAATTATAATATTTTTTTGTAATCAATAGCAACCATATAAATAAACAAAAAACAAAATAAAATATTTTTACCATAGAAACGAATAAAAAATAATAATACCTATTATAATATAAATTCAACTTGCAGGATATAATAAATAATAACAATATCCAGACTGACAAACCGTCTCCGCTCAGAATCGTTTTTCTTATACAATGATATTATATCATTGAATTCAAATTTAATACAATCCTTTATACATTTACCCACATTGTAACCTACTGTACAGCAGATCAACATCCACTTACCCACTTTTTTAAATAAATAATTTTAAAAGGGGTAAAATAAAAATTAGTTTTTAAAAAGGGTTAAATTTACCTACTCTTTTTACTTTTACTTTTTCTTATCAAAGTTATACCAAGTAAAAACGACAAACTTGGTATAACTTTGATACTTTAGAGTTCATTTATAAACTTCCGTACAAACAGTACGGGGTTTGCAATCTACCGCAGATAGATTGCCTACCTGATAATATACTGCTGCGAATCAGAATTTTTATTCCGGGCAACAGAAAAGTTAAGATAAATTTTGAACACCATACACTGAATATTAAATAACAAATTGAACAAAGTTTGAGTCATATAGAGTTGGTACATTCAACGGGCAACGAAGTGCAAGATATCAGCTAGTATTATATATGATACTGTACTAATAATCTGGCAGCATTATTGGTATTGGTATTTGGTATTGGTAGCGGTAAAAATGTAGTCGGATACAAATTACCGAATACCGATACCACAGCGGTACCATTAATACAATATATCTGTATAATAATATAATAATATACGTGTAGCATATAAAATATAATAATATTTTCAACAACGATGATAATAAATTTTTTTTTCACTATTCATCACGATTTAAGATATATCTTAAATCGTGCTATTCATTCACCACCGTTAATTAATTGTCATTCGGGTTGTGATAAGGGATTCAAATCCAACGTTGCCAAATTTAATAAAACACACGTTGTCTTTTAATATAATAATAATATTATTTATTTTAGATGTTTACTAAATGACGTATGAATTAACATTGGTCATTGAGTAATTGGAACACATAGTAATATAGTATGCTGTATGCCTGTATATTGTATATAATATAATATTATTATATTATTATATATTTATATGTACTATAAAGTATATAGTCGTTGTCATACGTTATTCTATTAACGTGTAAATGTGGAATATAGCGGGTATATAACGAATATTGTATTTAGATCTGTTACTGACGTATTATAGTAACATCTGAATTCTTTCCTGTAGGTAAATTATATAAAATAGGTACCTATCAAAATTAAGTCACAAATTCGTTTTCTTATGCGGCGTTGTAAAATATTTCGGTTAATTTATAAGTAACAAGAGGCGGAACTAAATTTTTACAGAGGTAAAATTGTCTATCGTGGTAATTACGGAGTGGTAATTTGGCGGAGTGTCTAAAAATGATTTATTTGGGTGGTTCCACCACCTTAACAATAATATATGTTGTATATTACGATTATTTAATATTATGTATATTGTATAATGTACATAGTTCTGTAACTTTTTATGGCTGTTTATTTTAACATTTTCCAAAATGATATAAATTTTAAAATATTTTGACTTGAAATGTTCGATACTTTTTTATTTTATAATTTATAACTTTGTAATAAGTCTGTTTATAAATAAATATAATATATATATATATATATATTATATATTATATAGATACATATGTTAATGTGAGGAAGTATGTGTTATTGTACTCGTCCAACTGTGAACTGTTGTGTTGGAAATACTTAAAATAAATATCGTATTATTTTATTAGTGGAATACTGAATAGGATTTAGTTTTTGTATATCAGTATGATGATTGCTTATTGATATTAAAATAATAATATTAATTTAGTTTGATAATATAGACATTTTCAACTGTCTATTCTTAGTGGTAGTGTAGTACTATGAATCAAAGATAGTCGATTCCGTTAGTTCAATCGTGTTTTCGAGTGTTTTGTACTCGGTGACAAATGACAATAGTACCGATATTAATTAATTTATTCTTTCTATTTTTTACATAAATACTAACAATTTATTAGTGCGGCGTTAAGTAGTGTATGTTATTTATATTTAATTTTGTACGTATATAATATTACTTGTTTAAATATGTTTAGTATATTTAATAAATTAAATAAAACAAATAAAAATGATGAAAGTAGTGAAAATGTGGACGATCCTAATTGCATCCCTTCTCATCGAAGAATGTAAATTGAAATAGTTGTAAGTACAAATTGGTGATATAATATGTGAAACAAAAATAATATGTAATTTAGTATTCATGCGAAATTTAATATTTTCATTTTTAAAAATTGAACGAATTTTAATCAAGTCCGGATTAAGGATCAATTGGGACCAGAGACACAATACACTTAGCCCCCTTTCAACTTTAACTTCAAAATAATTGTATCATTACATATTAACGACTTTATATAATTGTATAATTTTTACTATACAAAATATATACAGAGTGTATTTTATGTCATTGTACGTAGTTTTTTTTTAACAATTATGAATCGATGATATGGAGTTTCGTTAAAATAAAAAAAGACGCTTGTTTCATTATTTTTAACAAGCGATTTTTTTATGGATTGAGTTGTTTTTAAATATTTGTGTCGTACAACTTGGAAAATACAATGGCCCCTTACCTCCGATAAAAATTCTAGATCTGCCACTTATTTATAGGTATTTAAAAAAAAAAACATAAATTTGATGATTAACTTATTGCCCTTCAATCTTTATAAATATACTTTACAGTTTATATTAATATATTTTATTTTAATCAAAGTTTTGTTATAATTGTTTTGTAGCTGTGTGATCGATTAAAAAAACATAATATTGCTCTTATAGTCATATTACATGTGTTACAAAATTGCAGCGTCCTCTTAATACTAAATATATTGTTTTTTAAGCAAACTTCTATTTTTTCAGGATGTTTTAGGAACTTCATATCAAAGTTTAAGAGTAGCGATGATGGTGTCTTATTAATAATTATTTGCTAGAGGATCTCATGTGCGCTTATAATCCAGAAGTATAACCGAACCTTTAAAAATTAATTCAAGTTTCAATAACCATACCAATGTTGATACCAAAATCAGCAACATGTGAAAGGTTATTTTCATCGATAAGCCACATTATGAAGAACTAGTTACACACCAGTATGGTGCAGAGTAGATTTACTAATATTTCGTTTATATATATAGACAGAGAACTAACAAATGTAGATATAACTTTTTAGCACACCCAAGTTTTATATTGAATGTGTGCCTATGCCATGTACTGTGTATAATCAATGGTATAACGTATTACCATTGGTTATAAATTCTAGTAAAAATAGTATTGGTGTAATATTATTAATATTCTGTAAATTTCAGTGAATAATCAATATAATAACTATTATTATAAATTATTATTTATTAATTGATATAATTAATACTGAAAAGTTTTTTATAAGCTCATAATATGTTGCGTGAAATTTTTTTTGTAATGTCGCCCAGTGATAGTTCCTTAAAATATCCACTGATTCAGATAATTCCACTTGGTATGAATTGCAGAAACCATTAAGGCTTGAATTGAAACACATTTTGGCCATTATGGATACGGCCTTGCTTGGTTAAGTATGTGGAGTTTTATTTTGCATATTTAGAGGTTTTTTGACTATTTGGCATATTTATACGTTTTTATATTTTATTGTGCATATTAAGCATATTTTTACCAACATTTGAAGAAAATGCAGTAATTTATATTTTCGCACTATATAAAATATATGGGAATTTTCGCAACTTAAAATTATTAAAAATAAAAGGTATATAGGCTATAGCGCATAAACCACGTACGAACATATAAGTAGCCTTAGCAATTAGTGGAAAACATGTTATATGAAATGCTGAAATGGTCTTACTTCTTGATACTTTTACAATGGTTTATTCTCGACTATTTCGAGAATAGTTTTTTTTTCAAGTTTAATTAATATAGAAAGTAATAATTAGTTCGGAAGTGTTCGTTATTTCATTTGTGAACGGACATCCTTGGAGATCAGTAACAAATTTAACAATAAATTTCGATAAATCTTATATAGACATATAGTTATACTGGATAACTTATAAATATTTTTTAATAACTTCGTTTTGAGATTATCTATGAATGATGCCGAAAGAAAAACAGTATTCGGCCTATAAACTAAGACAATTGATAAATTAATATGGCAAAAATATATTCTCAGCCAACAAATATTATTTTGTAAGGTTTAACTTAGTTTTTTGAATTAAATTAATCAAACAAATAAAATATATCTTATACAAAAATGAATGGACATTTTTTTTATTCTAAAAACTATTTATTATTTCTTCTTTTTTTAATCTGCATATTTTTAGAGCATATAAATGCATATTTCTGAACTTTTAAAGGCATATTTTAGTGCACATTTTGCCAGTTTTTACTGCATAAGTGCATACTAAAGTGTCATTTAGCCATTTAGGCATTTTTTAGGGCATGAACTCACAAGCTTTGCTCATAACTTACTTTAAAAACACTCATTTGGCGCTCAACAAAAGCCCTGCCTTAAAATTTTCTAATTGATCAATTTACTCGTAACATTAAAAATAATAGAATTAAATGAATTATTCTTAACATAAAATTTGCTGTTGCGCGATTGTAAGATGGAAACAACAGATATATAACGTTCCCTTTGTAGTAGAAAAAATATACAATAGAACCCGCTTAGAGGGGACATCCTAATGGGGACATTATGACAGTCCCAAATTAATGTATTGAATGTAAAATTATTCAGTTAATCGGGTCAGTTAGATAACGGGGACAAATAGGTCACCGCCCGATGTGTCCCAATTAACTGTATATTTATTCCTGAGTTTCAAGCTTTAGTGTTACACTATTTATTTTTTAAGATTGTTTAAATTATATTTTAGGAATTAAAAAAACATAAATATTTATATATTGAAGGATGTTCATGGCTCAGTATAGCCAATTGTACACAATATTCATTTATATGTATTTAATTATTTATAAATAAAATATGTGCAAAACCTTTTAATATAAGATTGCATATATAATTGTAATATTCATAATAATTATACAGTCAAATGCGCATAATTGGGACACATCGGATCTAATTGTTCCCATAATCCGACTGTCCCTATTAACCGAATAATTTTACATTCAATACATTCATTCAGGACTGTCATGAATGTCCCCATTAAACGGGTTTCTCCATTAAGCTGGTGTCTTCTTTAAGCAGGTTCTACTATAACAGCATTTACATATTTTATTTAATCATTTAAAATAATAAAACAAACAAAAAAACTTCAATGGCAATATCAAAAGTATATTATTGAGCTAGATAAATATGAAAAGAATAAAATTGTTCCATTCAATTTTATAAAAAATCTGTTCTATATATTTCATATTTATCTGGTTGATGTAGTTGAATCATAGAATTGTATTGAATATAAATTTGTATTACTTATTAAAAATTTTAAAATACACTCTTAGCTTTGTAGAAAACGGATATACATTTTATAGTTTTGAGGTTTGTAACACTAAGATGATAAATGAAATATGACGAGAATTAAAAAAAAAAAAAGTAGTTATCGTAATTAAAACAACCACCAGTCTGTTGTTGGTAGACTTCAAGTGTATCACCTTCTTCCATCTCTAATGAAGCTGGAGTATCAGTCGCTGTAATTGCTTGACCATCAAACCTGAATCTCACAGTTTCGAAGGATATACCCTAAAACATAACAATTTTGATTAAATTAAAAAATATTTAAATTATAAATATTAAACCAGCATATATACTTTGTTAATACTATTCATACAAATAAATCAAAATTACATTATTGTTTTAAAAAATATGATAATTCATCATTAACTTTCGTCTTACACATGAAAAGTTGTCTGTATTAATACAACATTTCAAAGAATGCCACACCCACATTTATCTTTGTCTCCCAAGCGTGTGTCATGGCAAATGTACATTTTAGCAGTTCACATAAAATACATATTTAGTTTTAATATTAGTGAATTAGCATATTATTAAGTTTAACTTTGATATTTAAATAAGTGTTAATATTACAGTTTAAAAATGATCATAACTCACTACAAATATATATAAAAATAACTAAACTAATATTAAAGTCAACAATACTTAATGTGAACTGTTACATGTAAATTCGTTACACATTTGTTAGTTGCTACAATGTTTGACACTTAATAATAGTTAATTGTAGACAATAAAAGGAAGTGTGGCATACTCACTTCTCTTAAAAGCAAATAAGATGTGCAGACAACTCAATTTAAACCAAGAAGTAATAATTATTCTGAACAGAGCAAGGAACTATTATCAGTTTAGCTAAACTAAGCTAAGCCTAGACTATAGAGGTTGTTTAAAAATTTAAGTTTCAGAAAGATAACTTTAAACAATAGTTCATTTAATTTTGTATTTTAAAATAATAGTACTTCATTTTTAATTTAATTCGTCCAGAAAGTATTGATATGAGTAATATTTTCTAAAATTTCAGGTAATCTAAAGTGTTAAAATATTGCCAAAACTGGAAAATATGGCCTTAACAGTAAACATTATATAAATAATTATACAGTATTAAAGTATTTTGTAACATCTTAGTAGACATAATGTTAGGTTTTTAGACTACATTATAGTTATCATACTTAATTATTCTGGATTTAATATAAGATTACATAAAAATAAGTACTATGATAGAACTAAAAAACAATTAATTTAATTTAATCGTTTTACAGCAAATCAATCCAATCTGGTGAATCTTACTTGAGATCTTACTTGTGTAAAGTGGACAAAACAGATGTATACAATAAAACTAATAGAATGTGACCTAAAAATATACAAGCATAATGTAAAAACCATATTTATTTACCTCCATGATGTAAGGTGGGGACACAAAATCAGTGATTAAATAAATATCTAAATCATAATATGAATCATAGAGTTATATTATTTGTTAACCTTTTGTACATAGATCGGTGAATACCGAATGGTATATAGCAGAGGCACCAGTGAGAAAAATTATAAAGTAGAACAAAAATACTAGGAACATCACATGGTTATCCTTATAATTTTACTGCTAGTTCCACTGCCACCACTGAAGTGTGTGAGGACCTCTATAAACATGTAAATTTCTAATGTGCTAGTAATTACTATCAATATCTACAACCGAGTGATTTTAATACCTCAAGTATAATCAGACTAGTTGCTACACGCTCATAACTTTGTTTGTTAACAATCGGGGAGTACATTTTCCTAATATAAGCAATGCGATGAAATACGTATTTATTAATATTTTTTAAATAAAAATATTTAATGGTAATTTAGTCTAAATTCAGTTACTGGAACAATACCTAATGCCGCTAATGGTTACAGTTAAATTTAATACTTTTTAATAGTTTATACCTACTTACAGTTCTTTCACAGTACGCATTCATTAATTTTTTAAGTGGTGTGTTCTTCTTTATTTTAAATTGAACAACTGCGTTATCTTGTCCCAATACTTTCAGATTAATGTGTTCTGAAGGACCATCCTATAATAAGACATTTTTTAGTAATAATTGTGGTTTAAAAACTAACAAAATTTAAATTTGTACCAAATCACAGTTTATAATCAAATATTCTTATTTTGCATATAGATTTTAGAAACGTTAATCAATATAAACACTGTTTTGTACACAATCTAGAGTAGATTTAAGTGAATCAGATAATTATGATATAAACTAAGTAATAAATTCTGCTTATCGTCAGAAGTGAGTCGACTTATTGTGCCAAATACCTATACTTTATGAATGTTAATGACATAGGTATGCGCACAGGTACAGCTGAAAGTTCATGTGCTGCATCTGAAACATTTGTTGGGCCTATTTATTGGTCTGTGGGACGCCATTGTACTACTGCAGTTTTTAAAATATTGATTATTCTAACCAGGCATTTATAAAGTAAACAAACGTGCGGGGGAATCAATAAAAATGTCCATAGACCGGATAGAAGTCGACGCCATGAAATGCTAATTTTAAGACGGAAAATAACGATGAGAAAAACAATCGTTTGCAACGCCAAAGTCACAAGGCATTGACGCATTGGCGTGTGGAGGGCACGAAAGCCTGTCCTATACGCGTAAGCAGCTGACGAGAACGGTCGTCGTGTCTTCTATTACGACAAGCCAAAACACGTGTTTTTGTTTATTTTTTTGACACCTGTCTGCTAAACAAATTCGTAAATATACTTACTCCACTTTCTACGGCCATTTTTGAAAGATGTGCGTAAACAATTGTTGAACAGACGGTTGTGAATTTTCCGACAAAAAACAAGAGCAGTAGACACTAGACAATATTCGAAATTTCGAAACGACTAACGAAAAAACAAACACACCAGACACAAACGTCAGTAGCTAGGGGGGCAGGGACAAACAACAATAAGCAATAATGGAGATGAATGACGAATCACCGAAATTGGGAATACCGAATCATAAACAACAAGAATAAAAAGTAAACAGTAAATAGTAAAATACTAGAGTTGTTCAAAGTCCCCTCTCCCCATGACGTGACCTTTGTTTGGTTGGTATCACCACAATAATTTAAACTTTAATTTAATCTGTGGTACCACCGTCGACGTAATGTTTAAGCTGTGTTTTTCATAATTGTCTTCAATTATAGCCATTAGGTATATCGTATATAACTATTAACTTGGATATTATAAACACTATTTAAATGTAATTGATTTAAAGAAAATAAATGCTATTGTCATGATCAGAGCTGTGACATCCTGGCGATCTCCTATTGCATATTATAAACAAAATTAATTATAGCAATAGGAAAAGTTAATAGAAAAATACATAAATTCTAAACATTTAACCTACTTAATTTTGCCATTTACAGCTTTGGTACACATTTAAAAAATAAAAACTATTACTATATAGTATGAACCTACATGGCTATATTATATAGTGTTATGTATCAGTATTAATTATATTATTATTAAATAAATATTGGCTTTTATTAAGTATGTAGTAGGTATGTACTTAGGTGTTAGATCTTAGACAAACACAATTTAAGTGTAATTTATTCAAATCTATTGACTATTAAATCCGTGATCTAATACTTGATAACGGCTCGGCCTTTTGCGATTAAAAACCTATTCGAGAACGGCGGAAAAAATTAAACTGTTGACTAAAATTAAAAATATGCTTATCTGCCGGTTAAAGCCAGGCCTTATTCTAAACCGCAGTTGGGCTTATTTTGCGTATTTGAAAAAGCTAGATGCGTACTTAATAATCAATTTTTGCGTAATTGATTAGTTAATTTATTGTTATATTAATAAGATAAGACAAGCAAAATAGTAGTTCTGTAGTAACAAAGTAGAAACTTTGGCTATATTGATGAATATTTTGTTAGTACTATTAAACTTGTTGCTAATCTTGATTGCAATGCTAACATCAGAAATGTATTTGACGATTTGGGTAAGGATTTAGATTTAGTTGATCTAAATATGGAATATACAGATTTAATGGAACATAATAGATTAGAAGAGTTACGACAAATGCCATTGTCTAAAATATTGCAATATTTATCTGGGTCCAACGAGTTTAAAAATATTAGTATTTTACTTGCTCGTGTTATAGCTGCAAAAAACCTCACAGCGCTGACGTTGAACGATTAATAAGTTAAAGGCAATATTCTTAAATCAATAAATCATCAATGTTTGCATATTGAAAAAGAAAATGAATATCTTTTTATTCATTTTATCATGCCTGCTCTTCAAAATTGGGACCCAAGATCAGCAATACAAATATGAAATATTGTTAAACCAAAATTAACGCCGCATTAAAGACACACCCAAAGCCAAAGAACAAGAATGGTTTAGTGGGATATTCATGGAAGCAACAAAAAGAAAATCTGAAGAGCAAACTGAACAAAAATTTAAAAAAGAAAGTTGTAATATTGTGTTATGTATATAAATATTATAAAAAAAGTAAAGAGTTAATTAAAATAAAATATTTTAAACGTGAATGTTTATTTTGTTTCTTCGTAATAGGTTAAGTTTTAAATTATTCCACCTTAAAGCTAAAAATGTTATCATTTTTAACTATAATTTGATATTATATTTAGAGATTATTATAGTTTTATTTTTATAGGCTTATTTAAAAAAAAATGCGCAGTTGATAAAAATCCTTAGAATAAGCCTTAGATTATTAAACGTAATAGAAGTGTAATAATTACGTGACGTAGTGTATAATATATAAACGAAAAATATTACTGTCCCAGAAACAAAAATATAAGAAAAGTAAATATCAGAAAATATCTAAATAAAAATACAAATAAAAATACAATTTAAGTAAAAATACAATTTAAGTAAAACAGACAAGTATGAACGAGTCGAATGATCGTCGTTTGGTAGTTGGTACCAGGATCCCAGAATGGCAGGACGACATCGACGCGACGGCGAACGATTTAATAAAATTAAACGAACATGGGTTTTCTATATCAAGTCTTGATATAGTAAGTTGATACTTGATAAATATACGCAAAACAACATTCGGAGGACTTCGCGTTTTCCTTATTGGTTCCTAGTACTGAATTAACGGTTTTAGGTTCCATCGGCTGTTGTAATAGGAAATCAGGTATTATTTATTGATTTATTTTACGTTTGAAATTTTCGTCGACTATCCGCCACACGATTCCTGGTTTTTCGGAGAATATTAGGTAGGTTAAAAGTTGGTAATAAGTTAGTTTTAAAATCGCTGTTCTGTCGCTATTATTATTTATCATCACGATAGTCATTCCGTGAGTGGCTTTTTTTACTGTTTACCACCTTGTAGTGTTGTACTGAAAATATTTCTACCACTACCTATATTTTTACGAGTTTACTTTTTTAATTACAGCTTACATATTTTTTACTTTCAGATTCCAAAGATTTAAAATATTTTCCGAAGAATCGTGATTAAAAATCAAACTTCGAAGCAGTGGTTTATTTATTACAAATATACTATAGTATACAAATAGATTTTAGTAGATATACAGTTAAACAAATAATTTAATATCCATTTTTATTTTTCATATAAATATAATCGATCTGCTGGATGCTCACTATAATATTATATAGTATATTTTTATATAGATAATATTATTACTACATATTATTATTATTTATTATAAATTATAATCATATGTAATTATTGCCATTCACTATTATCTAGACCCGCTGAGAAAACTAATATACAGTAATACTGTATAATGATTGAGTATTTGAGTATAATATATATTTATATTTTAGTAAACAGGTAAAATAAAAATTTAAAAATAGCAATCGCAGCCGACCATATAGCGGTTACCCATAATCGATCACTGCCTTTCCTATATACTATATAGAAGTTTGATAATAATATTTTAATATTTCCATAGAATATAAGAGTTCAAATATTTTATGTTACTCGATGCCTAGATCACTTGCTTTCTAGCTGTCAGCTGATATGATATTGGGTTATGATTTCCGGGATAAAACAAGCCTTCGACACTCTCAGCTGTACCAATGAGACACGAGTAGACATAACTTTAATTCGTGATTGAAATTAATGTTGCCGTTTGTACACCTGTAGGCTATAGGCTATAACATATTAGAAGAACATATTATCCCATAACACATGGGCAAGACTCAGTAATTGTATTACCTATGTATAATATTATAGATTTATTATTGTTTACTTGTTCAGTGTTTAGCCGATTAGGTGTTCTGCACAGTGACGTAATTTTGATCATGTTTGTGTGTGTGTGTGGGGAGGGAATTGAAACAGTTATCCCCACCACCCACCCACCACCAAACAAAAAAAAATTAGTTTGTATCATAAAAACCTCTCAGTCCAACCATTGTTATTTGTAATCTGTATAATATAAGTAGGATACATGAATATATTATGCATACATAATATATTATATAACTATAGTTAACTATACTAGCAACTAGCAAGATTCATGATATAAACAATACCTTCACAACATCTTCACCTCCAGGCTCCAGAATATGTCGTAGTTCTCCACTTCTGATTGGTTGATTTTTTTATAAGCATGTTATATAATATGTATGTATATGATTGACAGCCAATAAGGCAATAGGTAATTAGTGGAGAACTACGATATAGAGTATAGACAAAGTAAATAGCGTAGGATACATATCTAAAATGTGATGATGCCTGTCTAATTTGTCATGTTTAAATGGTACTGCCTAATTTACTGATTTACTGATTTGGGGCCACAGCGGCCATAGCATGGGCAAACAAAGTCCGAATGGGTTGAAACTGCACAAGGGCCATTATAATACCCCCATACAACTCCTTACCAAATTCCAGGTTGCCCCGAATTTTACCTCCGGGTTACTTGTCGCAGAAATATCACAAACCTAAAAACTTAACAAAAAATTATGAAATTTTTTCCACGGTATGAGTTGTACCGTATTTAATTACTTTGAAAATTTCAAGTTCCTACCGCAAAAACCCAAGCTGTTATAACGCAGATTAGTAATTTATTCACATAATCGAATTAGTAAAATCACGCGCTGCCGTTCAGGAAAACTGCTGATTTGCTCTAAAACCCGCAATACTTTATAAAAATCTATGAAACTTTGTACGCTGCATATATTGTACCGTATTTAAATATTGTGAAAATTTAGAGTGCCTATCTTGAAAACCCAAGCAGTTATGATACAGATCAGTAATTTATTCACATAATCGAATCTGTAATATCACGCGAAATGATAAGAATCCTGTATGTTTTGTTGCATTACAATATTTCTAGGGTACTTACTAAAATAAAGCAATGTATTACTACACATTATAAGAAAAATATGTATTTTAATATTTAATATAATCTGTTACTTATATAACACTAGACAGACTGGTTACTAGACAGCAATAGTTTGTCATTGGCTAAGGTTTGCTGTTATTACGGTTTTTTTAAATTTTGAATGTAGCATTCTTATGACAACTGCTCATATATTATATTATTGTTAATATGTTTTTAGAGCAGTGAATTATTTGGGAATTTGCCTTCATAATAATGTGTCTTAACATAATATAATAATAATAAAACTATAAAAGGTTCGAGCAAATTGTTTTACGAGATATCAATAAATGAAAATCAGTTGTACCTTTTTGTACCTGTAGTATATTTACAATGTTATAAGTGTCAATTTTGGATGCCCAACGTTGATACAAATCTCTTGTCTTTGGAAATTAATTATGAGGGTTAAAGACATTATTTTCAAATTTACTTCTTATAAAAAATAGTACTTGTATTATTATTATATGGAAATGTGCTGAATGCTCCTTACCAATTTTTACAGCTAAAAAAATAATACAAACTCATCTTCAATTAAAGATAAATCTTTAGATAGCCTAAGTCTTGTCAAAAATCAAAATGGATATAGCGTCTATTTTATCAAAAATTGATAATTTGGTTACTACGGTTACATCGGTTGAAAAATCTATAACTTTTTGTTCAGATAAAATCGATGACTTTAATTCCAAACTAGATAATGTAATTGATAAAGTAAATTACGTTAAAAACCGTTTAAGCGATATGGAAAAAAAATATAAATCCGCTTATAAATACATTAAACTCACTGTTGAAATGTATACTATTATAACTGTATGATTTCCATGTAGATGACCTTTACAGGACATGCAATGTAAGAAACCTAAATGACTTGTATATATGGAATATCCTTAATTTATTATATTTCACATAGCTATCAAACACGCATTAAAATGTATTTGTTTATGTATTAAGCTTAACATTAATTTAAAATCATATAAAAATAAATATAATTATACATTTTTTATAAATCTACATCTATATATTAACTAGTATATTACATTATATAAAAAAAAAAAATACATTTAGTTGTATTCTTATCATTATATTACTCTATAATATGAAATTTTTATTCTATACCTATGTAATACGTAAATAATAATAGAATATAAAATATTATATGTATATTAAAATAATTTATCTAATATATTTGTGTTGTATTGAACTTGCTGCACCTACCACAAGCCAAGCTTTTGGGGCGACGTAATTAATTGTTTTATTGTCTTTGTTAATTTTTTGTAAAATATTATGTTGACAATAAACTATTATTAGGTATTATATTATTATTTGGTTATTAGGCATTTTCTTTAACAATAGCATATTATTATATAACTTTTAGTGCGTAGACAAATTATATAAAACTAAGTTTAGGGCATTTAAAAATCATATATTATAGGTGATAGGTGTTGAAATTCCAGATTGACTTAATCTCAATGAATGATAAATGTGTACAACTATTAAAATATTAATCATTGCCTGTGTTAATTCTTGCAATATTAATAAATGAGAATGCAAGAAAAATATGCGACTTATTTTTTAATTTCAATAAATACTATTTGAGTGTTACTGCTAGGTAGCAGGAAGCTACTCTCCTTAAGACTTCAAGTCATGTATATTTATTTTTGTTTTGTTCACGCTCATATGCTTATTGTAACCGTTACAGATTGAATATATTCTAATAAATGTTTTAAAAAAAAAATAATAATAAATATTATGACGTTAAACTCAAAACGCTATGGGTTGTCTATCGGTGATTGTATATTATAGTAATATACTTTAAACAAATTTCAATATATTATTATGAAATACTACACCTAAAATTAAATTAATATAACAATATTTGTATATACTTAAGGATTACAAATTAATAATAAATTAATAACCTACTTTATACATACATTTTTATATCAAAACTTACATTGTATGATAAAGATTAACTTTAAAATGAAAAGTGTAAATTACTATATACTCGTTGGCACACAAAGAGAAATTAATAATTATACTGATTTGGGTATAACGGCTCTGATTTAAATGAAGTACTTACATACAACCGCGTGAGTTTTTTGTATTACCATTCAGGCACAAATGACAAATTCTTCATTTTAATCATATTAGGTAGGTACATTCAATTTCAGGTATCTATATGGATGAATTCTAAGTCACACTCAAGTGTAATACGTTTAGTATAATTTAGTAAGAGGCTTAGAAATGTTGTAGTGCAACAAAACATACAGGATTCTTTATTGTTCGATTGTAGAAACCGATTTACATATAAAATATGTGAACAAATAACTGATCTGCGTTATAACAGATTGGGTTTTTGCGGTAGGAACTCTAAATTTTTACGATATTTAAATACGGTACAATATATGCAGCGTACAAAGTTTCATATTTTTTGGTTAAGTATTGCGGGTGTAAGAGCAAATCATCAATTTTCCTGAACAGCGGTGCGTGATTTTACTGATTCGATTATGTGAATTAATTACTGAACTGCGTTATAACAGCTTGGGTTTTTGCGGTAGGAACTTGAAATTTTCAAAGTATTTAAATACGGTACAACTCGTATAATGGCCCTTGTGGAGTTTCAACTCATTCGGACTTTGTTTTCCCATGCTATGGCCGCTGTGGCCCTAAATCAGTAAATCAGTAAACCAGCAGGTCAGTAAATTAGACCGACCCTGTTTAAATGCACATTCAAACAGAAAGCGGGCCGACCATGCGGTCTCTGTAAAATATTACAACCAGACCGCTGCCCGCCGCGTTCCGTGTACCAGTCCACCACAGCAGCCCGCTCACTGTTTCCGCACCAGTATTCCTTATAGATTTAGATATAAGCCACCTATGGGTTATTTTAAATTATTTTGTTAGGTGGACTGTAGCGCCCCCCCCCCCCCCCCAGAATGTTGACCCTAGTTACGCCTATTGCCTATGGACTGCGCCTATAGACGAGCCGGACGCCGGTGCCGCCACAGTGCCTAACCAGTACCCAGTGCTAAGTAGCCAGAAAACTTGTCACAAGTCGCAGCCCGCAGCCCACAGGTCGCAGCACTGCAAGTGCAACAGTCGTCGCCGCAGCAGCGTCGTTGTCGCAATCCGGCAACTCGTAAAGCTGCAAACCGTTCCGACCGGCGACCGCCGACCAGTGACCACCATGTCCGCCGTTCGATTTCTCGTAATCCGTATTCCCGTGTCTCATATTGTCAAATAGTCAATAGTCAATACTTAAAAGTCATACTCTTATAGTCTCGGCTTTCTTCAGTCTCCTCTAATGTCCTGTTAGTGTGTTGACACTTTTCGTTCAGATTTGCGACTTACTTTGTTTTTAAGCTGCTATTCATTAGCTGTAACAATAGCTCAAGCCTTTGTCACAGACAAGATGTCTGCCCCGATCAACGAGGGGGCTTCCACCTCTGCTGGTCTGTCAGAGTACGAACTCTTACGGCAAGAGAACATGAATAAACTGAAGCACGAGGTCTGTATAATATTTTTATTATTATTATTAATATTATTAATATAATATATCGTTTGTTGTGACAGTCTTAGGTCTTAACGTAGTATTTCATACCTGCAGTTTGCTAAACTATGTTACCTTCTCACGCATCGTTGGTTCACATGTTGCCCCCCTCCCCCACCCACTGTAAACTATTGTATGAATACCTAGGTATATTATATTTTTATTTTGTGAACCAGATAATTACTTATTAACATAAATATGTTTTAAGACTGGGTACAAGACTTTGTTTCTGACCGATTTTTGAAACGTTTTTGTTATCATGGTTACTTACAGTGGTGGGGTGAACTTTTTTTCCGAAGAAGCAACTACCTTAAATATGTACCTACCCACACATCAATTTTTTCACATTTTACATTTATTTTTTACACATTTTAAACTCAGGTCGTATGTGACTATGCGAGTATAAATTATAAACTAGTCTAGCTGTATAGGTCTTGGAGACTAGAGTCAATGGGATAGCCACCGCCAAATTTGCATGAGGTGGCCGTCTCATAAAATAGCTATTCATGCTACCAATGGTTGCTTATCAACAAAAGATACTTATGAATTATAGATTTTCCTTGTTGAAGAAAAATATTAAGTAGCGTGCTATGGTTTTATATCTATATTTATAGTTTTAGATTAGTTATAAGTTACCTAAAAAAAAACAACAGTTCTAGAAGTATAAAACCAAAAGCCAAAATGAAATTATGCCACAATAGCATGATAATGACATAAAATAGAAATATTATTTAATCATAATCATCGACATATAAATAATATATAACGATAAGCAATAAAGTTTAATCACTTTAATTCAACTTATATACTCTTTTTCAAATGCAAACATGTTTTTTTCTTTTAGTAGT
Source organism: Metopolophium dirhodum (assembly GCF_019925205.1). Lineage (NCBI taxonomy): Eukaryota > Metazoa > Arthropoda > Insecta > Hemiptera > Aphididae > Metopolophium > Metopolophium dirhodum. The sequence continues at coordinate 60,492,965 of NC_083560.1, read as the reverse complement.
TATTACTTATCAGTGATATGCATACTAACATAAATTAATTTGTTTCAATACTTCCATTAGACTTTCAAGGCTATAAGTTTAAATTTAAACATTAACAAAAATAGGTTATTGTTGTGCAAACTTATAAATACCCAGAACACTTAGCCAACATTGAATTTACTAGGTAATAAAATTATTCATCACTACCTACAGTGGGTTGGTTGTGAACCTTTATTTGTGGTTCTTATTGTGATAAGGTCTGCACAGGTAATAAATATTGTTAGAGGATCGGTTTCCTCCATTAATTGTTTTATTACCTACCTACATGTTAAGAATATTTTGATGGTTTCATTTAGAACTATAAGCTTTAGTTAAATATTTTGGTTCAGGTGGGCGATATATTTAGTAATGCTCTGCAAAGTTCCCAGAACATTAAAACAAATTTGCGATTCCGGAGTGGTAGAAGGGCAGCTCATATACCAGGGCTACGAGTGAAATTATTCTCTAAACTGGAAAAATCATCAAAGGCGAAAAGGGCTCAAAGAGAAGATATCCGTCGATCATCACGTTCTAAAAAGTATAAATAATAATTATATATTTATAAAAAAATATTAGTCATTAGTCAGTTAAGAAATGCAAGGCAACTTAATATATTATGTCTTCTACCTACTTAGTCATTTTTGGTATTATATCTACTTATTGATTTAATTTACTCAACAAAGTTCGTAATACAAAAAAATATATATAAGTAAAGAACTTTTGAGTATTGGTAGATAATTTTTTATTTGTGGAAAAAATTAATTTAGGTTTCCTTTTAGTTAACAATTATAATATAGTTATGTATATTGTATTTGATAATTTTTCAAATACTTACATAAGTTTTTTTTGTGTGTACAAATGGTTTAAAAAAAAATTGTTTTAATATTTTAAAAATATTTTGTATACAGGTATATTTGTTATTTTATAAGTTCTTGCCATTAACATTACATAAATGTTAGCAGTAAACTCTTATTCTATTCCTTATATTGTTTTATCCGATCAATTAACAGTCTAACACAAAGGACACAATATATATGCATTCACTTCTATCATATGTTATTTATTTTGTATGCAATTTGAATGTTATTTTTGTCATCATTCAGAAAGCAAATTTACTATGATTCTAAAGATGGAAATAAAGATGGAAAAAACAAAAAACGTCAACAGAAATTTAAACAACAGAAAAAGTGTCCTTCACTTAAATCTAAAGTAATTCAACAAACTATTCAATATAACTAATAACTATTGGTATAAAATACATTTTTAATTGTATTATGTTTGATGATCAGGTTTCAAAACGAACGTTTAGCAGAAATGTTTCTCGATTGGATGTATCTCTTGTAACAAAAGAAATGTTAGACAACATACATTATCGCTCTGTAGGAAAAAAATATAGTAGTGATAAAGGGACCACTTGCCACCAATGCAGGTAACATTTAGTGCTGAAAATGATTTTTAAACTGACTACTATATTACATATAATGTGAAGAATTTATTTAATTATTATTACCTAATTCAGTAATTATTTTTATGTTTTGTATAAACTATTAATTATATAAAACCATAAGTGTTTAAAAGGTTTCATATCAAAATTAAGTATAGCAGTGAAATATGTATGAGCATGATGTTATGTTGATTAAATTATACCAAGAACAAGTGGGAAAAACATTTATGTTTTTCTTAATATATTGTAATTATTCTTGCCGTAAAAAACTACAAGAATTTTGTTTTGATTTTCTATGGTTTATTATTAGGAAAAATTAATTTCTATTTGTTTGATAGATATTTTTTATTTTTTCAAATTTTCTTAAGTAATTTATAAGTTTATGTTTAATTTTTATAAATGACAAATTTGTTATGATAGCAATTAAAAATATAACATTAATATTTAACAGGATCTCAACATCAATACCTCCATGTCTACTAAAAATACTCTACCAGTTTCCTGCAAAAATGTAACTTAGTTAAATACTAAATAAAAATTATGATTTTAAAATTAAAAAAATTGATTCTTTAAAAGTTTAAAATAAGATATTTTGGTTTTATTAAAAAATGTATATGATAACATTAATTAATAATAATAATAACATTAGTGCATAGTTTTTATTTTGAGTTGAGGTAAATAAATCAAAAAATACTAAAAACAATGTACTTTGGTTCCCAAAAATATGATTCAAAATTATTAATTAAAAAAAAAATGTTTATGTGGTTAAACACAATTAGTCACATTTTAGACCTCTGTCTAAACTGAATTATATTACTTACCAGTATGATTTGGTTAAATGTAGTTTGATTAGTGATGATTACTCAAAATTAAAATAATTTTTTCAGGCAGAAAACTTTGGACCAAAAATCATACTGTCGGCACGAGAGTTGTAAAGGTATGAGAGGTATGTTCTGTGGTTTTTGTTTGGTTAGACGATATGGTGAAGATGTAGCTCAAGCTTTATTAAATCCGGTAATTTATATTTATTAATATATTTTTAAGGCAAACAATTATTTATTTATTTTTACATAATATACAAAGGTATGGGCTTGTCCACCATGTCGCGGTCAATGTAACTGCAGCATTTGTAGGCGTTATCAAGGCAAAATTCCAACTGGACAATTGGCACAAGTAGCTAAAGCTAAAGGATATAAGTCTGTTTGCGATCTGTTAAGGACAATAGAAGGAGACCCATGTGAACCGCAAAATCATAATCCCATAGAGAACCCCATTGAACTTCAAAACAGTAATGTAGTTGGTTTTACCGGTACCCAGTTAAAGAATGATGTGGCTGTACTTGATGAACACAAGTCTGAAAACAAGGTCAAGAATTTAAAATCAATTAAAAAGGATGAAGAACAATGTAACTCTAAAAATTATATAGAAGAGCATAGAGAAACGTCAGAAATGATTATTGATAAACTCTATGAGAAAATAATGGTGTCTACATATAATTAAAAGAAGATAATTAAAAAAAATTAAACATAAGCAGCAAATAATCATATAACTTACTAATACTATAACTAATAGTATTAAGTACTATATTTTATAAGTAAATAATAATTTTTTTTTTCAACTTAAACCTTGGTTTATTTTTTTACCATGAGTAAAAGTAATTATAAAAGTAATAATTTAATTAAAAGTTATAAATTGAAGTTGAACTGTTATGAAAATTACAGTCAATACAGATTCTATATAAGTGTAAAATGATTTTTTTGGCATTACTATTTATGTGTTATTGAAAAGTGCTCATAATGAATATTATTCAATCATATAAAGATGCATGTATTTTTTTTTTTTGGCTTATTTATCTTTATATATTTTTAGTTATACAAGTAAAATATGTATTTTGGTTTTATAACTTAGTGAGGTAAGCCACAAACAGCATATTTATTTTTCAGAAATTATGTTTTTTTTTTGTTCTTATACATTTTGTTTTCTATTTTGTTTGAATTTTGACAGTTATCACTTGTAACCTATACTATTGTGAAGTTATTATATAAAGAGAAGTTATTAGTTACCGTTGTTAAGATAATTTCTGGAGCTACTGAACCGATTTCGAAAATTCTTTCATCAATAGAAAGCCACATTCTTTGTGAGTGTCATGGACTAATTTAAAAAAGGAATTGATCACCCCTGGTAGGTGCTCGCAACAGGAATTTTGAGATTCACGATAACAATTTTTGTTTGTTAATGGTTGCTATGGGTTATAGGAGTTGAGAATAATAATTATTTATTATTATTTTTTTTTAATTTGAATATTAATAGAGCGTCTCAATTGCATTTGTTTCAATCAGTCGAAGTTGTGATCAGACGAGTACATCCACTTGTGTCACACCATCGCTACTTGGTCGTTTGACCATTCTCTTAGCTACTCATGTTGGAAGCCCACGCATGATGCATTTAATTGCAAATTGCAACGGGAGCAAGACTATGATTGAGATGAGCTGGCTGAAAGAGTCGAGCAAATGTGCTGAAAAAAAGAGCCAAATCTTCCTATTTTGTTTAACATAATTATAAATCAGTAGATTCAAGTGGATCAACTATACCACTAAATGGTTATGGTGAAACTTATTTATTCAATGATGGTTGCATATTTGGTCTTGGTGGTATTAAGAGTAATTCTCAATATTTTCTAAAATCCGGTCATATTTTTTACTCAAACCATCATCAAGTAAATAAGTTTCACCATAACTATTTAGTGGTATAATTATTGGTATAGTTTTCCACTGATTTGTGATTATGTTAAACAAAAGAGGAGGATGGTGTTTGGCTCTTTTGTTCATAATTAAAACATACTGCAACAAGTAAAATTTGGTGCTTCTAACTCAGTACCTAGGACTATGAACAGCATAAGCTTCATCTAAATATTTTCTTCCTACCAACATAATATATTTTGAAAAAATAAGAAAATCAATTATTATAAAAATATTATATAGTTACAATTGTTATATAACTTCAAAAGTAGTTCTTTATAAACAGTACACTCAAAAAATTCATGGGAAACAATTGGTAACTAAAAGTTTTCCATTAAGTCTGGTAAATGTTTATTCGATTTTCTCTATCATACTTGATCCGTTTCATTAGAGATGTATACAATTAGAACATTATTTAGTTTCGGAGGAGTTCAATAACAAACACTGTGGCACAACATTTTTATATATTAGATATACATATCTACTTGATATGCTGTCGCACAATGTCCGCGATCCGATCTACTAGGGTGGCTGAATTGCACTTACTGCTGCGAGTTACATCCAAAAGGATTTGAACAATCACAATTTTTTAAGGGCAACTAAGTGCACTGCAGTGTCAGCTATTATTCAATATAATTGATATATTGTTATTAGTGTTATGAAGGGCAATGTTGAACTGTCTTATAATTAATTGGGGTCCAGATACTAACATTTTTAATCATATATTTATATAGATGCAATAAAAATTAGGGACGGTTGGTAATTGTGCCACATTTTATCTACCTGTGTTGTATGCAATATTTTTTTACATTTTATCACTCGGATGTTGAGCCACAAATCATAAATATATTTTTAAAGGGTGCCCGGAGATTGGTCCACCAATTTATAACACAAAAGAATCCTAGTTGCAGCACTGGAAATATTACGGTACATATAAATAATTTTAACAATATTAAAAATCAATAATTTATTTCCTCGGACATAATTACTACCATTGTACTTATTAAAAAAAGACTTATTTTACTCGTATATTACGGCACTACAGACAATACTAATCAAGGATCGTATAGTTTGCAACCAACTGATATGATGTTATTCAATGTTTTATATTCTTTGTAAATTACGCAATTGGCTATTTTTATCCATTTCATAGGACTACAACCAAGAATCAATGTCAAACCCCCTAATAACTATATTCAATTTAATATTGGATTCATTTATTTCATTTTAATAAGGCACATGATCTCTTCAATTAAGTTTCATTTGCCCTGCAGTGGTATAGCAACTTTAATAATGATATGTATATTATTTTATTAAAATATAGTGGCTCAATTACCGGATCAAAAAAAAACTTGTTTAAAATAGTTGCCCTATCACTAAATTTATTTGTTATAAATGTAAAATTTTAGTTGCCCAATTACCTGGCACCCAAAATGAGTATAGGATTAGATTTATTAACTATGTTATTCAAAGCTTTGAATCAGCGGTTCTTAACCTTTTGTAGATCGCTGACCCCCTACCAAATTTTTTTTCAAATACCTTTTTTTTTTACAAAACATCTCATGTTATAACCAAAATTATAATCATTATTTTATATAACAAATTACATAAGTAGACATAACAAAACATACGCATTTATAATTATTTTATTACATATAATTTTTTGTAAAAATGTAATATGTATACAACTATAGTTGACTACGATCGATCAGCTGCACTTAGTGGCAGTAAATATAAGATTTCCGAGACTACAGTGCTGTACGCATTTACATTTCGTATGGACAAGAAAAACTGATTTTACTTAATAAATATTAATAATACAAATGTTTGGTGTAGAATCTACATATTATATATATGAAAAAAAAAATAAATAATCCAACAATATTGTAATAATGCATTCATGTCACTTATTGACGTATGTTATGTGTTAAGGCTACCGCGGACCCCCAGGGGGCCGAGGACCACAGGTTAAGAACCGCTGCTTTAAATGATATTTAAGAGGACGCCACACCCGCATGTGTTGTCTCCGTTTTACAAACGCGTAACATACCAACTTTACGCTCAGAAATTCAAGTTTTATGCTGTTGGCTTAAAAATCAGAGTGAATCGACCTATTAAGAAACTTGATCGTAAAAACATTATCTGTGTTTTGTTGGAAGTATTTTTATGGTAATTCAGTTTTTAATTGAGTTATGAACATTTTCAATTTACATTTATTATACATGCTATAACTCACTTAAAAGCTGAATTATCGTAAAAATACTTCCAACAAAACACAGATAATGTTCTCACAATCAAGTTTCATAGTAGGTCGATTCACTCGGATTTTTAAGCTAACGGCATTAAACTTGAATTTCTGAGCGTAAATTTGGTATGTTACGCGTTTGTAAGACGGAGACAACACATGCGGGTGTAACGTCCTCTTAAATTTAAACTAAACATCTGAACAATGGCTCTTACATGGTTGAACTACAAAAATACATTTTATATATATACCTTAATAATATCAAATGTAATAAACATTATACTTTTTATTTTGTATACCTATTTCAGTATTATTATATATTTTTTTATGTACAGTTGTATAATTTATCCAGGCATGTAGTTGTACTATTGTTTAAGGTCTTAAACAAATTATTAAAAGTATCATCGTTACCTAGACATTTAAAAAACTTATATAAGACTATAGATATTGAGTGGAGTATTGAGTAAACATAATTATTAGAATCAGAAACAGCAGTTTTTGAAAAAAAACTCCGTCACGAGATTCTTTAAAATGTTTGTCAGTTATTCTGTATTTGAGGAAAAAATTAGGTATGGCTTCACAATTTGCATGCTGCATTTATGGAAAATGGGTTTATATATTTTTATATAATCATCAAAAATATTTTCAATATTTGGTGTACAAATTAACTTATAAGATTTAGATATCTACTTACCTATTTCAATTGTTTTAAATAAATATAAACCATTTAGTATATCACAATAAAAGATTCAGGATTGGTTTTTAATGTTTTAAAACAAGATAATATGGGCAATTTTAAATACCTACATATTTATTTTTAAAAAAATAACAATTTAACAATTCAAATAATATGTATTAGCTTATATTAAAATACACCAAAATATTTGCTTTGGCTTTTATTTTAAATATCTACTAGGTATTTGTAATAATCTATCCTTGTAAGTACCTAGTTGGTTAATGATAATATATTTATATCATATTAGATTCCAATTAAATTACATAGCTTATCTCTAAATAATAATATTCACAAGATAAATTAATTTTAAATTAGAAATTGCTATTAACTATTATACTCAACAAATCAATGTGTACAACTCTTCTGTACATATTGCCCGATACAAATAATTACATATTTATTTATTTATTTATTTATTTAAATATACGGGCAAATAGTCTTAAGGATTACATTGTTAATGACTTAATATTATACAATGTTTACTTTTAAATGTAATTCCGTTACAATTGTGTTAAATTTATTTAAATATAATTAAATTACTGCAAAAGTAATTTTGTTACAGTAATTTGTAATTTGTGTTACTACCCAACACTTTAGACAGGAATGGGGAGGTGTATGGTGATACACAAATATTTTACACTGGCGAAGCGCGATAATTCATCTAAAAAATAATATAATATAATATTATACTATATTATATATTATTCTAATGCAATAAAAACTATAGCTTATAAATAGGTACTTACAAATAGTTCTAAAACACTTGAATTATAATATCCATAGAACATGTACAAATACAACCCATTGATGGTGTCACATTTTAGAAAATATTTGAGTTTTAAACTTCGATCAGTTCAATCGCTTATAAAAAAATGTTGTGACAATATTTTAGATTCTTAACGCTCCAATGAATCGATTGATATATTTTATGTTTTTGTGGGTCTACAGTCTGTACATAATAATATGTTTATATTATCATTTTCTATATACCATTTAATTTTCAAAATATTTTGATTCTTGACCTATTTATAGGTCCCTTTATTTCTTTATTAAAGATAAGTTTTTAATTTTTTTTAACAATAATTTATATAGTCAATTAATATAATATTTTCGCTTGGTCAAAAATAATCAAAATTGAATGCAATATTACTCTTAATTTTGTCTCCATTAAAAAAAAAAGTTATTACCGGAAATCCAGAAAATTTAAATTCTTGTGCGAGCTTGAAGTTTACATTTTTACAACGTTCGATATTCACGCGTTAATTTATTGATTTCTCGTCGAATTATTTTCTTATTTAGTTGTGATTCAAAAAGGAATAACTGTTCTTGATGGTTGATATTTTAACTAAATGTTTATTATATCTTTGTCTATATTGGTACAATCATGGGCGTAGTTTGGTCTTTGTGGGGGCTATATAGGACTAGAAAATTATAAAAACATTTAAAATTATAATTTCGGATAAAATGTAAAAAATGAATGTGAACACCATGAGGGGGCTACAAAAGTTTCTGTGGGGGCTGTAGCATACTACGCAGTAATTTTGAAATATGAATATGGTAGGCATGGTTTTTTTTATAAGCAATTAAAGTTCAAATTGGTACAAAATTCATCGAAATCTCGATAATTTGCAATTTATTTTGTAGTTAAAAATGTTTAGGTATAACTAAGAATTAATAATTTAAAACAAGATTTCTTAAAAGTAGTTCATACAATAACCTAACCAGTAACCAAAATATATACGTTTTATAGGAATGTTCAGTTTATATTTAGACTAAAATTAGATATTTTAACGAAAAATAACGATTTTAGTTATTTTGTTGTAATTTAAAAAATACTAATCGTGTGAGTGCCTACTTGGATATACTTGAGACATTTATAGTAGGTACCTATATTAATTTATATTTTATGCGCACAAATACACAATAACATTTTCAAATGCAATGTTTTCGACATTTCGACAAAAATTTCAGCCAAACATGAATTTTACGCAACCCAGTTTTTGACAAATTCAATTTTCTCATTTCGTTTGGTTTTGCTTACAAAAATAATTATAAAAAATTTTAAAAAAATGACGAGTTGAATCCCGCAAATACATATTATTAGCGTTTGAAGTTAGATAAAATGTAGATGGATATTCACTCAATCGCCAACAACATATAGACTATTTATTTTATACCACGGTGTCACGGTCCACGAACTTATGTCCTATTCACATAATATACTTGACAGTGATATGGTAAGTTGGTAGGTATTGATTATTGAATAAATAGTGAATATACTTATATACAGATATACTACCTACTTACAATTTTTTTTTTATACCTTATCCCCTTCACGGGGATTACCCGTGTATCCAATAAGTTTTTAAAAAAAAGCTAAATAAAAACTTAATTTTCAATTTGTTGATGTACAAAACGATTTTTTTGCTTGGAAATCTATGTTTTAGGAAATTCAGACAAAAATACATTTATTTAAATCCATGCCCTAGTTATAGGTAAATAGTAATTTCTGATGATGTATTGATGCCGAGGAGGGACGATCAGCCGAACCGAAATGTAAAATCTTAAATACCTAACATAAACAGTTGTTCACATTTACGCTTTTTGATACGAAAATATAAAATATTTATAACGATTTTACTATAAATATATAACAATAACTAATCATTTTTGAGCAGCCGCAAAGTCCGCCGCTGTGATGTAGATTTAGTTGATACATAAAAAAATCCCACTATTAGATAGGTACCTACTCAAATGAGAATTGTAATAATACTTATACAGTCATACTAGTTAACTTAAAAGTGTTAAAACTATTTACATGGACATTTAAAATGTTGGAATATTTTTACTATAATTGTTGACAAATAAATTTGTGCAATGAATAATGAATACAATGATTAATCAAATGTATTATAAAGCCGAAGTTTATTCCTATTACAATTTAAAATGTATTTTAAACTATTATACGGTCACGATTCGTACATCTAGGTTTGGGAGGTAGACAGGCAGTATAGACAGTCATGTATGACATCTATTTTGGGAGATGTAAAAATCCAGAGGAAAAAAAGTTGGCTAGAATTTCTATTTTTCATTGTTTTGTTTTGAACCCACGATGTAGAGAAGATAGCTTTTAGATTCTACATGGTGTTTGAACCGCTACAGTGGCGCAGTGCGCCGTAACGTTACATTGTTTACTAAACATCGGGTACCGCCAGTACCACCACTGCCACCTCCATCGCTACAACAACTACTACGACTACAACAGTACTGCCACTACTACCACACTGGTACGACGGTCTAGGCTGCTGCTGCTGCTGCTGATTCCACGACCTACCGCCAGACCGCTACTGTCCGACACCCAATCGGCAACAACGCGTGTTCGACTAGTCAACCGTCGTCATCCCCTTTGTTAGTCCCGAAAATTACGAAATTGTTTGTGTACGCGATGTGAAGAAAATAGTGGGGATGCGCAACTTCGACCAATATACAACTATTGCAGACATACCTGTCTATTTTGTCACGGTAGTTCGTGCACGCCCCCTCTCTGCCGCACTACTCGCAGGCTGTACCACTACTTAATGTCTCCCTAGTGAGCGTCTTCGTACTTCGTTGATTTTTTTTTGTTTTTCCACAAATTTCTTTTCACGTCTGGCGTTGTCACTCGTCCTTCGGGCCGCCATCGACGACCGCAGGTGCAGAACTCTGTCACATCGCAAATCGCAGCTTCACCGTCCGAGTCACCACCGTGTACGCTTCATCGTCGTCGACTTTGTGCGTGCGACCACGTTGGTGGTGATCCACAGACAGCCAGCCGCCCGCCCAACGTCGACCAGCCATCCTGCCTGTACATCGCGCCGTGCTCCGACGATATAGTGTTGTTGTTCTACACTGTCCGCTTGATCACGATCGCCACAGTAAGTAGAATCGCGTTCGTACAACTTACGCTTAACGAGTTTACCATTATAAACGTTCATTGTAAAAATTATTAGAAACAAACATGGTTTACAAAATAAAGAAACACTCAACAATGCCCGTTCACGTAGTCGACGACCATAACGACGCATTGCGATATATCTACCGGGAAATAGGTTCGAAACACTTGCCCTTGTATGGCAATGTTCTGTTGCATTTCGATTCGCATCCTGATTTGTCCATTCCGAAAGATATGCCGGCCGATTACGTTTACGAAAAAGAACAGTTGTTTGATTCGTTGAGCATTGAGAACTGGATACTGCCAGCTGCGTATGCCGGCCATTTTGATAAAATTATCTGGGTAAAGCCTCCTTGGGCACGGCAATTCAATGAAGGTGAAATTGTGTTCAGTATTGGCAAGCACAAGACGTCTGGCGCCATACGATTGACTAATTCTAGTGATTTCTATCTGAGTGAAGGTCTTTATTGTTTGGAAAATGATCTCATTAATATAAGAACAATCAAGTTATTTGTGTTCACCATGTGTAGTTCAGTGTTTGACGATGGCGAGGAAAAATTTGAGCTATTACGAAATAAATTTATCGAGTACACTAGAGATAATCCTCATTATATCTTAGATTTTGATTGTGACTTTTTCTCCACAAACAATCCATTTCTGACCATGTACGACAAAGCAAATCTGTATACTAATCTACATAAAATTTACACCTATAACTCTCCGACTAATAAAGAGGACGTTAACAGTTTACTACAATGTTCTCGCTCTAGAGAAATATTATTGCAAGAATTAGAATCTGTGTTCATGCATCTCGATGACGGGAAGTCATTAGATGAGTATCCGACTGAAACTTTAACTGCCGTAAATACTGAAGATTTATCGTTTATTGTAAACGAGTTGTTGAAAAATTACGATACAATTGACTGGTTGATAGTACATAATGCTGGTTGCACAATTGACAACATTGAATTACCTAACCATCACACGGACATAGCTGATATCGCGAAATCTATGGATATTGTATTCAACTTTTTACCTATTATACACGAGCCAGCTGCCATTACAATTGCCTTGTCCACGGGAGATGATTACTGTCCATTGGAAAGTGCGCGCTTTATTAATGAATCATTGCTCGCAAAGCTAGAATGCTTGTATAATAAACTGAATGTTCAAAAATGTACTGAAGGTTCCTAAATTACTAAAACATAATTTAAAGTATAAGTTTATTTTATTATAATTGCTAGTAAGTTTTTTTATTCTGTATACAACATAATATTTTTCTACAACTAGTATTATCTTAAATTTAAAGTTTCTTTGCGAGTCTTGAGTTTTAAGTACATTATCATTAGTTTATACATTTTATTATTTTTATTTTTAGTACCTAAATTAGTATGTCTAAACTTTAAATGTTAACAAAATAATATTTAGTATTTAAGTATTATAATATTATATTATATAAACATTTAATTTAATGAGAAATTCTCACTAAATATTGCTATCAATTATTTTAATAATATTATGTCGTATGTCTATTTTAAATATTTAATGTATCAGCCAAAAATAATAATCATTCTCTTACTAATGATAGCACTGCTTGGTTCTCAAAATGTTTTAGATAAATCATTTTAAGTAGGTATATGAAAACAATTTTTGCATGTCTATCAATTGACAATTTATAAAATAGAAAAACCAATCTAATTAAATCCAGGCTATAATTTATTAAACAGATAAAAATGTGTAGCTAAAATTTGACTTCATTAATTGTAGGATGTCTATTTTTAAAACAAATTAAATATTAACCATTTTACCGAAGGCTGTAAATTATATTATTTTATTTTTTTACTAATTTATTTTCAAATATTATATAGTTGGGGTTAATTTGTTAGTCATTAGTATCGATGATTCAAATTGTTGATTGAAAGTATATTATTTAAGTTATTGTTAAACCATACATCACGTATTCACTGTTTAGTTTAATTTTCATCTAACAGTGATTGTTTGATTAAATACCTCTGTAAAATTGTGATGAATAATAGATATTTTTCTATGTTAAATTCTAGGCGAAGTATGTATTAAATTCATATGAATCAAATTAAAGTTTTTGGCTCAGAATTAAATTGTATGTTTATAGATTACCTACTATACAATATTCGTTTTTACAAATATATTTTTTTATGTGTGCACTTAAATGTTAAGTTATTATTACTTTATTACTCAAAAACAATCAGGAACTCTTCAAAATATATTTTTATTTTTTTCGTTTAAATTAAATATGTGAAAAAATATTATCGTAGAATTTAATGAATTTGTATTTTAACTCAAATTAATAATATTGTAGGATACCATTACAAGTATTTTTAAGATCTTGATCTTGATAATTTATTCATGTTTTTATTTTTAAAACATAAATTATAGTATAGTGTAACATTTGTGTCAGATTTACTGTTTTTGATCTAAGAAATATTTAAATGTTGTAAATCTATAAATTCAATTTTATTCTATTAATACAATATTTTTTTTATAAATTTAAATATATGTGATTTTACAAACAAACTATTGTGTATTGAGTTTTAAATTATAATATTATACAGCGATATAAAATTATTATAATTATCATATTATACAAGGTATTATATTATTTATCAGATATATTGCTTAATTGATTTACACAATAGGCATGCATAATTGGTATAAATATTGTTCTTATTTTTTTTGAAAAATGCAAAATTATTATAAATTTAGGTATAAACTGATAAACAGTAAAATATTTCCAGTTTTTAATTTATATTACTCATATTAAGTTTTTATAAGTATTATGAACTAAACAACTTAAATAATTCCTCTTATTGATTCTTAAACATTGATGTCTTTAATTATTGGATGTTGTAGCGGTGTTCATTATTTATTCAAAAATCATGACAGTTGATACACATTTACATGGGTAAACATTAATATTGGTATATTTTATGATAGGTACTTAAATACTATTATGTAACAACAATCAGCCATTTTTTTTATAACAATTAATAATTCATTACTTGTCTTTTAAAAATTTAGATAAAATAATAAGTTACTAATATTCTATTTTAATATTATACAATTTATTACAACTCCAATGATCAGTCTATCTATAAATTATTAAAATATTAACAAAAGTTTAATACTATTTTACTTTTCAGATCCTTTGAATCATTATAGATGGACGATTACTCTGCTATGCGAAGGCATTTGCCATTTGCAGACTATGATGAAGACGACAACTACATGGGAGAAGAAGACAACAATGAAGAAGAGAGTTCTGAAATTTTAAAATTAAGAGCTGAAAAGGAGGCTGCCTTAAGTCGTTTCTCTCCTGAAGTTAGGAAATCAGTAGATTCATTACTTGATGAGCTGCTGTGTAAAACTATATTTAATGTTCATAAAGAATTAAAATTAGGAATTCTTGATCCAAGTCGGTATGATTCTAATTACGAAAGACGCGTTAACTCTCCAACCTTAGTACATATTGCTGAAAATTTGAATATCACTAAACCAACTCAGGAAGTTGATTGTCCGAAATGTTTTGTACCAGTGAAGTGTCTTTTATTATCTAAACATTTAGCATTATGTATGAATCCACACCAAAGCACTTATTCTTATAGTAGTAGAAATAGTTCTCGAATAGCTCGACAGCGTATACAAGAAGGTTTTAAGACCGCTTATGACGAATCTAAAAATGATAGTGAAGATGAACGAGTTAAACCAAAAAGACGTAACAACAAAGGAAAAAAGTCCACAAACAAAAGCTCAAGGTAAAATTACCCAAAATAGTTATTTCTTTATTATACTTTTTAGAATTGTAATAATTTAATTTAATCAATTTACAAATAAAAAAACTCGTTTTAATCTAACACATTAACTGAACTGTTTGTATTCATATATTAATTTCAATTATCATATATTTTAGTTACCTAACTAAAATATTGTACAATGTACATTTCTTTTTATGTCAAACAACCTTGCTATTATTATAATTGTTTTAATTGAATATTTTCTTTCATAATTCCTACTTTGCTTCTTTATGCATATTATATATTTTAAATTGCTTAAATTACTATAAACCAACCTTTTTGTTATGGTGTCCCACAAATTTAATTTTTTTAAATACTTAAGCCTGTTAAATACAAATATTATATTCATATTTAAATTATTTTTTTATTTGCCTATTGTTATTAATTTATGACAGCAAGCCATAAATAATTTTTTGCGAATCTATTTTGTTCATGACCCATAGGTTGAGTTTCACTGCTTTAAATGCTAATTGCTATTAAACTAACTATTCATCAGCTTACCAATATTTCAAAAGAAATCTAGTCTAGAATATGAAATATTATGTTAAATGAACCCCATTCAAATATAATTTAAGGTCCACAATACCACTGTAAAATTTAAATCACTATGATTTATCAATAATCCATGTTAGGTATACCAAAATTGAAAAGTTTCTTGTTATGTACTTATTATAATTTACAGGAGAGGTAACTAAGAGACTAATCATTTTATTTATTATTTTTTTTTTAAAGTAATGACTAGTTGAAATAAATTAATTTAAATTAGTCTAAGTTAATAATGTACCTACACTGTACATATCTACTTACTATGCTTGAAATGTACCTCCCATATTAAATAATGCAGTATTGCAATGCGCTTATATTTTGAGCATCATGAAAATCTCAAGGTTTTGTAACCATTTCTATTACAGTAATGTTAATATTTATATAAAAAAAACTCGAAATAATAATAATAATATTAATCTACCTTTAGTATAGGCCTATACTCGTTCATTTAATGTACCTATGTTTGACTTTAATTCGTTCCGACTTTTTAAAAGTAAAAACGTGCATGTCTTGTTCATTAAGCCAATTTCAACATTATAATGCATGTATAAAAGGACTATTGGTCAAAAAGTCCAAGCACATTTTTATCGTCAGACAAAAAGTCAGAAAATAAAAAAATATTCTATTAAATTTTCATTTTTAAGTATTTTAATAATCAATAGTATAATATATTAGGTGTACATATAATTAATATTCATTTAAAAAATGTAATTAATTTTCTTATACAATATTAATATATTATATTTGATTACTATTCCTTGTACTTCTTATTCAAAATAATGATAAATATAAAGGTAAGTTCAAAAATATAAACCTTTTGGACTTAACATTATATACAAATTTTAAATATACATTTTTTAAATCAGGTCATAAACAATGAAAACGTAACTTATTTTAAATGACTATTATTCTTATTTTAGAGTGATTGACTTTTTTTAAAAAATTATTTATAACATTTGTTAAAGCCTAAAGGTTTATAATTGTTTGTGTATATTTTTGAACTTACTTTTATATTGATTGTTATTTTAAATTTTCATACGGAACAATAATATTTGTAAACTGTACGTAAATATAAGGAATAGTAATCAAATATAATATAATACTAATAGGTATATTGTATAAGAAAATGATTTATATTATTTAAATGAATATTAACTATATATATTATATATGCTATTATATGTAATGCTTATAATATATTATATAATTGTTAGTAAAAATGTAATAGAATATTTAGTATTTTTGAACTTTTTGTCAGACAATAAAAAAATGAGTGGACTTTTCGCCCTACTTTTTACAAAACTAACTTTTCGCCCGGGATCTGTATAAAATTATACTTGTGTCGCGTCGTTGTGTTAGGTGAGATGGGTTATCTTCAAACAAAAGATTTTAATTATACATTAAATTTAAAAAAATAGGTAGGTTAAGTTATTATTTTTATAACTGTATACAGTATCCCTGTATATTATTAATGAATAATGATTTGAATTTTGTGTATACTGAATAAAGAAATGAATGACTATAACTTTATTTTTATTAATAAAAATAAACATGTATTGCATTTAAAATAAAATAAAATAAATGCTTAAACTTTTTCTTCACTGCATTAAATATAAAATTAAACAAAACTAATACTTGGGAAAAAATATTAAGACAATACAATAGGTAATAATAATAATATACATACCTAATATTATATTAGGTAGAACTGTAGAAGGTACCTATAAATGCTTATTTTTATGTCAGTAAATAACCACAATTAATGAGTAGATAATACAATTAATGTAATACAGTTGTTGTATTATGTTTACTTTCTAGAATAGTACAATTTAACAAAATTATTTATTGGAATATTAAAAATTAAATAGGTAGGTATTTACTGTTTATGACTAATATAGGTAGGTACACAAAAAAATCATCTTAATTGTAAAAAACTTTAATTACGATTTCCCATCACGATTAATCGCACACATCATTTGTATAAAATTCGTGAGAATTGTATAGTATATACATTTATATTTTATATCACAGCCGAATTATAGCCGTGACTTTTACCAGGAAATCCGTGTGCGACATCCTATGCGGGGAACCCGTGATTAGGAACGGCTGTATTAAGTTAGGAAGTTAAAATCTGGAATTTAGATGATAATTATGAATCATTAAAATAATATATAGTATGATAGTAAGATTATTAAATAGGTAGTAAAATATAGGTCATAGATCATAGATGTTATAGGTACACAATTTGTGTTAAGAGACATTTTGTTGTCTTCGTATTTCAAGTGCGTAACATAGCAAATTGTACGCTCAGTATATTAAGTTTAGCTCCGTTAGTTTAAAAATTAGAGTAGATTGATCTATTATAAGATTATTATCTAAGAACTCTCATCGGCTTTTTATTATATTTTTATTTTAAAGCGAGTTATGAATATTTTAAAATTGTAAATTGTTTGTACATCTTAAAATACGCATAACTCACTTTAAAATTAAAATATAATAAAAAGCTTATGAGATACCCCAGATAACAATCTTACCTATACATTTTATAAGAGGTAAATTCTTTTTAGTTTTCAAACTATAACGGAGCTAAATGTGATCTTCTGAGTGTACAATTTGGTATGTTACGCATTTGTAAGACAGAGATAACAAATGTCTGTGTAGCTTCATCTTAGTATAGGTTGTGCGAATATCGTACACACTCTTAGTTTGTAGGTTGTTCGAAGTATATTTAAATATTGTCATACAGATGAATTAGATAGGTACCTACCTATAATTTAAAAATAATAGCTGGTTAACAAATAGGTAACAAATGGATACGTTTGGCCATTGGGTAATAGTTTTCAACCGATATAATATGTCTATTGACTATCAAAGTAGCATAATATAGCGATCATAATATGTATATTGTATATTATAATATTATGTACCGATAATATAATATAATATAATACCTATATATAATATGCATTTCAATATTGATTAGGTATACCTAATTTAACTATTTATACAATAATATCCTGTTATATAATATGTATATTGTATATTGTTTTAACAATTATAATAATTAGGCAATCATTTTAAGTTAATTATTATGTTGTTGAACGGTACGGGTACCTACTATCTCCTTATAGTTTTTGATCATCACGCCTACGGTTTTCACTCAATCATAGACGATCGACTTATTAATTTCTTTGTATATTATGTGCATAGATAATAATATCGTTTAATCTCAAAAGACTTATTATATGGGCAATATAGGTTATGCAAATCTTGACGTTGCCTTCCAATTTGCGTGCCTATAAAACGCACACGGTATCCTAGTAGGTACCCTACATATTATTCAATTGGGTTTGGGTATAAATTGTGAATTTGTAACTTTTGAAGTCGCTGGAAATTGTGCGAAAAATCTGCAATTACATATTATACATATACACAATATTACACATACACATATTATGATTTATATTCCATACATAGGTACCTAACGGCTAACTGGCTAACTATATAATATTATCGGTGGTCAAAAATGTTCAAACGACTAGGTATATTATTATAAATCACTATTTCACTATGAATTATTTTTAATACAAGTAACATACATTTTATTATGGATGTATGATATTGTACCTCCGATTTATAACATTATATATACAATATCATAATCCGATAACCGTAATGTATTAAACTCAAGAATTTCGTATGATATAATAATAAATTATACTACAATATCAATAAGATCCAACAATAAAACGTCTGTGTTAGATATTCAGATCTGGTGGTTGTGGTCGACGGCAACGGGCGCTTCGACGGGTTGATCAATTATTTTGACTTTCTGATATTTCTCTGCGAACAATATCGTAAGACACGAGTTTAGTGCTTGGCATGCTAATTACATAATATATTTTTATTATTTTATATGCTTCTGCAGGCGTACGTGAAACCTGTATTACACATGAATTAGTTGATTTAAAGCATGCATGGCTTACGCATAGGTGATAGGTACCTCGTACCTATTAAATACTTTTAGTTGTAGGTAGTTAGGTAATTAAATTTACAAAGGTATGCTACTGCCATACTGGTACTAAGCGAACAATTTAAAACCAACATTTAGGTATCTACATTGAATACTTCGTAGCTTAAAAATGTTATTTTTAAGTCGTTCAACTCCTTTACCGTTTGTTTATAATATAATGCTGTTGAATAGTAAACACTAAATATATACACTTGAATTATTTATGAATGTTTAAAATAGCTATTTTTTATTTTATTTGAAATTCTAATGTAGAATATTTTTTCGGAAAATAATGTTAATGTTGAATTAATACCGGCTACTGATATTATATCGTATAACTTTGGATAATAAATAACATAAAATCAACTATTTTAATATAGATATAGACACATAGCTATCTATATAAAAGTGACTAACTATATTATTATAGGTTCTATTGCAATTTTTACTAATATCAAATACGTTAGCAATTTGGAAAATCAAAAATTGTGCATCACTCATTTTTATTTATTATCATACCATAAAGTGGTATAAATCAGTTATTATCTATGCCCTAAAGTGAAGAGTAAACAATACAACTTGGGTGGAGGGGTCCAGTTATTTATGAATATTTTTTACTAATTAGTTATTAGTACTATATATCGGAAGTCTAAGTAAATTTAATTATATATTTATACTTGGAAACATAATTTTTGTGTTAACAATTAAATTATTAAATACTAATTCTCTTTCTTTTGTATTCAATCCTGAGATTCATTTGTTGCAATTTTTCACTTCCTTTTAATTGTATAATTACTACAAGGTGTAAAGAAAATTAATAATTACACTTAAACCAGACGTTCCACATCCCACACTTAGTTTTTCCTGCACGCTACTCATGTTTATTACGAATTAGTTATGTATAGGTACCAAATACCAGTGTACCACTGTCCACTATTGTGAATAAAATTAGAAGTTT
This sequence comes from Metopolophium dirhodum, assembly GCF_019925205.1. NCBI lineage: Eukaryota > Metazoa > Arthropoda > Insecta > Hemiptera > Aphididae > Metopolophium > Metopolophium dirhodum. The sequence continues at coordinate 60,472,507 of NC_083560.1, read as the reverse complement.
TCAAAATACCAATCATTTATATCAAATTAATGACGCAGTAAAAAATTACCTACATATAATAAGGTTTTAAATTAATAATTTACTACTTCTATGAGAGAGGTGTGTGGGTGTGTCAACGATTACGGCGTACATTGATGTAGTTTTCGTGATTTGGGAATTCGGGATAACAATAAATAAAATTAATAGCGTATAAAAATAATAATAATTTACACAAAATATAAAATAAAATTACATCCATGACAAAGATCAATAAATAAAAACACCAATTAATTTTCCGAGCTCCACCGTGTGGTCTTTGGGGCCTTTCGGGAACCTCTGTTTAAAACAAATCAAGTATATTATACAAATTGTATATATCTACTACAAAACATTAAATAGCAAAAAAATTCGAATTTACGCTAGTTAATATATGAGTAAATATATTACAAAGATAGGTTTGTAAAATTATGTGTGCATTCAAACAGTAATAATTTATAAAGTAAGCTTGAAAAAGATGAGTGAAAAAATTCTAAAAAGTGAGGGCAAATTTGGTAGAATCAGCATTGTATAATATAAAATTTAGTACTATATAACCTATACCTACTAATAAAATATCTAAATTTTTTTATAGAGATAATTCACGTTCAAAAGACTCGACTTACTAGCCATCTTGAGCATTATCACACCCCACCATATGCTCCATCCCCAACCGACTAAACAAAAAAGCACCGTGAACAGCTGAGCAGCGGCCACGACGAAGTTCACGCAGAACGCGCCTACCCTGGACTGGAACGTGTCGTTGACCGTGAATCTTGGCTTTCCGACGCACAGGCACAGCATCCCGCTGGAGAACGTGCCTATCAACCACATAAATAACACAGATAATATTTAAAATTATAATTTTTTTCTATACTCAATATTCATCAAGTTCATAATATTTCGCGTAGTAATAAAAAGTAAATATATGTTAGAAATTTAGAAATTTTTTGTAGTTAGTTGTGGGATTGTAATTAATTATTAACTGAAAATTAATATGTAATGTTTTTTTTTTATTTAATTTTTAAAAATTTTTTTTTTAAGTTTACTTTATACCTACTCAATGGATAATAATAAATAATAATTATTTTATATAAGTATAAAACCAATTGTTGACCAGTACCTAAAACAAAAAAGATGTTTCAGAAATTGGATGAAATTATTTGGTACTTTTTAGCTATTTGCCTATTTGTATTTTCTATAGAATTTTTTAATGTTTGAAAAACATGCTATTAAAAGTAAGGAGATTCAATGACTGTAATTTTGTATCATTCAAAATATATTTGATTAATCGTAACCTACATGTGTAAAATAATGTATAAGTAGTTTATTTTATATTCTTTATATAACAGTGTGCTGTGTGACCTTGCGGGTATGCAATTTTAATTTTAATTCGTTTATTGTAATACATCCTACATTTTATTATTTGATCGACAAAAATGAATAATATGCATAATTGTACATTGCATATTTGAATCAAATTGTTTTCTTCAACTTGATTCTTGATATTATGTGTAAAATAATTTACATAGGTAGTTCATAAATTAGTTTACGCTAGTCTTAAGTCCATTCTAATACAATAATTATAATACCGACTTATAAACGTAAAAGTAATATAATTAGAGAACACCTATGTTATTTAGTTTAATCAACAAAAATGTATGATATAACCTTTTAAACTTTAAAAATTTAAAATTTAATGTAACTACATATTATATTTCAATTTGGTTTTTTTGCTATACTTTTTTCGGTATGTTCTTAATAAAAAAAACAAAAAAAACTATAAATTTAAATTGTTATATACATTTGTACCTACTGCATGTGGTATTACTGTTGTAGTACGTACCTAATACTTACTTTTTATTTTTGTGGGCATTCAAACACAACTAGGGGCGTATTTTTAAAAATATTAGGACGGGGCACAAATTAAAATTAAATAGGTATGTTTAGTCATTATCACTGTTTATAAATTTAACAATATGGGCACATGTTTCTCAGTCTTTTATAATAAGATAATACATATCCATATTTATTTTATAAAATTATATAAATATTAATAAACATAAAAATTATTTTTCTTACACTGCATAATATGCTTGACAATATTATTATAATAGACAATAGCTGAATAAGTCTTCTATGCGTATTAGTTATTACATAGTAGATATTAGTTATTTGAATACCTACGTATTAACTATTTCTCCAGTTTTTATTTCTATTTCTGGATGTGTATTTATTGAGCAGTGATAATCCATTTAATCGATTATCTCTCACGGTTAGGTTAAAATAGGCCTTAAATAGGTTTAATTCCGTTTTTTTTAGATCCTGAGCTAAACGATGAATGTTTTGATTTGACAAATTACAATGATGTGCGCAAGTAAAAATGCTTCGATTTTAAACTTTGAGGGTGATTTCTGATAGCTGATTGAATATTTGGATCTAGTTAGTACTTTGTAGGGGGAGGGTCAAAAGTAAAAATGTCCTAATACTTTTTAAAATACCAGGGAAATAAAATAAAAATTAAGAAAATACTGGAATTTCTACGCATAACTAGACAATATCAAAAAACAAAAGACTGCCATTATATACCTTCTTACAATTTCCTCAAAAAGTTTATACTAGAATTTTCAATGAATAGTATAATTTTCAGAATGTTTAAACTATTTTTGAACTTTTTGTAGATATTTGACATTTGACATTTTCTATTTTTTTTTCAAAATTAAAAATAATTTAGTAAACAGTTCATCTAAGTGTTTCGTTTACCATTAAAAAATTATCAGGAATACATTTATGTCATAGTTGAAAATACAAGTTGGAATTTTGACAAAATTCATCAAAATCAAGAAAAAATTTAAATTATCTTTTAGTTAATAATTCACACATTTTTTAATGTTCATTCCTTAGGTTATAGGTATTTAATAAATGCACATATAGACTAAATAACTATCGTATTTAGTATTTTAGTGAAATACAAATGTGCAGTACACGGGCCCCCTTGTGTGCCCCTTCCCCATAAATAGGCCACTGAACACAATATAATATATATATATTATATTTGAAAATGTAAACAAACAGATGATTAGTGTGCACTTCCAACAGAAAATATCAGGAGGTGAAAATGCACTTGAACAGTTTTATTTTATTAACACGTTGTAATACCTATCTAAAATATCTAACATACTTATTTGATACCTATTATTATATAGGTAGGTACTCAAATTATTTTTATCTTCTACAATTATTTTTGCCCAGAAACCATTCAATAACGTTGAAATAAATATTACCTGCTCCCGGAATAATGACGTTGAACACTAAACACAACCATGCCAGTGTTACTGGTAGTACTGGTATAGCACCTTTCATAACGGACGAATGATCGACGAAAACTGCATCCAATTTAGGGATATTCTAGTGCAAAAAAATAAATATAATACATTATATATTAGATACCTGTACAGCGTACAGTGATTATAAAAGGTTTAAGGAAAGTAAAAAAAAAAGTGAAGTCTACAACACACGCAAAGTGTACATTTACCTAATAAGAAAAGAAAAGAAAAGAAACTTGGTTAAACGTCTTTATTAAAATGTAGCAAGTGTGTTGTTGGGATTCATTGAACTTCACATAAGTTCTAGAAATTATCCATCAAATTTTTACCAAGTTCAAAATGGTTATGAATTATCACCTAAGTCACATAGATATAATATTAGGTACCTACTTTCATTATGTTTAAAAATAATTTATTTAATTCATATTTTATTTGGAATCTGTTCATTGTTGTGTGCATGTCAACTTTAAATAAACAAGTTAATATTTGTATTTTAATGGATTTGAAAAGTAAAATATAATTATTGAACATTTCATAAGCACCTACCTACTTACACTTCTACATAAATTAAAATATATTGTAATAACACCATTATTCCAAGTGTTGTACCTAGTTTACCGACGCAATCTGGACACGAAAGGAAATCATGCCATTAATATTATAATAATTAGTAAATATAAATCACAACAAAATTCTGGAGGTATTGACCTATAAAAATCAGTTATAAATGATTGAATTTTTTTTTAGCAAATTGCAATTTATACATTATATATATTAATGTATTTAATTGATAACTCATAAGCATACTATACTTATAGGCTTACAGTTTTGAGCTCGGTTCTGCTGAATCTATGATATTAACCAGTCAAGAATTAATTCAATACGAATATTAATTTAATTATATTGTAGTTATATAAGGCAGGTGCAAGTGTTCCTATTGATATGTTGTATTTTAAATTGTGTGTCAATCATATTTTTAATGTCCTATGTAGTAGATTTACGCTGTTGTTGTTTTATATAATATCCAAGAACCAACACTATGATATTTGATATTATGTCAGTTTTAATGATAGGGGTGTTGTCTAACTAATATAAGTTATAGCTAGTGTAGTTAGTAGTAGTGTAACCCGTATAAAGTATGTGGGTGTCAGGTTTATATTATAAACAACGGGTCGACGTCCTTTCGACATTTATTTTAACGCGTGTCCAAAAAGGTTGAGTTTTCTAATAATCACCTAGCCATGATAGTCATGAGGGCTTATTCGATAAATTAATCATATTTTATAGTATATATATGCACACTCATACTTCTATAAGATATTTATATACTCTACAGTATTAAAAATTTGAAAGGCTATAAATCAATGTTGTACCTATGCATAATTTTACAGTAACCTTTATAGCTTTATAATATTAATATTAATAATACAATCGTTTATAGAGTTTGCACATTATTATTATGTTAAACAATATTATTACCATTTGGATATTAAGTGTGTATAATATATACGCGATTATACGATTTTTTTTATGAAAAATAACCATACATATACTATAACAGTATGATCGTACAACGTTGGAATATAATTAGGTATATCATATTGCCATATTGGTACGTGTGTTAAACGGGTATCGTAACATTTAATACATAATTTATCAGTGTGCACGTGAAGTTCTTTGAAAACTTGCTTTTCCCAATACATTAAACATTTTGTGATGAAAAATTTAAGGGGAGTGGTGGAATGTTATCATCGTGTCGACTTGTCCCGAATCACACACCTGTAAGTCTCACTTGTACGAGTCACACACACAATATATGCTTCATTGGAAGGTACGGTTTAAAATTTATTTGCCCTATGCAATTCGATATCTAATTGATCGACGTGAATTTAGAAGTTAATATGCTAAGAATGCTTAATTGTATTATTATACTATTGGCCCCATATAATGAATGGTTATAATGTAACTGTCACAATATATTACCTTTTTTAGATTCTGAGCGAAGCGATGAATGTATTGATTCTACAATGATGTGTGTTTTTTTTTTTATTTTTATTTTTATTTTTTTTTTTTTTTTAATTTTAATTTTTTTTTTAATTTTTTTATTTTTGTGTCTGTCATCACCTTTTAGGACAGTAAAAGTGCTTGGATTTTCTTCAATAGTAACTTTTCTGATAGGAAAGTGAATCTAGTTGGTACTTTGGGGGGTCAAAAGTAAAAATTTCCCAGTAGTTTTCACAAGCGACGTGAAAAACAAAAGAAAAATTAAGGAAAAACGGGAATTTTTACGCAAAATCTGTTTTCGAGAAAATCGATTTTGGTTTTTGGTGTAACTCTAAAACAAATGACCGTAGAGACATGAAATTTTGACTGAATGTTTATATTAGCATTTTCTATGCACCATAAAATTTACAAAATATTTTGACTCTTTTTGAGCTGTTTACGGCCATTGTCAGTTTTCAATTTTTTTAGTTTTTTTTTCTATAAATATCAATAAAATTTTATCTGTTGAGTAAAAAAGCTTGAAAATTTAATAGAAGGCTCCCAGGTTATTGTTTCAAAGGGAGATGAAAAAAATTAAAAATCCTTAGTCACAGTTTTTAATTATAACCATTTAAAGTTCAAATTTTGACAAAATACGGAAAAATCACGAAAAATAGCAAATTATTTTGATGAGAATTCATAAAAATTTTTCTTTTTAAATCTAAGATTTGAAAATGTAATATAAGATTACTCATAAGTTTGTGTACCTTTATCAAAAAAAAAATGTCTAGAAGAAACTTAAATTAAATTTTTATGAGCGTCTGAAATTTATATTTTTCCAACATTTGATATTTACTCGATTTCTCATGTAACAATTTTCTTATTTTATTGTAATTAAAAAACGAATGACTGTAGATACTTGAAAATTTCACTGAATGTTTATATTAGCATTTTCTATACACCATAAAATGTTGAAAATATTTTGACTCTTTTTGAGCTGTTTACGGACATTGTCAGTTTTCAATTTTTTTAGTTTTTTTTCTATAAATATCAATAAATTTTTATTTGTTGGGTAAAAAAGCGTGAAAATTTAATATAATGCTCCTGATATATCGTTCTAATAGCAGTTGAAAAATATTAAAAATACATAGGCACAATTTTTTTTTATAAGCATTTAAAGTTCAAATTTTGACAACATTTATCAAATTTATAATTTATTAATTATTTTGTAGTTAAAAATTTATAAATTTTTAACTTTTATGGCTAAGGATTGAAAATTTAAAACAAGGCTCCACGTAAATAGGTTATATATAAATTACTTTATTCACAATAATATCATCAAATATACTTGGTAAAATCATAGGCTGACTGACCGTTTTCGCTCAGAATCGTTTTTCTTATACAATGATATTATATCATTGAATTCAAATTTAACACCATCCATTACAGTGACCCACTTGTAACCTACCGTACAGCAGAGCGACATCCACTTATCCACCTTTTTTGTAATGTAAATGTATAGTATATTATATAAATATGTAATATACTAATGCAGTGTAGGGCAAAGGGTCGGGGGAGGACTGGATGAGAGGGATGATCCCACCCATGAACTTTTTTACAATATTTATAATAGGTAGCTTATATATATATATATATATATATATATTCTCAGATATAAAAGGGTAAACATAAATTATATTTTATATGATCAAATACCAAATGTATAATAAAAAATCAGCCCCCATCCCCATGACAAAATCATTTGACCACCACTGAACTAATATATATATATAGATTCAAATTTGACTCAATAATTTTATCAAAATCACGTGATTTTACTTACATCAATCATTCATACTATAGTAAATATATAATTATTATTTTTGTTTTTCCCATACGGTCGTATAAATACTATACTATACTAATAACTACTATATGTACTTTAGTAGGTACCTAGCACGTTTATAAGCCTTAATATTAAACTATTTAACATAATATTATATTGTGACTATCGTGAGAATATTTTATTAAATAATACATTGTGTATAATTGCTTACACAGGATTGTTTATTTTTATATTAACGTACTAACAGTTGTCAGTTTTATATGATACATAAAATAAGTTCTTGTTTCGGTTTTATGTAATACTTTTTAATTGTTTCTCAATATATTTTGGCATGCAATCGTGTGTATATTCCAACATCACCTGAGTATAATATAAATTAGTTGTCATACTAATTTACTACTAATATTAACCAGTTGATAGAACAATATCAATGTTACCCAAAATTAAGTATATTAATTAAGTTATTAACTGTATATATAGGTACCTAATAATATAATATAGCCATTTAGGTATTATAATATTATAAACATAGCTGTAACCACACACAAACTATTTAAGGGGATTAATATAGGCAAGGTGATGAAATTTTGAGAAGAATTACAGTTTTAAATCTTATATACTTAAATATTAATTCAAAATATTTTAAAAGTGGCTCCATTTTAGCACGAACAATGTTTGTTGCATATGAGATTACCAAAAAAACGGTTTTACGCGTGACAAACTTACAAGTACCTACATAATTTCCCTAAAGAATATTTGCCAAATGTTCAAAATACATAGAAGGTAACTTAATTTGTGTCATACCGTTTTTATTATTTTTATATCAATATTAATTCATTAGTTAGTAATAACTAATAAGCAAATTAAAAAAACAAAAAAAAAACGCATAGAAATAAATCTTCTCTATGTATTGTAAACATTTGGTAAAGTTACCGTAAATAGGCAAGTACTGTTTCCGTAAGTTTGTAAAGTAAGTTCGTCAAAACCATTTTCATGGATAACAGGTGGTGTGGATGTATTGCGTCTTTATTAAAGTAATTTAAAGTATTTAATACATATCGGCTATCGACATCATAAAAATGATTGAATCAATTATGCATACGAAAAAAACCAAGATTGTACACTGGATGCATCAATTACTTGTACCTAATTGAAAAGTGATAATTTTCAATAGTGGGTATTGGGTTATATATATAGTGGGACTATAGTAGGTATAGGTGTAGGTATTTATATATGTCTTGCTCGATAGATCGTATGTACTCTAAATGTTACTTTTAATTTTTTATACAAGGAAGGCCGATTTACCTGCTGGTTAGTTTATATATGTACACAACTAGATAAAGTAGATAATAATATTTGATGAACTGTAAGTACAATACTTTAAAAGACGTACCTATATAATAATAGTATGACCTAATTTTTCAAGCTATTACATTATCATTTTTGGATTATTTCGATTTCCATATATATTATATAAGATTATGATTTATATCAAATAAGTCATAAACCTATTTTAAAAGTTGTACAAAATAATATAGGCGCAGTTTAACATATTTAAAGTCACAATAATATTATAAAAAGGCACAAATAATATTATGCTCTAAAAATATTCACTTTCCGTTGGGAAGACATTATATTTTTTGTCTAAGTATTAATTAATTATTTTTATTTATATTTATAATCAAAATCTATTTACCTCGCTTAGCTTACAGACAATAATTGTACCATGGGTCTTAAACACATTTGCACGGACTCTTGACACTATACGTCTTTTTTGACGTGACACTGGATTTCTCCCTTTCGGCATATTGAAAAAAGTTGCGAATATTTTCAAACAATTTTGGAAAACGTACTTATCAATAGGTTTTATATGTATAATAAAGAGGTGCGTATCGACTGGCGTATTAATTGGAACTAACAATAATCAGAAACTCTGTGGTGCCGGAGTAACATGAAACTCAGGTGACAAAATACGCTGACAATATATAGAAATATAACATCCGACCACCTGTCCTGTGTATAGAATCACTTTATTTCTATTCCCTATTAATAACTATAATACAATTAACAGTATTTAACTATATCGAATATCTAAACCACTTTTGTTAAATTACCTGTGATATGAGTACATGATATTATAGTCATATAATTACATCAATAAAACAAACTTTTGGCGCCGCTAACGATAATATCCTAGACGCAAACTAATAAAAAAGTTAAATTCTATATTAACACAAACATATTACATAACATATGTAACAATATAACATATATTTTAACTCAAACATATTTTAGATTTAGAGATTAATGTATTGAATTACCAATGATGTGTGTTTTTTTGTGTCTGAAATCACCTTTTAGAGTTTTAAAAAAAGTTTAATTAAAACTTTCAACTTTGAGAATGGTTTTTGGTAGAAAACTAGATCTAGTTGATACCATAGGGGATTCAAAAGTTTCCAGTACTTTTCAAAATAATCGGAAAAAATTTAAATAAATCAAGCGAATTTGCAAATTATATTGTAGTTGAAAAATTCATAACATTTTTAATATTCATATCTAACTATCTAAGGTTTTAAAATGAAAACAAGATTCCATATAAGTTTTTCTTATACAAAAATTATAAAATAAGTTCAGTGCAATTCAACAAATATTTGATATTCTGAAGTTTATATTTTGACGAAATTGGATATCCATGATGTAAAATAACAATAATTTCTCAACAAATGATTTTAGATTTTTTGTTGTAATTTAAAAAGTATTAATCGTGGAAACTTAATAAACATTCCAATTAATGATCCTTAATTTATCGTGGCGTTCTATTTTCGATTAAAATTTAGAAAAATATTCATTCTCTAATTATAGGCATTTGAATAGGCATTAATACTTTTTATATTCTAAGTGTTGATAAACATTTTTAAGCTCAGTAAAAAAACTTGAAAATGTAATACAAGATCCCGCATAAATTGTCCTTTTAGAAATATAGAAATATTTAAAATTAATGGGCACGATTGTTTTTTATCAGTGTTTAAAGTTCAAATTTTGACAAAATTAGATATTTACATGAAGAATAACGATTTAAGTTATTTTGTTGTATGTAATTCAAAAATATTGTCAGAGGGGCCTTGAAAATGAGTACGTACCTATATTGGTATATTGTATATACCCATACACAATAACAAATTCAAAATATTTAGATTCGTTTTAAATTTTTGTCTATTATTTATACCTCAAATCTATTCACACTGTTTTACGGTGAATAGAAGTTGAAGTTTGACTTGACGTAAGTACTAAATAAAATAAGTAAGCTGTTCGTGTTTTAAAATCACATTTGTTCTGGACACGACAGAATAAATGAAGAAAATATCAAATTAGTATTTTATTATTATTATGTCATCATCAACTGCCATACATGCGCTAAAAGTCATAAAAAAATACGCTCCTAACATGAAGCCAAAGGTCTTCTAAATAATAAAAATGTAATAATGGTATATTAAAATTATGATTTAAAAACTTTTGTTATTTGAATCACTTCATGCAATTGGAACGCAATAATATAACTTTTATGCACGTATTGTGCATAGCTCCATGACGGTACTGTACATTATTAGTGTAATTATTTTTAATATTATGAGTAGTACAACTAGTACCTATAGTGATAAACTACAGTGTAAACGTTAAATAAAAACTTTAATAGTAAACTCAAAAATTAATAGTGTCTATTTGAAAAACAAGAGTCCGCGTGACGGATAAAATGAGGGAAAAATAAGGTTAAATTTTGTATCTTTAATTTAAAAAAAATAAAATATGTTTATGGTCGAAGGATTTAGGGCCAGGTTATAAGGAGGAATCCTTCTTGTTGGGGGGGGGGGGGGAGGGGTCCGGTCGAATACATAAGGTTTAAATTCAACCTTTGCATATTAATATAGTTTTAAATTGATTATTATAAAATATACATTTGTTTTTAGAAATATGTTTTAAGAGGATGTCACACCCACACGTGTTGTCTCCGTCTTACAGATATGCAACATAACATATTTGCATTCATCAGTTCCAATTTCGTGTTACTATAGCTTTAATATTAAAGTGAAGTGGTCCATCATTAATCTTAAATGGAAGAACATTATCTGTATTCTCTTGTTGTATTTTCACAATATTTGTAGGTATTTTTAAGCGAGCTATAAGCATCTTAAAATGTTAATATTTTCATACTATCATAACACTCGATTGAAAATTAGTATATCATAAGAGTCTAATGAGAGAACACACATAATGTTCTTTAGCCTTATTGTTGCACATCAATTATTGTAAAACAAGATAAATCCATTTCTATAAGAACATCCTTGTCATGAATCGTATTTATCTTATTGTTGCATCTGTTTTTCAACATCATTTTCCTTTATCGATTTCCTTAAAAAAGCGAAATTCCAAAAAAAGTGGATTTATATGGTTGTTGCAGCAAGCCCTTCATATTAAATTATTATATAATAATATCAATGTTATCAGGAACAGTTCAGTTACAGAAAATTTAACTTTAGACAAATAAGAACATTTTTTATAATCTACAAGGTTACTGCTCCCTTGCGCCCCACGAATATACCGCTGGTTATGAGTTGGGTTAGGCATGCAATATAAACGTTTATCTTTATATATAATTTTAATCTTCACCTGCAAATTTAATATCGGTGACGGGCTTACAACACGTCCAGTTAATCTTGGCAGTTGGCAAGGCAACAGTTGCGATTTTTAAAAATATAGTGTAGTTATACGTTTAACTATGTGTTAATTTTATTAATATTTCAATGTCATTCTATAAATGTGACTTTATTGGAAATTGATGGTGGCCATTGTGGATTAACATAAAATAAAAATTGGATGGTCATTTTTAGGCTGCGTTTTCCCCAATGTTTATTTTATTGTTTACATACGAGTAGGTACCTATATTATATGGATATATTATGTGTACGTCAATTATTTGTATAATACATTATAAGTTACATTATTATTTATTAGTTATTTTAAATATTTTTCAATATGATTATATTAATTATAAGACTCTATTTTTGTGGGGCCAGTGGGCCACTGGACACGTCAGTTGCAAGCTTGCATAAAACCCATGGAACATGGATCTACGGCGAAATTGGACCGCATGACGTATCCTATATACAACGAGTAATGGGAGTTAACCATAGATAATATAAGAATGGATAGGACATAAGAACTTATCACATGAAACTTTAGTGATACTATTTTTGAGCTTATATGGGGCAAATATTGATATGATAATTGATAAATAATAATAAATATTTTAAATATTTTAAATATTTAACAAAGTTTAGAGTAATTTTCCAGGTACAAGTGGCACAACAATCAAAATACAAACTGACAAATATCTAAATATAACTGACTATCATGTTATCATTATTATTTAATAAAATAGTTTTGCACATAACCTTAAAAAGCCCCATATCGTCTTTCTCTCTTTACGTTCTCTCTTCCCCAAAAAAGCACACGGCCCCATATGGAACTGGTATAGGCATGTCCTATCCATTCTTATATTATCTTTGGAGTTAACGCGTTGCCGGCGTTGAATGTTTCAAACAATATTACAATATGCACAACAATACTGTAGTATAATATGACGTGCTTACCGTGCAGCAACCGGTACACTTGAACAGGGACCGCTTCTGCGAGTCGGCTGACTTGCTCTTCGAGGTCGCTGACTTTCCACGGCAACAGCAGCAGATCCGCTTGACAAACTTTGGAACGGCACACCAGCCGCAACACCAACCGCAACAGCAGCAACATCGACGCGACCGCCTTTTCAACTTGCCGCAAAACGTGTCGGCGGCCATGGTCGGCGGAGCGATGCCGAGCGCACCGACCGAATGGTCGGATGACGACGCTGCCATAGCGAGTTTCTTCTTGTTCGTCACCGTCCGCTTGCCGCGGCAACAGCACAACTTATCGCTGCACCGCCGCCACCATTTCAGACGTCGTCGGCCGCCGGATGCAGCCTCTGCAGAGGAGGCCATTACGGAGGCCGATCGTTTCCGGCCACAACACTGGCCGCACGGCCGCGGCCGCCTTTTCCACACCGCCGCCCAGCACTTTGACGCACGGCCACCGGTGGCGGTGGGCGGAGATACTTGGCCAACGGTTGGCCTACGTCCACCACGGTCGCCGTCGCCACCCCCACCGCATAGCTTCCGCGCATATCTTTTGTAGGCCGGATCTTTGGTGGCTGGTTCGGCCGACCGCGGGACTTCGGCTGGCACGATGATCTTTTCGGATGGCCTACAGCGGAAAAACGAGGCAAAGTCATTATATATATTATTATACACAAACGTAAACCGTAACAATCGGTTTATTAAAAAAAAATATATTATATTCACGACCATAAAATATAAATTGTGTTAAATTTAGGTATTACTTTTGTGTTTTTTTTTTTCATACGGAAAAAATCGTCAATTATTTATATATTATGTATACTACTAAAATACCTACTGGCTGCTTCATGCCACACGAGCTATGTTAAATCGTTTTTTTTTTTAATCCATAGCGATTGGTAAACGCCCGTCATATAATGGCCTACCGATCTAATATACTAATATATTATCCATAGCATGATTATATTATATATATATATATATCATAGTATTACGAGCGGCTTTACGGCTATTACCGACCCCCCAACATCACGCAAAGCTTTACTCATTTTCATTTGGAAACGGGTGATATGAACTATAAATATATAGTTATAGTATATGGATAGGTACGAAAAGTAAACGTCAATTTGCTAATGGACCGCAAATAAAATCGGCCACCTCCCTCAAATGTTAAAATACTATGCGTATAGAGATACGATTATAAGAATATAATAGAATTTAGGAGTTCATGATGATTGTGCTTATATATATATGCCAAAGTCAAAGAGTCAATAACAATATAAGAGCTCGTCCGTCTAAGAAAATCCTGTACGTGGAATAAATAGAAAAAAAAACGTCGTCTCGGAGAGGAAAACTCTGCCATTTATTGTAGGTACAGACATTTATAATACATAATATATAGGTAATAAATATTACTTTTATAAATATATAAATATTATTTTACTTTCTTGATTTTTAATCAAGTAAGCATATGGTAATTGAAATAAAAAAAGTCTGAATTTTGAAAACTTCAAGAATTCGTGTTAAATAGGAAAATAATAAAAATGTAACTCAGTAATGATGAGCTAGTAGGTGTGTAATTTAGCTAGCTTTAATAAAAAATATTAATTAAAGAGATTTGATATCACACCCAGCAGTATAATGATTCGAATCTATAAAAACGTCAGCGTAACTTAACCCAACCTAACCTATTTTTAAAAATAATTATTTAATTTTTCATAGTTAAGAAAGAGTTATTTTTTGCTAGATTTTTATCTAGCGAGGTACACTTCCGTTACTGGACAACGAATTTTGTTGTTTGGGGTCTTATTAGATTCACATTGACTAGGAAAAGTGCAGTGAAGATTTTCAGAACTTTATCTCCAACGTTAATTCATTACATGACTGAAAAGCTGAAAAACATCAAAAAACGCCCAATAAAATGTGTTTTATCTTTTTTTTTAAGTTCTGTAGTGAATTAACTATTAAAGGTAAAGTTCTGAAAATCTTCACTGTACTTCTCCTAGCCAATGTGAATCTAACAAGACTCCAAACAACAAAATCCTCTCTTTGGTTTCGGAAATCTATCTCACTAAATGAAAATGAAAATGATTTTTTTGTGAGGCTGTTGACACCGATATTTTTCTGGATTCAAATTGTTACGCTTGGATGTGATATCAGTTAATATATTTCTAAAAATTAAAAATCAAGAAAGTTTATATGCCGATCTCTGACTTGGCAAGCGTTTTTTTTAAAAGTTATAGAATATAAATTATAAATTATAATTTTAATACCTACGTAGATTAAAATTACAAACTTACTGGCAGCGACCTAGTGCCTAAAAAAAAAAAACAACAAGTAATTTTTTTCAGCACCATTGAAACCATTACTTTAAGTTACGACATCTCAGACTTTTATTTTCACAACAATGTGAAAATTGTTTCTTATTTTACAAAATAAATCTATTGAGTTCAGGACTAGCATATATATATATGCATGAATGCATGATACAACGCATTATGTATTTATATATAATGTATATAATATAATGGTTGTATATGGTTTTAAACAGCATTAAGCTTAAAAAGTGTTTTTAATAAAGCGTGACCAGATTTTATCTACTGTAGGTATGCAATGAATTATAGAAAAATAACTGAACTGAAACATATTTCGCAGTCCAAAAATGTATTATAAATTATAATTAAATAAAAATACAAGTTGTGGATACATTTTTTTAATAAAAATGCCAAAGAAAACGTGTTTTAAACAGCAGTTTTTAAGTATTATGTAAATGTTACGTTTTCACGTTGGCTACATAGTACACCGAGCATATTATAATAAGTTTAACCACCTATGCGCATAGGGTCAATATTCTAATTTTTTGAGTTGGTAGGTACCACGGACAACCAGTAATACAATAAATAATAATTATTATATTGATATTGTGGTTTCGTTAATATTTAAAATCAGTAAAAAACGCAGCACGATTTGATGAGCACTGTATTAATTTATACAAAGAGCCTAGTCGTAAAGAATTTATGAAGAGTATTCTAAACTCTTGAATCTATGCAACTGCAGCGTATGAGTAAAACGTAAGTCCCATCAGCTCCAAGTTCCCACCCTACATTTGTGAAATAATGCATGTCTGCAAATTATGTTTCATATTCACCGGTTGTCGTAGGAACATCACTATTGTTAATTTTGACCTTTTTTGTAAGACATAGTTGCGCATCGTTCGAGTTTTGGGTTATACATAATTTGTGCATCGACCGTTTAAAAGGTCGTTAATCACTTGAGTATCAATATTATTCAACAAGAGAATACTGAAAAAAGGTGTATACCAAAAATCGCCGGTTTTTTTCTAAATGTTAAGTGGTATCATCATTTACAACGGGCTCATCAACATCAAAACTAGACTATAAATTAAATAAAACTTTTTACTAATAAAAAAAAAAAATATTTTTGAGATTTTGATGAATTTTGTCAAAATTTGAGCTTTAAATGCTTATTCAACAAAAATTTATTGCTATATATCTTTATTATTTTTAAACTTAAAAATCTTATATTATATTCATGATCTATAATCTATATAATAATATTTATATAATTATGACTACAATATTCAATGCGATTTTTATTTTTAATTGTTTGTATCTATTTAGGTATTACATATGATATATTATGACAATCATTTCCGCAAACAAAAATTATTTTTATACCCATCTATTGTTCAAAATGTTGATGAGCATATTATGATGTACGATATTTTGGCACAGGTAGTTTTAAACAGACAATGCGCAAATTATATTAATACGGCCTTCATATTATATATTTTAACAAATGTCAAATATACACGATAAACACATATACATAATGTATATTATACATTTTGGTTCTTCAATCACGCTCAACCCTATTTTTCCTTTAATTACAAATTTATTCAAATTCAATTTTTTTGGAAATTGTAATTATACCAACATATAAGGAAAGTATTTTCAAATACTTTGATTTATTATACTAATTACCTGTAGTTACATCTACTAACTTCTTTTTACAAATTAAAGTCTCCTTAGTTTCTTGGATTTTTTTGAAAATATTAACGTATATACTACATCAAAATTCAAATGAATTATTTTTGAGCTGCTTGACTTTGTGTATCTAAGGATAAAATATCCGTGGCATTACTGCATTAGGTTTAGAAGACATGTCAGCTGTGATGATTTGAAAATTATAGTAACTTATATTAATCTATATAGGTAATCATTTTATAATTTGTAAAAATTGTCTGAGTAACTGAGTATGATAAATACTAGATTGAGACTAGATTCAATATAATACCTACAAGTATTTTATGTGGTTGTAAAACCATTTTTAAAGACTTTTATCTTATGGGCTAAGTAAATACATTTTAACTCAGAATCTACTCGTTAAAATCTCAATTTAAATACATTGACATTTTCAAAAAAATCTTCTGTTTAACAATTTATTTACTGTAAAAAAGGTTGATAATCTCATTTGAAAAAATAAATTTGTCTAGGACGCAATTTCAATGGTCATAAATCTAAATAGTTTAAAATATGGTCCTTCACCATACTACCTTAAAATTTCTATCAGAAACCTATGCTTTAAATTTGAATAAATTCATATTAAAGTAAAAACGAGGGTGACCACTGAATGCTTGTTTGACGTTTGTAATATGGAAGTTTCATTGTACAATATGTAATATGCATACAGCTATAGATAGGTATTAGGAAGTAAAATCATCGTTATTTTATATACGCCCTCAATAGTTGTAATTTTAAATCTACGTATATACGTGTTCGTACTTTTGATACCACATAATTATACCTAAATAATAATAGTAGGTACCCATTAACACCCATTAACAACTATAACCGACCGCCTACCGCAACTACTATATACGTATACTACCTAATAATTTGTTGACTTATTATGACCGTCTGGTATACATCTGTGAAATATCATCGATTGTCTGTGGATAAAGTCACATTTCATATACAAATTTTGTGTTGTTTTAAGTTTTAATCGATGAATAAATTAGAAATGTACATACACATAATTAAATTTATATTTTACATATATGGCACCTGTGTGTATAAGCTGTACAGCTATACATATCTGCTCGTGTGATGTTATTAAAGTATTGGGTTATGTCGGTTATGAATATAATTTGTTTTCCTCAATTATGCGATTGTAAAAAAAAACTGTTCTTAGGACATTTGCACCTTTATTCCTGATTCAAGGAGGGTTATTAGGTTATATGCTTGTGATGGGCTAGTGCCGATTAAATTCGCTGATATAATATTCACGTCGCGTGCTTGGAATTCAATTGTATCGCGTGAATGCGAAGACGGGTAAATTGCTCGATTCAAACACACAAGTACACAATACATAACTATATAGTATAAACATTATAAATATATATGTATCAAAGTTGTTGATGTCTGTAAAGAAAATTGTTCACATTTCATATCAATTTTCACTTCACGGTTGACGTTGACAAAGTGGTAAACAATAAACATACAATTCTATGATCGAATTTATTTTAGAAGTTGAATACTTTTTAATTTTGCTAAACAATTTACAATATTGAAGCCAAGCGGTTATCGGTTAATACGTCATTTTATCGGGTGAAAAATATAGAAGTTATTAGGGCCAGTCGTATGCCAGTGTTAAATTTTAAAGGCGAGATTCAACAAATGATTTTCGAAGTAATGAATTACACCAAAATTATACCAATATATTGCAACTAATTTGCAACTTTAGGCAACCGGTATAAAAAAATGTGCAACCTTATATTTTTACCTTAATCAACAAACCAAAATTGGAGGGGGGGGGGCAAAATTCACACAGCCCCACCATTTCGTCGGATCAACCTCGAACATTTTTCATAATTTAGCAACTAATTTCAACTTTAGGCAACCTTCGTGAAAATATTTGCAACCCCGTGGTTACGTCGGAATTAAATTCCTAAGTTAGACGTTCGTGAAGTTGGTGCTCTAAAATCATAGTTGAATACCTAAATAAATTTAGATCGCATAAAAAAATATATATTAATAAAAATCTATTTTTAAATAAAGAATCAAATTAGAATAAAAAAATCTACATTGAATAGAAAAATCTAAAAATAATAAAAAAATCAAAGTTGAATAAATAAAATCTTAATCAGATAAAAAAGTAAATTTTAATAAAAGATCTATATTTAATAAAAAATCTAATTATAGAATAAAAATATTTAAATGACGTAACCACAGGGTTGCAAATATTTTTCCGAAGGTTGCCTAAAGTTGAAAATTAGTTGCTAAATTATGAAAAAGGTTCGAGGTTGATCCGACGATGTGGTGGGGCCACTTGAATTTGGCTCCACCAATTTTGGTTTGGCTATTAAGGCAATTTAGGTTGCAATTTTTTTTATACCGGTTGCCTAAAAGTGGCAAATTAGTTGCAAAATATTGGTATAACTTTGGTGGAATTATCATAACATGGTGGGGCCAACTTCACGCACGTTATATATAGTATATGGTATATATAAAATTAAATAAATAGGAGTATAGGACTTATAGGTACTCATATAGTAATAGTGTAATGTATATACATAGGTATATTCGATTTATCATACATATATATTGTATATTTTTTTAAATAAATATAACTTATGTATAGGGCATTAATAATAAAAACAATTTCAGAGTTGAAATATTTTTTCCATTATTATAAGACCTCAAAGAAATATTTATCTAGTTACTAGTTAGCTAGTATACCTTATCTACCTATATATTAATTTATCGCATTAGTTAATTTTTTTAATTAGGAAATTATTTACCATGAAATAGCATATTAACTGTTGTATCCTTATTATTTAGGGCGTAATACATAACATCCCTGTATAAGTAATACTTGTTTAGTTTTTTAAATGATGCTGTCCTTTTTATAGTAGACTACCTACGGGGAAAATAAGTAAATAATAAATAGTTATACAAATATATATAAGTACTATATTATGTACAACAACTTTCTAAGTATTTTAAAATGTACCTATGGGTATATCACTACAATCAGTCAAAATTTGAAATACCGGGATTCGCCTTAGACATAACAGAAAAATAATTAATATTTTCAAGCCAGAAGTTAAGGTAAATGTCAAAAGGCATAAGCATAAAAGGAAGCTATGAATGCTAAATAACCTAAGCCGAACTACCGATTACTGAAGCACCAATTAAAATAATGCCAATATAGTATTGTCATACACTTTTACAGTTATACAATATTATACAATAGACATGATAATAAATTGAAGAAAAATATGTATACTTTAAACTGGATAACATAAACATATAATAATATCCGATGTCAAGCTCGACATTTTCTCAAATGGGTTTAAATTTAGTTGTAGAAAATAATTGATAGAATGTAATGATGCAGGTACCTACATAAAAAAAATAGTTTTTTTTTCTCAAAATTTGCTCATCTTCGTATAAATAAGAAACCAGAAAGTAGATATACATATAACACTAATATACCTACCTAACTATAATAAGAAATACATTAAGTATTATAAGACAAGTATCAATGATATTAATGAAATATTTTAAAAATTGCGAACAAAAATTACTTGACCCAGACATATTATGTATACCTAATTATATCTACATTCTACCTACATAAATATTATAGTATAAATGTATTCTAAAATTATCCAAAAATAAAAATAGTTACCTTTATAAATAATTTTTTCAAAATTTCAACCATTATGGGTATAAACTATAAGATTTTTAATTTTATACAAACATGGTTTTGAATAAATATTTAAAAAAAATTAAAACGTTTCGTGGTGTTTTTGTATACATCTTTTTTTTAAGTGACCCGAGTTACGATTTGGATATTGGCTGCAGCTATAGGCCCTGATTTACGTGTGTGTACTGTGTACAAAAGCCCCTTTGGACCCTTTTACTACTCTATATATATATATATACATAAAAAAATAAATACTAGTCAATGCCATGGCATGAATATTGTATAGTATCTAGTGAGTGTTCATTTTTTGCACTTAAACAAAAAAAATACTCGCGTGCTCTCTTCTTTATTTCAAGAAATACTGGACTTTTTGTCATGACAGGCAATCAATCATGGTGTTACAAAACAATTATCGTTTGAATGCGTTTGAAATTGTTGAATTTGAAAGAAAAACCAAGAACAAAATGCGCATTACAATTAACTGAAACCATCGTTGTGATTTATGGACTAACTATTTGTTAGTCGGCTATATTGAATAAATTCTATTTTTTCTTTTTTAATAATTGCTAATGTTTTTATAGTTGAATAGGGCCCCAAAGTAAATAGACCACAGGACCTTTTTAAAACAGTCTCTGGCTGCAGCTGCAATATAATATATAGTAGCTAGCTATATAATATATTGTTATATACTTGTAGGTGTAAATACCTTAAGTTATATAT
The DNA here is from genome assembly GCF_019925205.1 of Metopolophium dirhodum. Taxonomy (NCBI): domain Eukaryota; kingdom Metazoa; phylum Arthropoda; class Insecta; order Hemiptera; family Aphididae; genus Metopolophium; species Metopolophium dirhodum. Next base: position 60,451,217 of record NC_083560.1, on the reverse strand, counting down.
AATTTATTGTCATAATATGTAGTGTCATAGGTTACTCATGACTCATAACTCATATAATTTTAATCATAGTCGACCGTTCCGAGGCGTGACACACGCGTTAAGTCGCACCTGACATTCGGGAAGCCGATGGAATAGACGTCGAATCTCGGGGCGTCCGGACTGGGTCGTCCGCTGCCCATCATCGCGTACCGCACGAGACGGACGTATTTCCGCTGCGCATCCACAACTGTGTAGGTATTATATAATATATACCTGTATATATATTGTGTAAAACACACACGCACACACGCGAAACGGAGAACGATCGTTTAGCCTTCACATGCACGCCCACGCAAAAGCGAATATATGCTACTTGACCCGAAAAAAAAGTTCACCGCCCGACCAAGCGCGTGTATAATGGCCGGTATTGTTTTATTACTGCCGTTGGTTTTTTCGAGGTGGTCAACTCCGGCGATTATTTATGATTTTTTTTTTTTGCTCAAGAACATGGGTGGGGGGTCGCGGCGGTTGCTGCTGCCGGTGGCGCTGGAAGTGCAGATATTGATAAATTATCAAGGGAAGGGTGAAAGAATATATATAATAATATATACCAGCTATATAATTGTATATACGGGGCTGGGGTGCGGTGTGCACAGGAAGAAAGACTTTCGGGGTGTATATAGTACTTAAAGTCGGTAGTGACGTGCAGGGGTTGAGAACAAACACACACACACACACACTTGGGGCCTGGGGGGGGGGGGGGCACTTGTGCCTTGCGGTCACGCCAGCACGGAAAGAAACTGCATCGCATGTTCGCGCGGCCTTAAGCACGAGATACCCGCCAGCCGCCGCCTAAGTATATACACATACCGTTTCCTTCGGCTGTGGCGGAGTGACCCAATTACTTATGTTGTGTATGTGTACCTATATAATATTCACTCGGTGGTGGCGTGACTCGGTACAATGTAAGACCGTCGCGCGGACACGGCCACACCATTATATCGAACGTGCGAGTGAACCGTTTTTTCTTTCTTTTTCGACACCCCGAGTCCTACCCGTCAGCCGCCCCCACCGCCGCCACTACCAAAACAAGTATAGAGACATTATAACTATATGTATATTCCAGTACAATATTATAGTACTATAGCTGAATGACCCGGCTTCGCTCGGGGAAAAATAAAAAAATAGTAAAAAACCTGATATTATTATGTTAAAATGCCTCGCCTCGACGTTGAAATACACGTGCACCCTCCCCTGGTCTGGTCAAACACTGAAAAAGAAGGCACCACGGGGACACTCGGAGCGATATTCAAAGCAACTTCGTTAAAAATAACTCGTAAAACAGTTCAATAGTGTCGTCACAAACGTGGTACATAAAAAACGCCAATTATCTTATGTTATAATGTACACAAATGTACCCAAAAGGATTATAACCGCAGTATGCTCAATGCTGTACCTAAGTATATATACGCAACAGTCATGGCTTATCAATTATCATTCGGTATTGTTTTACACATACACATACGCACACACATCTATATTTTATATATAGTGATATATTGTCATCATATAACATATATAAACATTAGACTCCGCTTATTGGATTCATGCAATCACGAGGTTGACTCATATTCGCCTTTTAGACTCAACCAGACTGGTCCGGATTTACACATATTATTATATGCGTAGAAACACATCCAAAAAAAAAAAAATCATCTAGTCATATATTATATATATATATATAGACTGGTCAACAGGGTCAATGTGCATTTTTAAGGCCATACTTTCAAATTTTATCGGGCATAGTTTGACTACCTATTAATAAACAATTTTGTTGACTTATCACATAGAAAAGTATAAAAATTGTTTAAAATATTTTTTCACATAATTTGAAAGTCTTACAAAACAACATTATGGAAAAAAAAGATAGGATATTTTTACTATTTTTTTTATCGTAATCGATTGTTGTCTTTTATTATCTTTATGAATGACATAACATACATAAGAAATATACATAAATAAATAAATTACATAATAATTAATATTTAAATGTATACACATAGGCAAATTAAAATTTTTTACTACAATGTAATATATAATATATAATATCTTTTTATTCTTGGACATTTGCGAGCAAAAATGATTGCAATAAGGACTTATCTGGTTAATATTCTAGTCACAAATGCTCTGGTCCCAAAGTGAGTCCAATAAGCGGCGTCTACTATGATAGCAGCAGTATTTAACGTTCTAAAAAGAGGTCCCCGACAAAACATATCATGTGCTCTATTTTTTGTGTTTTCAGTCTGGAGTTACAACCCCGGGCTACAGCTTAGCCGAAAATTTCTACGGAAATTTCTACGAAGATGTTTCAAAAAATAATAATTTGCTGCTGAAATTCGTTAGTCAAAATCTATGACACTGAAATAACTACAGTACAGCCAGGAGCTAAGAAAACACAAATGCGTACGAGTTGGGAAAAACTTCAATTACAATGAAATTCAAGTAGATTGGTACCTATCGATAGAGAAAATCGTATTCGTCGAAAAGTGAATAAACAGTAACATGAATATTATGCGAATACCACTAATTGACAACTGGTTTTGCAAACGAACGATACAACGATGCAAATGACTAAATCAGAGAGTAAGACAGCCAGACGGACGGACACGAGACACGGCGATCATAATAGATAATAATAATATTACATAATTAGGCATATAAAAGTACCGCGAATACGATGAGTGCGATCCGAAGTCAAAAAGTTTGGCTGTACGTGTATATAGATTTATTGTTTACCTCGCCCATGCGACAGTCTTGTGACCGTTGCTGCTGCTGGCCGTGGACGAAATTTTGTTGCCATCAGCGTCCACGGACAAGCGGACGGGCGTTCGTCCGCTCTGGTTTTCGATTTCCGGTTCCACAATGATCTCTTGTAACTCGTATGACAGTGGTGGCGTGGTCGTCATAGTGACGGCAACGGACTGTCGCGTGTTGGCCGCTTCCGTCGGCGGTGGACCACCGTCCACGACGACGACGGTGGCCGCTGGCCGTGACGGAGTGGCAGTGGCTGGTGGATCGCGAGATCTCATCGCGCTCAGGGGTGGTTTCAAAGTCGTGGGCGACGGGTCTATGACGGACAAAGTGGCCAGCGTGTTTGCGGCAATGGCCGCCGGAGGAGGCACAGCCGTGACAATCGGCCCACCATCGACGACGGGTGAAGCGACAGCGTTGGTTGCGTGCGTGGTCGCTATGGCCGTGGCCGAGGTAGACGCAGTTATCGGAATGACGGGCTGTACCGTCGTCGTGGTGGACGCCGCTAATGTCGGTGCCGTGGTCGACGGCAAAGAATCAAACGCTGTCGACGCCGATGTCGTAGACGTGGTCGTGGTCGTTATCGTGGCCGTCACTGTGGCAGTCGCGGCCACCGTATTTACGCCATTGTCGGGTGATGGGCGAGCGACGTCTTTCGGTGGAGCGTCCGCCTTAGACGATGCCACGGCCGCGGCCGTCGACTGTTTCTTGGGTAAACGGGGCGACAATCTAACCGGCGGACGGATGACAGTAGGTTTTGCTGCGACAGTTGGTTTGGAGCCTGCCGCTGTGTTGGTCGACGGTTGCGACCGTCTCGGCGTTTTGGGCGATCTAAGCGGCAACGGTGACTTGGGCGGCACTGGTTTGCGTGGCGTCGGAGGCAACTTCTTACGCGGCGACGATTTGACAGCTGCCGCGCTGCTGGCCGTCGGAACGGTCGGTGGCTTTCCCGTCGCCACCGGCGTTTTCCGGCCCCCCGTAGCACCACTTGCAGCCGACGGTTGTTTAGTGGACGTACCAGACGTCCGCTTGCCGGTCGCCGACAGGTCTTTGGTGGACGCCGATAGCCGTTTGTTGTCGGCCGTGATGGCTGTTGGACGACGACTATCGTCCACAATCCGCGGTTCGGACGACTGACGCCTCAGCCGTCCGGACGTCGACGGGCTGGACGCGCGCGACCGTCCGTTTTCGGGTGTTTTGAAACCATAACCACGGAACGGGCTAACGCGACCGCTGACACCTGTGCCGTTAACCGGTTGCGCCTGTGGGGCGGCAGCGGCGGTAGACGACGTGGTCGCCGTAGCCGCGGAAGACGCAACTGGCGGTTCGGGCAGCACGACGAACGCACCGCGGTCTTTGCGGCGTGCTCTCAACTTGTACGCTTCGGCGGTGGCCATCGGAAGAACGGGTGGAGGCGTCGGTGGCCGGCCAGTCGGGCACCGTGGAGACGTGGTGTGTGGCTCCGTGGGCCGGCGGCGGTGGCGTCCACGGCGACTGCGGCCACCGTAGTCGTCGTCGTCGTCGTCGCCGTCGGACGAAATCACGACGAATGCTTCGCCGCCGTCGCCCAGGGCCGTCAGACATCCGGTGGCGTTCATCTCACAACGACCGCGGTTGCGGTAGTAGTCACAACGTTCGTCATCCCAGGAATCCGTTCCGCTATTGTAATGGGTTTACGGTGGGCTCACAATTATTTATAATAATATTTTAGGACGTGTTCACAAGACTTGCGCGCTCACAAACGCACACACGTAATATCGCACACACAAACCTATGTTGTCCACGGGGGTGTACTCACGCACACTGAACTTTTGTTGGTGCTGACCAACGGCGGCGACGGCGGCGGAAAGTCGTAAACCTGACGCCGCCGCCCGTGTGGGCGGAGGGAACGATATCGTAACGAAACGCACAAACATTGAGTCCTGTCGCGCCGCCGTCAGGTTTCTCCCGCGCACAATTCGCCGCCGTCACCGCACGAGTTGTACAAGGACTATGCTGCTGCAGCAGTTGTATTATACATAATATTATAAAACAAAGGTACGTATATATATAAATATAATATTAATTATGCTTTTAACGGATTTTGGTCAAGCCTAAAAATATGCTATGGTCGAAATTGCTAAAAAAATCTGAGGAGCCTACCAATGTCAAATCCTTGTACAGGGCTGGCGCTATCAAAAAATAATGATGGGGAGGGGGATTAAAAATATGCTGACTCAAAATTTAATATAGCGAGTAAGTGGGTGTCGCTCTACTAGTCTACTATAAAGTATATTCCTCTCTGTTATATCAACGCTATTCTCCATCAAAAAAAATTATTTATTGTATAAAATGTTTGTATAGATTGTAATTATTCTTTTAATAAAAAAAAAAAAAAAAGTATTTAAAGTAGGAAAGTAGGTAGGTTACAAGTTAGTAACTGTAACGGGTGATGTTAAATTTGAATTCAATTATGATGATATATTATTATCATTGTACCTATACGAATAACGATTGTGAGTGACGTCACGTCATGTCAGCCAAGAATATTTTATATTATATTTACAAATTATATTATTATTAATACGGTCGCCAGTAAGTGAAATGTTGAACTAATATTATTTGTATATAGGGTTCTAAAATATCATGAAGTTTATTTTGTTGACATATTTCATGAAACTTAAAAGATATATTTTATTTTGATGAAAAATAAAATATAAAATTTTAGTTTAAAACTATAGTAAGATGCACAGATCAAATCAGTTTCATACAAAAAAACATAAAATTTAAAAAAATTATTTTTCAATTCAAGAAGGATGAACGTTTCAAGATTGAAATATTTCAAAGTGAAAATGTCATGTGAAATATCTTTATGAGTGTCAAGCATCCATGAACCTACGAATAATATTTTTAAATTATAACACAAATGTAAAATCGTTCTTCTTTGTTTAAATATCTAATTTCGTCCAAACATAAACTTCAAATAACTATTAAAAAAACTGTTTTTATATAAGTTTTATATTTGTTGGTTACTGTATGAACTATCAACTGTACGTTAATATACGTGGAACCTTATTTTATATTTTTAATCCTTACCTATAAAACCCAAAACTAGATGGGTAAGTGGATGTCACTCTACTGTACAGTAAGTTACAAGTGGGTCACTGTAATGGATGGTGTTAAATTTGAATTTAATGATAAAATATCATTGTATAAGAAAAACGATTCTGAGCGAAAACAGTCAGTCAGCCTTTGATATTACTAAGTATATTTGATGATATTATTGTGAATAAAGTAATTTATATATAACCAATCTACGTGGAGCCTTGTTTTAAATTTTCAATCCTTAGCTATAAAAGTTGAACATTTTATAAATTTTTAACTACAAAATAATTATTAAATTTTAATTTTGATAAATTTTGTCAAAATTTGAACTTTAAATGCTTATAAGAAAAAATTGTGCCTATGTATTTTTAATATTTTTCAACTGCTATATTGTAACAATATATCAGCAGCCTTGCATTACATTTTCACGCTTTTTTACCCAACAAATAAAGTTTTATTGATATTTATAGAAAAAAAAACTAAAAAAATTGAAAACTGACAATGTCCGTAAACAGCTCAAAAAGAGTCAAAATATTTTCAAAATTGTATGGTGTATAGAAAATGAAAATATAAAAATTCAGCAAAATGTTCATGTATTTACAGTTATTCGTTTTTGAATAACAATAAAATAACAAAACCGTTACATGAGAAATCGAGTGAATATCAAGTGTTGTAAAAATATGAATTTCAAACGCTCATAAAAATTTAATTTGACTTTCTTGTAGACATTTTTTTTTTGTTAAAGGTAGACCAACTTATAGATAATCTTGTATTACATTTTCAAATCTTAGATTTAAAAAGAAAATTTTTTATGAATTCTCAACTCAAAATAATTTGCTAATTTTCGTGATTTTTCCGAATTTTGTTAAGATTTGAACTTTAAATGCTTATAAATAAAAACTATGGCTAAGGATTTTAAATTTTTTTCATCTGCCTTTGAAACAATAACCTAGGAGCCTTCTATTAAATTTTCAAGCTTTTTTAACCAACAAATATAATTTTATTGATATTTATAGAAAAAAAACTAAAAAAATTGAAAACTGACAATAACCCAAAATAGTTTAAAATAAGTCAAAATATTTGGAAAATGTTATGGTGTATAGAAAATCCTAATATAAACATTCAGTCAACATTTCATGTACCTACGATCATTTGTTTTAGAGTTACACCAAAAACCAAAATCGATTTTATCAAAAACAGATTTTGCGTAAAAATTCCCGTTTTTCCTTAATTTTTCTTTTGTTTTACGTCACTTTTGAAAACTCCTGGGAAATTTTTACTTTTGACCCCCCCAAAGTACCAACTAGATTCACTTTCCTATCAGAAAAGTTACTGTTGAAGAAAATCCAAGCACTTTTACTTTCCTAAAAGGTGATGACAGACACAAAAAAAAAATATAAAAAATACACATAATTGTGAAATCAGTACATTCATCGCTTCGCTCAGAATCTAAAAGGTGGGTAAGTGGATGTCACTCTGCTGTACAGTAAATTACAAGTGGGTCACTGTAAAATGGATGGTATTAAATTTGAATTTGGTAAACGATTCTGAGCGGTGATGGTTTGTCGGTATGGACTGTGGATATTTTATATTATATTTATATTATTATTATTTAATATTAATACGGTGAATTAATATTATTAAAGTATAAGAAAATAACTAAAATCGTTATTCTTGATTATGTAATATGTAATTTCCTCCAAATTCGAACATAAAAAAACTATAACTGTTTATCACCATAGAAACGAATAAAAAATAATAATATTATTATAATATTAATTCAACTTACAGGCTATTATAAATAATAAGAATATAAAATATCCAGACTGACATACCGTCTCCGCTCAGAATCGTTTTTCTTATACGATGATACCTACCTATTATATCATTGAATTCAATTTTAATACAATCCATAATACATTGACCCACTTGTAACCTACTGTACGTCTGTACATCAGAGGGACATCCACTTACCCGCTTTTGTTAATTTCCACTAACAATAACTTACAAGGAACTTTGTATTCCGTTTTCAAGTTTTTGACCAAGCGAAAATTGCATATGCCTGCTATAAATAGCTCAACGTGAGACACAATATTTTGAAAATTTTATGTTGTATAGAAAATGCCTACATAAACATAAAATGCAAAATGCTCAACCACGGGAGCATGGAGCAGCATGGTCAGCATGACCGAACTTGACCAAAGCATTATTGTGTAATAAAATTCTCTGTACGCCGAATGCTGATTTATATTCCTTGTTAATGGCATATACAGGGAGCTTAAGGGGTTATAACCCCCCGAAAATTGTTAAATTATAAAAACGTTATCATAAGTAAATTATTTTCATTCTGGATACGCCACTGTTCCTTGTTATGTTTTACTTCGTTTACACAACTATAATACCTACATAATACTATTGATTATAATTGTAATATTTATAATCAATGATAATAGCCTAGACAACATTTTGTAATGATAATATTATAATAGTATTATGATAACGTTATACCTACTAATATTATTCGTTACTATAATGTTATAATAATATTATTAAACAAAAAAATGCTGTCTGTGAGATTTAGTAATATTACGATAATCACATAGGTACCATACCCATATATCTACTGCAATTAATGATAATGTAATATAACAATTTAAAAAAAAATGTGGAAATTATTATGTTTGCTGAATTGGGAATAAAACCCTTAAATTGCCGACTTGGAAATCTAGTTACTGTGTTTGGGGGAGGGGGGTTCCCCCATGCACCCCTCTATCAACGGCCCTGTTCTTGTACTTACGTTTATTATAGATATGTAATGCACAGTTCTTAAATTATTCTTATTTATATAAGATATAAATCGTTTGGGAAACCAAATCCATAGTGGGACGTAAATACGCAATTAGTATAGGTACACCTGATTATTTGAAAATTTCAATAATGCTGATAAATTTTGTCAAATTCGAACTCCAATTTTTATATAAAAAAACAATCGTGCCTATATCTGTTATATTTTTAAAGATGGCACATCATTTCAATTTTTAATCACACACACAAAAAAACATGCCACGAGAATTCATGGACAACCCAAGTTTGTCAAAATGAGAGAGAAATGGATTAATAAAATACAGCATCCCAGGATATTAAAAAAGATCGCCCAAACACATTACATTTTTTAAAAATTCGCCCAAACGCAAACCGCCCCTAAATAGGTATGAAAACAAAAGGTAAGATCACTAAGGACTAATAGATACCTCATACCTACATTTTCTATATTGTATTATTTTAGGTACCTAACAACACAATTACATATTATAATTTTTTTTCTGACCTTGCTCTGTTAGTTTGAGGAGTACCTAACCTATTGGACATTCGTTATTACTGACAGTAGGTAGGTACTAGGTATTTTACTATTAAATACTTCTAAACTCTAGTCTCTAGCTAACTGTCATTTAACGTAACTTACGTACCTAAGAAGGCATCAAAAAAATACAATATATACCTATATTAATAGGTATTATAAACATTAAGAAATCTTAGATTCTGAACGGAGCGGTTTTCTTATCTGTATTCAAAATCATAACCTTTTGAAAATGAGTTTTGATAAATTTTGTCAAAATTCAAACTCCAATTTTTATAAAAAAAAAAATCTCGCCTATATCTGTAATATTAGATTCTGAGCGAAGCGATGAATGTATTGATTTTACAATGATGTGTGGGTTTTTTTTTTATTTTGTTATTTTTGTGTCTGTCATCACCTTTTAGGACAGTAAAATTGCTTGGATTTTCTTCAACAGTAACTTTTCTGATAGGAAAGTGTATCTAGTTGGTACTTTGGGGGGGGGGGGGGTCAAAAGTAAAAATTTCCCAGTAGTTTTCAAAAGCGACGTGAAAAAACTGGAATTTTTACGTAAAATCTGTTTTCGAGAAAATCGATTTTGGTTTTTGGTGTAACTTAAAACAAATGACTGTAGGGACATGAAATTTTGACTGAATGTTTATATTAGCATTTTCTATACACCATAACATTTTGAAAATATTTTGACTCTTTTTAAGCTGTTTACGAACATTGTCAGTTTTCAACTTTTTTAGTTTTTTTTTCTATAAATATCAATAAAATTTTATCTGTTGAGTAAAAAAGCTTGAAAATTTAATAGAAGGCTCCTAGGTTATTGTTTCAAAGGCAGATGAAAAAAATTTAAAATCCTTAGCCACAGTTTTTATTTATAAGCATTTAAAGTTCAAATCTTAACAAAATACTGAAAAATCACGAAAATTAGCAAATTATTTTGAGTTGAGAATTCATAAAAATTTTTCTTTTTAAATCTAAGATTTTAAAATGTAATATAAGATTACTCATAAGTTTGTCTACCTTTTTAAAAAAAAAAATATCAACAAGAAACTTAAATTAAATTTTTATGAGCGTCTGAAATTTATATTTTTACAACATTTGATATTCACTCGATTTCTCATGTAACAATTTTCTTATTTTATTGTAATTAAAAAACGAATGACCGTAGATACTTGAAAATTTCACTGAATTTTTATATTAGCATTTTCTATACACCATAAAATTTTGAAAATATTTTCACTCTTTTTGAGCCTTTTACGGACATTGTCAGTTTTCAATTTTTTTTAGTTTTTTTTCTATAAATATCAATAAAATTTTATTTGTTGGGTAAAAAAGCGTGAAAATGTAATATAAGGCTCCTGATATATCGTTCTAATGGCAGTTGAAAAATATTAAAAATATATAGGCACAAGTTTTTTTTATAAGCATTTAAAGTTCAAATTTTGACAACATTTATCAAATTTATAATTTATTTATTATTTTGTAGTTAAAAATGTATAAAATGTTTAACTTTTATGGCTAAGGATTTAAAATTTAAAACAAGGCTCCACGTAAATAGGTTATATATAAATTACTTTATTCACAATAATATCATCAAATATACTTGGTAATATCATAGGCTGACTGACCGTTTTCGCTCAGAATCGTTTTTCTTATAGAATGATTACATCATTGAATTCAAATTTAACACCATCCATAACAGTGACCCACTTGCAACCTACTGTACAGCAGAGCGGCATCCACTTATCCACCTTTTTTTTTAAATTGCTATAACAACTAACGAGGAACCTTGTATTAAAATGTAAGGTTTTTAGACCCGACGAAAAAATTCAAAAACTAATAATCGTAGATAGGTACTTATTTTCACAAAATGTTCATGTGTTTATAATAGCATTTGAATACTATATTATAAAGATGTTACATGTGCATGTTTTTTTTTTATAAGCAATTTAAGTTCAAATATTGATAAAATTCATTAAAACTCATTTTCAAACGGTTATGATTTATGAAGACAGATAAAAACACACCCATCATTATAAAATCAATATATTCACCGCTCCGTTCAGAATCTAAGATTGCTTAGTGTATCATACTCGCTCAAACACATTATAAGAAACACGCCCAAATACATTACTTTTATGATGTGGGTAAAAAAGTGAATCGCCCAAACGCATGACGCCCCTATCTAGGTACGGGAAACCTGGGTAAGACGAGGACTAGAAGTAAGATGGCCGATGAGACATCGTTGTATCTTTGAAACATTGAAACTATTGAGTTTTTGGAAAAAATGTAGTATGTTGGTGACACTATAATAATATTATTTGATATCAACAAATAGTTCATGTGATACGGTGCACGGATGCTTTGAATCTTCGATACAATGGATAGAACGATGGCCTATACATACATAATATAACATCGATGATGCACATTTTAGGCAATGTTTTTAGATTATAATCTAAAAAGTAAAAACCTTGCATGTTAGGTACGAGTCGAAGGCGGCGGCCGGAGGAGAAGTACTGGCAACATGGTTCCTTCTCCGGTCCTCGATACCAAAAGAAAAAAAAAAGGTACGAGTCGAAGGTTATATTGTGGCCTCTACTGCGCCTGCGCTAGCTTCACTGCGCATGCGCTCTTAACTAGTCGAAACTAGGCGCATGTGCAGGTCAGCTAGCACAGGCGCAGTAGAGCCAGTTACTGTAGAGGTCACATAACCGGCGACTCGTAGCTAACATGACGTACATCAAAATATTGTGCTGTGGCTCCACTGTACATGAGTTAAGCTTTGAATTTAACAGCAATATGCGATGTGCCGATGTAATATTTTGCGAACATCAAATAACGAATAAGTTATTGAATAATTGTTTATTCTTAATTACTCTTGTATAACTTTTAATGGCTAGTTTTGTTAGGTTTCGATTAATGCGACTTTGGTAGAGTGTATCCTTATTTTAAGAATGAATAATGATGGACTCATTAAATTAAAATATTACTATTTGGGCCTTGGGGTGAGACGGGAAAAATACAATAAAGCAAGATCAAACATGTCCCACGTTATTATTTTTTTTTTAAGTTATAAATTTGGCTTTATATGTTTATCCTGTTGTTTGAATATTATATACAATTTATACATTAATACATAGCAGTATACTAAAGTAAATGTTTTATAAGCAAATATAACTGTAATGTATTTTTTTTCAAAATAATTGAGAAAAACAAAAAAAAATAAGAAAAAATGGGAAATTGTTGGTTAACTAAATTAAAAAACGAATAACTGTTGTAAATACTTAACATTTTCATCAACTAGATTAAATTAAAAATCAGGAATTTTTTCAATTTTAGAAAACGAAAATTAACTTTTTTAATTTTTTTATTATTTATAGTTTGTAGGTATCATTATATTATTACACTTCCAATCAGATAGTTTTAGATGCACTCATTGTATCTTTAAAAAATTATAATAAACTAAAATAAAAGAAAAAACTCTTTGTAAGTAATTTTTAATAATTATAGAAGATATAATTAAGTTAGTTATTAATTATTGAATTATTTTTAAGATTTAAGAAACCTCATGTCCGAAGTTATAAATAGTCTATTATACTAATGATTTTAAAGATTTTATACTAAAACTACTAAATAATTACATATTACATATCTGTGATGTGTTTAAATTCATTGTGCACACTTTATGCATTGTGGTATTGAATCAATTACCAAAAGAATGTCATCGACTTGATACAATTAATAAGCATACACCTTAGTATAGCATACTTATGCTATTTGTAACCTAAGTTGTTCAATGTTCACATAAAATCAATTGCATCTACAAGAGGGTAGTGTTTGGGGGATATGCCACCACCTCTTTTAGCACGTGTTATATAAAAAATATTAATATCATGTTCCATACATATAATAGAGAAATATGTTTTAATTGGACGATTGTTTTTATTGGATCATTTTTTTTTTTATAAATAACCCAAACTATATTTCAATTAATATAGTAATATACCAAATTTATATATTAGCCAACCCCCTTTAAAAATCTTAGATATGACACTGAATAAAATTATAAATTTTGTTACAATAAGTACTATATTGAAATACATTCTTTTGTAAATTATAGACACCACTGTAAAACCAATAAGACTTTTGGCCCGATATTGTACCAATGAGTAACATGATACAATGCCATAAAAAATATAATACATAAAAAAAAAAATGTTACTGTGCTATTAAATTAATTTATATATTTAAAAAATAAAGTTTTTCATGTTTAAACATTGAATAGTGTAAAATTGTATTTGAAGCTAGTCTCATATTGGCTTAGCAAATAATAAAGCTTACAATTTAATTTGTTTTTAAATTAATTTAACATATTAACAAATTACGCAAACCTTGTTATATGGTAACAAGTAACACTTAATATGTAAAACTAAAAAAAAAAAACATACAATTAAATTAAGTAGTAATAAAAACATATAACTAAAGGTATTAACACTTACATTGAATTTAAAACAGCAATAAAAAAAAAAAAAAAAATCATAATAAATAAATAATAAAAATAATAGCAATATCTTAAAGATATTAAGGTATCGTAAGTTAAGATGTAAAGTTATCTTTATTAAAATAATCGTATAGGTTTTTTTACACAGTCTTAAAAAAAATTAAATAAAACAGGACGCAAAATAATGTTTAAAAAAAATAAAACAATGATCATTTGTTAGTTACCTTTATGAAAAATTATCATTTAAATAAAATAATAAAATATAAATAAATAAATATATACTTTCAATTTAAAGATTTAAAAGATATTGATACAATTTATAAGCGGTAGACTATTGTAATGACACAGTGAAAACGTATTGGCATGATATGACATATATATTGGTAAAGTGTGTATATTATGTATTGATGTTTAATAATAAATACACTCATACCTGTGAACAGCAAATCTTTAAATTAAGTATAAATGCTATGAAACAAGTTGTAAAATAACAAAAAAATAATTAACAAGAGCCTGTCACTAAGCGTGAAGAAAAAATAACATTTGCTTTATCTCACCTCTAATGATGAGCCATTTTTCTCTGAACTGTTGATAGTGGAAGCGTTGTTGACAGAACTTTCAGTTTCTAAAATAAAACAATATTTATTAAAATGTGACATGTAGAAATGATTATTAAATTTATAATTTATATTTACTATTTTTTTCAGTATTAGTAGATCCTATGGATTTTTCTTGAAAAGCATGTAGTCTTTCTCGATAAGTCTGAAGTTCTTTACGTAAGTCTTCTTCTAGTTTACCATGTTTTGTAGTTGATATCTAAAATAGATAGAAATAATTAGTTCATAAATTAAGTGAACACTTTCAGCGATAACTATCTTGATATGGTTATTATTTATTACTCTAGAATATAAAGTGGATACAATTTTATGACATAATATATATTTTTTAAATGTTTCCTTACCAAAAGTTCTGTAATTTGAGAATTCAAAGAAGCAACAATTGGTTTTACTTTAGTGATCCGAGACAATTGAGTAGCATAGGCTTTATATAAACTACAATTTGACGTTAAATTTGATGTTCCCAAACTTGCGGCAATAGCATCGACATCAGTCATACTAAGTGATTCATTTAATACTGTGATGATTTCATTTCCTAAAATGTATATTTAAATTAGAATATGTTATAGTCATATTAAATATATATCATTCAATTTACCTTGAGAAACTGCTGAAAGTAAAATTTCGTTTGGCTCGTCTGAAATGTTTTTTTCCTGACCATCAGATGTCTTATTAGGGATTGATAAAGGCACTTTTAGTATATCAGCAACTAATTGTAAACGTTCATTTAATGCTTCTTCAATTACTCTATTATTTCTACGTAATTTTTCTATAATATGTAACAATATTATTATTAACATTATCAAATTAACAAGTACCTTTGATTAATTAATATTGCATACCAAGGTGTGTGATTACTGGTTCGGCTTTGAGTACAGAACTTTGTGACACTAATACTTCAGATGGCTCAATTAATGGACTTTTTTGAGTTTTGGACAACACAGGAGTGCTGTTAGCGATTGTCAATGCTTCACCACTATTTGGAAAGTTTTCATTACCTAATTTAACAAATATTTATGTAACAGAAATATTTCATTGATACAAAACAATTTATTTTAATTACCATGTTTAGATGTATCACAATTACTAGAGTCTAATGAAGTGGATAACTGGGAACTATTTAAACTATTATTATTGTTATTATTAGGAGGTTCTGAACAATTATCAGTCACCCTGAAATTATAGATATTAAAACATAAGGCTGAAGCATCAAAAAAGCAACTTAATGTTACTTACGACTTTTTTTTAGTACCCTGTATTATGTCTTCGTAATCAATAACATGATGAGAGGTCTGTTCTTGTTTTTTTATTTTTCCTTCACGAGCTTTATAGGATTCAGTTGCTTCAGAGATATGACGAAACCATCTAATATAATATAAAGGAATATTTTAGGTTATTAAAAATAAGTAGTAATGGTTAAAATATAATGACTTACGTTTTTCTTTCATTTGATGAAGTTGTAACTAAATCATATATCTGAGCACCAGCTAGTGATGTATTTACTAAGAACATAGCTTTTTTGTCTAAAATAAATAAAATTTAAAATGATAATATCAATGCACATTTCTTAAGCAAATAAACAACTTTTAACACTCACCCACTGCATTGTGTCTGACTAAAGCTGTTGACATCTTAATAATTGGACTTAAAGTAGGAGTACGATCTTGAAAACCATAATATTTTAAAACATATTTATCATCTACCTTGTTCAACAAAATAATTAGATCTTCTAACAACAATACATGCAGTTCAATCATTTTTTGACGAGTTCCGCCAATTCTTAACCACAGGCCACCTTCATGTATTAATTTATGTTTTGTTACATCTAAATTCTATAATAAACAATAATAAAAAAAAAATATGATCATAATTTGTGTCTAAAATAAAGCAAAATTATTTTCAGACAGTCATATGTATATAATTGATTATTATTGACTATTTTCTTCACCTTATAGTCAACACTTAGAGGATGATCAACTTTTTCAAATGGAGAAGCATCTAATTTTTTTTGAATACCAGACAATCTAAGTTGGTCTTCTGCTTCACGTACTGCTTGATTTACATGATTTAAAATAATTTTACTTCTCTCAAACGATCTTTTGATATTCAATAATTCTTCTTCATTTGAAGTACATTTTACCAAACTTTCAAATAGTAATGGATATTTAGTTAATCTAGAATTAAAAACGTAGATATATTAGTATTTGCTTAGTCTTATGATGGTTAAATAATAAGTAATATTACCTTATCATGCCAGTAGGTAAAATGTCTTTCAACTGTAAACGTTTGCACACAGGATTACCCTCAGCTTCGTTTAAAAATATATTTAATTTTGTATCTTTTTTCCTTTTTTCTTTTAAAGATTCTAAAGCTATTTGTTGTCGAGCACAAAATGTAGCAGCAGCTTTTTGAAATACTTCTCCAGCAGATCCATCAAACTGTAAATTATAAGATTTTAAATAACATACAAAATATTATCCTACATATTTAATAATTTACTAATTTTTATAAGTAAATCACTCAACTGTTTATTAAAAATTAATTAAGAAAAGTTGAATATTTAGAAAAAATGAAAATATATCTTATCATAAAGTAGTAATTTTGAAGGGTTCCATACCAAGACATTTAAGTCACTAGGTAAAATTATACCTATCATATATTTAGCCTATCATTTCCAATAAAATAATTAAAAGTTACTGGATTTTATGTGAGTATCCTAATAAATTATATTTAAAAATAAACAATACGTACAGTATTAAGTAAAACATGACCAATATTTTGAACAACTTGATTGTCTTTCCTGACTGCTTTCATGGCATTACAAAATTGAGAGTGTAATTCAAACATTTGTTCAAGGTTGGCAAATAACAGTTGAAGTTGGTCTTGCGGTAATACCTGCAGTTCTCTCATAGGTCGATGAAAAACATGCTCCAGAACTTTTAACCCTAAAAATTATACAAGTATATTTAAATATTTAATATATACAAATCCATATAACAAACTAAAAATAATGATTTACCTCGAATATGAGATCTTTCAGTATGATAAAGTTCGTTAATAACTTCTTGACGTTTTTTCTCTTTAGATGATAACTGATCCAATATTTCAGTTGGAACATTACTGGCCCAATCAGGTAAATCTAATTCATCATCAGAATCACTATCTAAACAAGATGTCATCTCTCCACCTTGTCCAATACCTTCCAAAGATGTACTACGACTGTCCAAGCTTCTAGTTAAAAAGTAAATACAGTAAGTCATTTAAGTTCATCAGTTGAATAAAAAAAACCAATTACTTAGTTGATAAATTAGAATTTGAGGAGCTATCAGAACGTGCAAATGAAAACTGCATTTCGTGTTCCACATCACTAAAAATAATACATCATAATTAATAATAAATAAATTAGTAAATATTTATCTTCTTGGGGACACTAACTTTTTATATTTTGAAGGGAGATTGGGATCACTGGTTTTCCTTCTTTCTCGAATTTGACGCTACAAATAAAAAGTTATTATTATAAATGTTAGTAATGACGTTCAACTTAGTTATCTACTAATTTTAGTTTAAATTGCTGTCCCTGTCTTTTTATACAATTAAAATAATTGGTACAATATAAGAAACTATTCCTTTAACGTTTATATTAAAGGAATTTACTTACATTTTAATTTCATTCCTTGATTAAAATACAAGATAATAAATTGTTAACAACTTACAAAAAAAATGCTTGCCAAGTCAGAGAGCAGCATGTCAACTTTCCTAATTTCTAATTTTGAAATGTATTTTGAAATGTATAAACTGCATGTAGTATGTATGTATTTTATTACAATATGATAAAGCCAAAATTGTTCTTAAAGGAAATTATTAATTGCAAATTAATTTATTGAGAAGATATTAGATTATAGTAGAATATAGTACAGGGGTGGCCAACATGACTATGTACGCGAGCCACATGTATTAATAAAATTATATCAAGAGCCAAATTATCTAATCTGTACTTTTATACCACAAAAGTAATAAAGATAGCAAACAGCCGATAAACATTCAATTAATAGAACCAATCAAAGTATTTTTAATAGAAAAAAATAAAAGTTTTCCTCAACTTTCAAATTCAAATTGGTTAAGAGATTTGGCATTATTCACCGACATCATGCAACATTTATCAACATTAAATGTATCTCTTCAAGGTCGAAATAAATTAGTTAATGACCTAGGGCAAAAAGTATTAAGTTTTCAAAATAAACTAAAACTTTTCATACGAGATTTACAATCAAACAATTTTACTCACTTTTCATGTTTAGAAAAAATAGAAGCGTGCCTGATAGAATCAGAAATAAAAATTAATTGTGACGACTATGTACTTAAACTTGAATTTCTATTTACCGACTTCAAAGAACGATTTCGAGACCTAAAGGCATTAAAACCCTCATTCGGATTTTTAGAAAATCCATTTTTAGTTAATGTCATTGAAAAGGGATGTCCATTATCACATCCTATCATCACAAATAAAGCGGATCTCGAAATAGAACTCTTGGAGTTATTAGAAGATGAAGGTCTTAAGCAGTTTATAAACAATTGTCCCTCTATATTGGAATTTTGGAAGCATATTTCTATATTAAAATACCCAAATATTAAAAACTGTGCGGTAAAATTGATATCAATTTTTGGAACGACGTTTTCATGTGAATCACTTTATTCAACAATGAAAATAATTAAGTCAAAATATCGTTCAAATTTGACTGATGATCATCTTACAGAATTACTAAGAACTGCTCTTACATCAATTCAACCAGATCTTAAGAAGCTTACTAAAAAAGTAGACACGAAAAAAATACCACGCAAACAAAATTAGCTTAATGTTTAATTTTTTAATTTATTATTCATATTAATTAATTTTTTTTTGTTTGATTTAATCTATATTCTATGTTCTAAGCCTTAAATAAATACAATAAAAACATTTTTTTATAAATGTAAACAAAAAAAATTAAAATATTTTGGTTTTTGTAAATAAGACCGCGAGCCGCATACGACTGTGACGAGAGCCGCATGCGGCTCGCGAGCCGTGATTTGGCCACCCCTGATATAGTAGGTTGAATATAACTGGTTTGAATTTAAGAGAATTAAGGTCATTTTGCTTGTTTCATTTATTAAATCACCTATTATTTATTAAACATGATAACGAACAGTGTTCCTAATATGAATATTTTAAAAACTATTGGCGATAGAAAGCAAAATATGTAAGAGCCCTTTAGTCGCTCTGAAGAAGGGGGCTAACCATAGATTACCTGATGGGACTCACATACCTACATTTTTGTGATAAGAAAAGACCATGTTCATAAAATAAAAACACAATATTTTGAAAATTCCTTATCACTCACATTCACAGTTGAAAAATGTTGAAGCACTTGTACACTATAGCGTTAACACTAAGTTATTAAAATGAACAAAGCTATTACTTAGACATCGCAGTGTAAGATATTATAATATAAATTATCTTAAATTGAGATTGTTCCAGAAGAATCTAATGTATTATATATGCGGAGACAGCAAATTTGTAATAAGTAATTAAATGCTTAATGAATTATTATTAAAAAAATTACTTTTCTTTTGTTTACAATAAATACCTTTTGGTGTATACGTTCTTTATAGCTTTCAGATCGGTTTATGGAGATTCCTGTTGGTTTTAGTTTTGGACAATGAGACCTAAAATAAAATGTTATAGATGACTGACATAATATTTGGTCGTGGAAAATATTAAAACTTACATTTCTTCAATTGTACTTGTATCTCCTCTTTCCGATTTAAAACTATCATCATTTTTAAAATGAAAACTACTACTGCTTAAACTCGTTCGATCTGTATGCAATAACATTTTAATTAATTAAAAAAATAATAATATTCATATACAAATAGCATTTATTTTTTAAAAATTCATATACAAATAAATAGTTTATGTATTTGTATGTAATTGAATCATTACCGGAATCTTTTTCAGGAAGGGCCCCAACTATATCACCAGAGTCTTCAGATTGTCTCTTTGATTTTTCAACTTAAAACAGATTTAAAAAAAAAAATTAATTAATATGTTAAATTCACCAAACAAACTTATTACTTTGAACAAAGTTCAAACCAGGTTTTCTTCGAGTTTCGCGTTCAGGTCGAATTTTATCCATAAGTTTACTAATGCGATCATTGGCTTTATCTTTTTTCACTATTGGACCAGGACAGTTTTCATCCAAAACTTTCACACAAACACGATGAATATTTAAAATACAATCTAAAAATAAAATATATTTAATTATTTTTATGATTTTTAATAATTAATTTGATGGTATTAACATACTTGTGCATTGATAACCTTGTGGTCCAATTCCCCAAATAATTAACTGACAATGATTGCAATAAGTCACAGTGAAATACTGATGAGCGACAAAATGATGTCCTTTGTTAGTAAACTGTAAATATAATTTAATTCGTTTTACAATAATATTTCAAAAAGTAAATAGAATGTACTTACTTTTCGACATTTTCCAATAAGTTTAGCTTTCAGAGATTTTTCTTTGGAAACAAATGTAGGACAACGATCTAAAAGAGAACTAAATTGAGTTCCCCGAAGTCCAAATATTTTACTCATAACTGTAGCCAGTGCAGCTGCCATTGTAAATCTTCTATCGTCTACAATCTCTTTGTCCATATCCTCTCTAAAAAATAACATAAATATTAAAAAAATGACATAAATGTAATATTATGATAAATACTTACATAAAAGGTTCCATATTAGGAACAAGAATCATTTCAATTATTTTTAATTCTTTTACTTTATCATTAATACTATCATCAAGTTGAAAATCAGGTGGGCCAAACAGTGTGCCTAAACCGGCTGTTCGTCTATGACGAAAATCACTCAGCTGTTCATTTAACTCTTCTTTAGCTTTGGTTCGAGCTTTCCAAAACACCTACAATAATGATTTGATGTAAAAAATGAATATTTATTATAATCAAATTTTATTAAACTTACTTTACGTAAAATTTCTTCACGATCCGAATCTTTTTGTAAAATGTCATCAATTTCGCGAACAAGATTCTCTTCAATATTAGTCAGTCTCAATGGCTATAATTAAGAAATAATTTAATTAAACTTATTTTTAGTACAAACATAAATTAAAATATTATAAACCTACAGCACAAGGCACTAGAAAACTGGAATGGATTTCATACGCCCATTTTTTCATTTCTTTGGCATTGCCTTCTTTAAATAAATTTGTTACCAAATAGAATAACTGTCAACATAAAATTGTAATAATTAAATTTTTTTCTTGAAGTGGTTTAAAGATTTTTAGTATACATACTAAAGCTGAGGGATCACTATTCGATATAACATAGTTTAAAAATACTGCTAGATGTGCATTGTGTTCTACTAATTTAGTAAAACTTTTAAACGGGCCATGTTCTTCTAAATGGCTCTGGAAAAATAATGGATTAATTATTTTAAATGTATTAGTATTAATACAAAAATATTTTTTTTATAGTTTTTGAAAAAACTTACAGATTCCTGATCAGAAATTTCATCATCCTCCATCGAAATTATTGGAGTTTGAGTTAGTTTTAGATCTGAAGAATCAACTGAACATCGATCACCACCATATTTATTCTAAAAAATATATACATATTAATATAATAGAATAATATATTGTATTAAAAATATTTTTAAAAAAAAACTAATAATAATATTACCATATCTATGTGGGGTTTATCACATGGGTTTGCTACATCAGGAGATCTGTTAGGAGAATGTTGACGAGGTGGTGATACTACATCCCAAGCTAATCCACCCTTGGAGTGTTTTACAAAATGCAAATCATTGAAGGATTCAGATAAGCTTAACTTTTTACTACCTGTAAATATTAATACAAATTATGACGTTAAGTCCGTGCACAAAAATACATCTAAGATAAAAATGCAATGGAAAAAATAAAATAATTTCAAGTATAATATTTCTAAGTAATGAATAATTCAACATCCAATAAATACAATACAAGAGCTGGACACGATACAGTGCTACATATTAGATACTGGTTTTGAAGTAAAAAATGTGTTTTTATCTTTTAAATATACTGACTAGTATAATATCTAATTTAATGTTACAATTTTTTTTTTCTATATTACTAATACTATAGTATTTATAACTGTTCAAAATTATGATTTGCATTTAATATCTATTAAGATAGTTCAAGTACTAACCTAATGATTTACCTTCACTAAGTTGATCAGGATTTGACTTTGTACGTTGATGACACAATGAAAGGTTAGGAGAATCCTGAAAGAAATATTAGTAGTTAAATGCAATGGAAGTATAGATACACAAATAAAAGAATAATTATACTATAGAATCATAAGAATTTTAATGATAAATACAAATTTATCAAAAAAGAGTTTAAGAAATAAAAACCCATATACCCAAGAAGAACTTTACTAATATTAAAGATCTACATACATTAATAATATAAGTGATTAATCTTACAAAAATCACATGAAAATACACAATCACATTTTTATAAAATCATCATGCAATAATAAATATTTTAAAACAAACTTATTTATACTTAAGTACCTACCTCCATTGGTTTCACAAGCAAAACTTGTGTTGGAGAGAAAACATACAAAACATAGTTAATAATTTCTAACCTAACATGTGGTATGGAATTGGATATTACTTTAAGGTGTAAATGATTAGAATATTATAAAGTAAAAATAATTAATATAGCGGTTATTTTATTTAATTCAACCATACAACCATTTTAGTGTATTAACTTAATAATAGTACTCTTTAATCGGTATTTAATAATAAAATATATTATTTTTAGTATTGCATTACATAATGTTTTACATTTTTAATCTACATATTAAAATATATACTCTGCCGTACACAAGAATATATTTTTACTATTTCCTACTTTGATTGGTGGCAGTCAACATTGAATAGAGTTCATGCAGATGGAGCTTCTTATAAAGCTGGGGGTGTTACAGAAATCATGGTGGATGATAGTCACTAAAAATTGGGTTTTTAAGTTAGACAGAGTATATTTTTATTGTATTCAAAGTATAATTGGTGACTTTAAATACGAATACTTTTAAAAACAGTTTCATTTTGCGCCTATTAAGGTTTGTATGATTCAATGTAAATAAAATACATTTTTTTAAATTAAATTTAGAAACAAGTAAATTAAGTAATATAATATGGGAATATTTTAAGACATAATAGGGTATTAATTGTCTTAAACAATTTTCGCGTACTTACAGTTTGACTATTGTTAACACCAGTGATATGTGAATTATTCGACTGCTTATCACTAATCAAAGGGGCCGTTGGATTTCTAGGAGGTAGTGGTGGTGGGTTTCTTGGTGGTAGTGGAGGAGGTTGAAGTGAAGATGCTTGTGCAACAATATTACAAAGCTGTCAACATAATAAATATGCATACGATCGTGTTAAACAAAAAAAAAGTACAAAACACTTAGAATTGGAAATAGGGTATTAAAGGTGTAAAAATATAACAATAGTTTGGGATGAAAAGGAAAAGGATTAATATCAAAATAAATATCTTAAGCAAGTGCTAATATCAATTTAAACTAAATTGTATAGAATGCAGATATGTACATTTAGTTGTACTTTTAGAGCCAACGACTCAACAGACATCATGTAGTGCTATAGAAATAATGTTAAAGATAAAAATCTAATATATTTTCTCAAATATTAAGTTTATACTATCAATTCAATTAAGTTTAAATTGGCTAAAAATATTAATTAATGTTTTATCAATTTTAAATAAAACATTGAATATTTTTTTTTATTGTATTTATTTAACTAACTGTAACAGCGTAGAATTAAATAATAAATAAAATGTACCAAGTAGAGGTGGATAGAACTAAAATATTGTGGCATTAAACTAAACTTTTTAATAGTATGTTCAACCAGAATTTTTCAGAGTTTTTGTATTTAAGATTGAATTAATTATAAAATGTCCAACTGTTTGTTCAAGTTAAGTTTTTTAAAAACTAGGTTTAACTTTCAAACTCAAACTGAACATATAAGTTCAGTTTGATTTTTCGAACATCTAGCAGTTTAACCCACCTCTAGCACAACGGAACATCAATATATCATCTTTCAATTTATGTTTATCAACACATTTCTATGGCACTGGAAGTGTTAAATCAAAACTGACGAACATTTTTTATAAACAATAAGATAAATTTATGTTTGTAAAACATGTTAGTACTTTCAATAATTAAAACACATTATATGATCATAAAACACAAACCAAAAACTAAAATTACTATACACTTCAAACTACAATATGTAACATAATCGCAAATTCTAGACAATATAAAAAGTATTCACATTTAGGTGTAACTGTTACAAAATTAAATTTTCAAGTTTTAAACTATCGAAAATCTGCTAATGTACTAAATACTAAATTAATAGTCAACACCAAAAATTTAATATTTTAATTTTCTATAAAAATAGATCATGCGACTGTATTTAAATATAATAATTGTCCCATTATAATACACATAACCTTAAGAAAATAAGTATTGTACACTACCGGTATTTCATTGAACGTAGTTAACTGGTCTTGCAGTGTTTTAACTCGACGTTCAGCGCCAGTCAATTCTCTTTTCAATTTATAGTTATCACCACTGGATACATCCGAAGACGATCTATGAAGTTCTTTTTTTAATACCTCCACATACCTCTGTTCTTTTTCTAACATTAATCTGAATGTTTGCCATCGTTCTAGTTCAACATGCCTCATTTGTTCCACCTTGAAACATTATAAAAATATTAATCTTTTTTTCTAATCTAATTATCTTTTTTAAATTTCTTTCCTTAACATTTTTTTTTTTTTTTTGCAATAAAGATATTATTATGTATCAGTGTATCACTAATATTAGAACTAAATTCTTAAATAATAAAAAAAATTATTTTTCTGAACAAATTTTAACTGTATTTGTTTATCATAAATAAAATTAAATAATTAAGATAAAATTTAAATTAATTTGTGTAATATTATGACATTTATAGAATTTAATATTATAAATATATAAATTATATATTGTATTATAATATCAGTGAAATTTGAATTTAATATATTTCAAAACAGGACTAAAATTGTAAAGCAAAGCAGCTTCTTACCAGATTCTATAAATAAAACTTAGTATATAGAATCTTAGTGTCTTGAACTTTTTACCAAATGCTTGCTTTAAAATTGTTTTTAATTTATATAAGTGTATATAATTAAATAATCAAAATTATAGTATTTATACTCCAGAATGCAACCATACTCCACTAGAGAATGCAACCTATCGCCGACAAAATTGTGTTCAGTTCGCGCATTTGCCACCGAAAACTGGTCTAAAGTGCGCCACTGTCGACCACCATAGTTACCTGTGACATGTTATACGGTGATTGGTGACTGCTGGGAAGGGGAAAATTGGTGCTGCTTGAGCAAATCAATCGGATGCGCATAGCAGTTGCATTCTCTTGTGGCACAATGGTATAGTGAAGAATTCATGCTTGAAGAATTATTTTTAATGCACTGTGTACCATTTTATATTAATAAATACTGTTTTTCAAAACTTAAAATAGTAATTGATAAAATTATTTTCATTCAAATTTTACCAATTACTAATTAGTACCTTAAACATTCACCGTTCAAACAACACAAAGAACATTATAATATATTTAGGTTTCAAATAAATAATTTGGCTTAAAATACATACATCAACAGGTTGAGGTCCTGTAATTCGATCACGAGCAGGAGCTGAATGATGGTGATGCAAAGGTCTGGATGGTGTTACAGAAGAACACGGTGTTATTGGAGATACAGTAGAAGAATTCATTGTCGGTAAAGGCAAAGGTGGTAATGTTAAATTAGGATTTGATGAATTTATAAACAAAGGCCTTTGTTGAACTGTTAATTCGACTTGGGTGGAAGCTGAAAATACGGTACATACAATTGTCATAAATTGACGCTACATGCATTTAAAAAGTATACATACATTTTATAAGTTCAACCACTTCTGTGTGTGTAGAGTGTGTCACATTAACACCATTCACTTTAATAATTTTATCACCACTATGTAAGCCTGCTTTTTCTGCAGCCCCACTTTGTTTAACAGATTGCACAAATACCGGATTATCTCCAGACACTTTCATGCCATATCCTCTTTCATCTTTAACTACTAAAACAGTTAATGTAGTTGTAGATGGTAAATTTGATGGAGTATCTAGAGCCTCTGCAATCAAAGGTTGAGGAAGTAAATGTTCAGATGGCCTGTAAAATATAGAATACACTATTAGACTTAATGAATTGAATTTAGAAATTTTTAATTACTACTTAAATAATATAGATTTAATACACGACAAAAAAATTTAAAAAAATTAAAGTTAATAGATGACTATTTATTTACATTTATTATTCATTTTCTCATTGACTTGAAATAATATAATTTTTTTTTCTCCACAGAATTGATTTATTTAAATTTAATGTTTGACTATATAAAGGTTTTATACAATTAAGTATAATATTCAAAGAAGAAATATAGTAGGTATATAAAAGTTAAAGTTTAAAAATCTATTTAATTTAAAAAAAAAAACATATTAAGCAAATACTAATATAGGTTGGAGGTACATGAATTATATACTTATATATATATCGATTCATATTCAAAAATAATAATAATATAGTCTAATTAAAATCTATTAAAGATTCTATAAAACCATTTTTTTTTTTGATGAGTTATCAAATTACTAAATTTTTTATGATGAAAACATAAAATAGAGCACAACAAAATATCAACACACAAAATAATTAATTTATCATGTATATGTAAAATCAAATTAATGCTTGATTATGATACCAACTTGGCAACTTGGTTATACCCGTGTGTATTTAATTTAACAAATAACAACAATCGTTATTAAAAAAATCCTTTAGGTATTGAGAAAATAATACTCAATAGTTGTAATTCTGTAGGAAATTAATTGTTATCAATGTTTACTTATTAAATAACTTTTATATAAAATTTACTTATATTTTTTTAGATACCTAATTAATTTAGCATGATAATTAGGACTGAAAGTCAGTTAAAACATACAAATGTACAATAGCTTGGTATATTAATTTTATTTCTTATTGCCAACTTATTAGTCCTATATTAATTAAGTATATATTTAAATTCACAGTAAATTTAAATTTTCTCTAACATCAACACTATAGTAATTATTTATTTTTCTAATTTCCAAATGAATATCATCAAACCTAACACACATAAAAACATTTTACATATGGAAAACTCAAATATTCTTTTGAATTTCTAATGTTTAAGATTCTACTGTATATTAATTAAAAAAATACACTAAATATAATAATTATTAATATTTAATTCTCTAATACTTAAATATACCACATGGCAGATCTACAAATTTATTGAAATTAAGTAAATACAATTATAGGAAAGACATTACACATGCACATGCACCTGTCCAAACTCCAAAGGCTACTAAGTAGGGACATAAGTAGGGTAATAAAAAACAAATGCAAAACATTACCATTCATGACTTTTTTTTAGCCACAGTCCATCTAAATGCATTGATATAACCTACATAACATTTTTTAAATTAAAATTATTATTACTTAGTAAGTGTTGATTAAGCTTATCAAATGTAAGTCATCAAATGAACATTTTACCAAATGTTTTTTTCAATTCCTAAGGTAAAGGGATGTAAAATTTTTTAAATGTCTAGAATTTATTATTATATTTTGTAACAATATGATAAAATTTAGTTAACAACATATGTATGTCATGACACATTTGTATTATCCGCTTTAATTGACAGACAGAGAAATAAGATTCACAATCGGTATCATATTAGAAATTATGTTTATTTATAAAAATTGCTAATATAGTTCAAAAAATTAGCGGCTATAAGTACCAATTTTAGAAATCAAATAGGAATGTTTAAAGTTTTTTTTATCATAAGAAGATGAATAGTAATAATCTTGTGCATAATTTTTAAAAATTATAAATATAATAGTTTTTAAAAATAATACATTAATTATAAATTTTATAATTATAGGTATAAGTACTGATTATATTTATAATATTGTGTTTGACTACAGATAGCCTAGAGCCTATGAAACACAAAAAGAAAAAACAGAAAATTTGTATTTGATAAAAATGGAGTGCCAATTAGAATTAGAGTCCAGATTTTTATGTTTTTGAAGTTTTGCCTTAGAGTGATGCAGTTTTGATGAGAGTTAAAAATAAAGATTAAACACAGAATTCACAGGAAAGTTATTTTTGTATACCTATTTAAGATTAATTCAGAAAATAAGGAATATTTTTTAAATAATTGTGGGAAATAATTATTATTATTACTACAGTTATTTTTTTATTATCTTAGGTGCCTATAATATAATATATATATGCCTATACTATATATTTTTTATTCAATAATTTACTAACACAATCGGAGTAGTTTGATGTAATATTATATTTATGTAGGTTCCATATTTATTTATCAAAGAAATATTGTTATGTTTATTTATATAATGATAATTTTATTATTGCATATTAACCTTATGATGAACAATTTCGTTTAAGTATATTTTTAAATGAAATTGGCATAGGGAACATTGATAAATCTACGGTTTTATCACCAATACATTTTCTTGGATTATTATACATACACCAATTTAGGACGTATTTATACGTCATCTCTAAAATTCAGACTTAAAAAAACCTTCCTCCAAAATGTATAGCTTTTTCCATATTTTATTAATTTCTAATTCGCTCTCAGAGTAGTAGCTGTACATTCTTAATGTTGTCCTCA
This sequence comes from Metopolophium dirhodum, assembly GCF_019925205.1. Classification (NCBI taxonomy): domain Eukaryota; kingdom Metazoa; phylum Arthropoda; class Insecta; order Hemiptera; family Aphididae; genus Metopolophium; species Metopolophium dirhodum. Next base: position 60,421,983 of record NC_083560.1, on the reverse strand, counting down.
GAGGATTAAAGAAATGTTGGTCTTCATTTCATTGTTTAATCACCGTCCAGGACGAGATAACTAAGTTTTTCCGAAAGGTCAACACACCAATCCAGCAGCAATTCAACTACTCTATAACTATCAAGACATAAGGCGGTCTCAAATGCCAAAAACCATTTGACTTAGTATAAAACAATAGACTAAGACCGGGGTTTTTCCACTAGAAGTGATAACCCAAACATGTTTTTGTATATATTTACAAAATATTTATTCATTAATATGTATGTACACCTTTGAAATGTATTGTTAAAGATCATTAATCGTTATAATTAAAAGCCTTTGGGTGGTTTATATATAAAAAAAAAAGTATTCATGTTATATACAAAAAATATTTTTACACTTTTCGAGAGAACCTATAAGGAAAATATTAGTACTAAGGTTTTTTTAGAATATATTAGCATCAACTTTTTTAAGAATATAAATCTAAACCATAATTATAATTGCTATTATTATTAATTTATGTTCGTTGTTATTATTTTGCAAATAATATATTCAAAAATATTTATTTTATTATCTATTACTGTTTTAGAATGCCACAATTTTTGGTTAGGTATTAACATTATTTGTTTATTTCAAATTGAATTTCAAAAATAAAAATTGTTGTGTAATTAATCGGTTTTAATATAACTCCAATAATTTTTGATACTTGAAATATTCATACATTTTTGATTTGATTTGTTATAAAGCAGGAGTACCCAACACGCGGCTCGCAGAAGTAATCATGCAGCCTGTGACATTTTTATAAAATTATAAATTTGTATATACCTATACAATTAGTATAAAAAAAATTTAAAAAAAAATTTTAATAAGCTTTTAAGAACTATAAAATATTATACATTGGTGTAGATTGACTAAAACTAAGTTAACAAGCGACTAGCATGAAAATATTCAGTGAACTAAGTTATTATATTTATCAGAATGAACAAAAAAAACCGTGAAATATAGTCGTCCCGCAGTATAAATATGAATTTCGAATGGGACCTGCAAGTTGAAAAAAGTTGGGTATACCTGATATAAAGGATTCAGATGTTAAGTGTATTTGAAATGTATAGGTATTTAGACTTAAAGTTGTAATGAAAAATAGGCCAAATACTAATTTGTCTATTCAACAAAATATGTTTAAAATCTACAATTAATTTGAATACCATGTGAAAATATCATGATAGGTATATACACCTATAATCCAAGATATGTTCAGCGTACATTTTTTTCAAATTCATTAATTTATCATCGCAATTTATTAGTTTAAAAATAAGAAGGTCATGAGATATAAATTATCTATCTAGTTTTTATTAGTTTTAACTCGGAAAGCTCTTAATTTTCTTAAATTTTTCTCTTTACCTGTAGGCATAAAAAATAAAATGGTATTCAAAAGTCAGTATCTATGTTATGTACCTACCTATATAATTCATAACTCATAAATATAAAATAAAAATTTGTTATATTATGGCACTCCACTCATTATTCACATAAAAATGACCCCACAATTTAGTCATTCCAATTTAGATTCACAGCAAACATGTTCATCCTCTCTTAATTCATAATAATACATCTATTTTAAATAATATTTGAAAGCAAAGTATAAGCAATTGGTAAAATTATTAAGTTATTATTATTTTAAATTTTGGTTTGGACTGAACCAATTGAGTTAAACCTCATACATTTTTTTTTCAATCCAAAACCTTCATTATTATATATTATTATAATAGGTATATATTTCAATATGTAAAAAGTAATAACTGTATCAATATCAATGTACCTATCTATAAAGTAAAAAAAAACTTATTAAGTAAAATAAACTAAAATACATGTACCATAACCCAAACACATTAATAATAGAATAATTCTAAAAATAAAACTCATTTGATGATATTTCTATAAATATATAATAATAGGTAGTTTAATTGTATTAACCTTCATTGTATCAAATATTTATACGGGAGCTTTTTTTATAACACTTTCACAAGTAGTATAAATGTATAATATAATATAATTCCAGCATAGGTATCCATAATTTCTTTCTTTTAACCCGATTTTAGAATAATTTATTAAACTGAAAATAAAGGGTCAAAAATTGTTATAAAGAATAAAATAAACCCAAACAAGATTTACTTAATAAATAGTTACCCTCGTAGTTACCTATTACCTTATATTTTTAATTACACTTTCGACAATTAATTTAGGTAGTAAATATACCTATTTAAATGCTAATTAATATATTTAATATCTTAAGTGAAACCCTAGTTTTGAATATGAAAATATCACAGAATATACTTGTGCAAGGGTGTACACTTTACATGGTAGATCTAAATACTTAGATAGAAGTACCTATTCAAAAAAAAAAAAATATAATATTGATGACATTTAAGTTTTAAAAACATTAACTAAGTAGGTATTCAATGACTCTTAGAACATAAATGTGTACTGTATAAAAATAAATAAATATTAGTTATCTGTTACTCAAAACTAAACATTAATTTGACGCCAATAGTCTGGTAGCCAGAAACTTAATGTGATGAATTCTAAGTTATTTTTAGAAAATAACAAATGGATTCAATTGTTTACGTACTATGTAAACTTTGTATTTTTTTTTTCAGCAAATCTCATTTGTAGCCTAAGTTGTTTACCATATTCCATAAGTGCCCTAAATTATAAGCCATTAGTTCAGAAGTATATTATAAGTAATATAAGTATATTTTTATATTATTCCACTCCCTTCATAAAAATGTCCTTATTTTTTGAATATTACTTATATACATTTTTAAATATAGGTAATATGCCCTATATATTTTAATCATTCAATTATTATTTTGTAAAAACATTTTGTGCTTAAATATTTTTTTAGAAACTCTTATTTTGTATAACATATGACGAGTAACATAGAACAATCATCCAACAGTTAAATACTACTTAAATTAATTACCTACCTATAATTTATAATGAATAGCTATATCTTTAAATGTATTATAAATTAAGTCAATTTCTTATAAATACACAATATCTACCTAGAGAATTAGATTTTTGCATACACCTATTACCGAATAACCCGGCTATTTTATAAAATAGAAACCTATATTCACCGGTTCTAATACCTATACATTGTACATATACCTATAAACAAGATACATTTTATGACAAAGATATATTTTTTTTTCTAGAATAATACTAAATTATCTAGGTCTTTCAATAGACTAACTTTAGTTTTTATATTTTTAAATAAAGAATGTAAGTAGATATTATGTACCTATCTATAATTCTTTTAAGAATTGTATTTGTTGAGTAGGTATCACATTGAAATTTAACTCATAAGGTTACTATAAAAAAGAACAAAAATATATTATATTATAATGGATAGTACAGTCAATTGGTAAAATAATATTTAGAAAATACCGGCACTAGTGAATATTATCAATTATCATAATGAAATTAAAACAAGGGAAGTATAAATAATGACCAAATAGGTACATGTAAAGATGAGGGTAAATATTAAAAAACATTAGCTAGATGATTAGGTAGGTAATAAAATATCAATTTATTGAAAACAATTGTTATTTAATATTATATTTTAACATCAAGGACAGTTCAGTGATCATAGGTGTCTATTTAAATATTTGTTTGTACTCTAAAAATTGACTCATAACTTAAATAAATATTTGTATATTATTATTTTTTAGTGAACTATCTTTACTTAGAAGAATTATATGAGATTAGTCGTAAGCAGATGTAAATTAATATTTTAAGCTTGTAGGTAAATACCGTCTGCAATAATATAATTAGTTCGGTACCTACCTAAATTTAATTGATTGTTATTACGGCAAGGTAATCATTATACTTGTTCTACTTCAGGGGCTTATTTAATTAAAAATAATTATTATGTTGATTATTATCAACATTCAACATGTTAAACAAGGGTCATAAAATGTAGAAATACTGTCAAAAGGAATGTATATAGATGCAATTAATATAGGTAGGTAGATTAACATACTAGTTTTACCCAAATCTGAAAACATATTTCATAATTACGGAAAATATTATTTTGGAACAAAAACAAAGTGCAAGAAATTGTGTTAACACTTGATTGAAATCCATGCGTTCCAAATAAATAAAAACAGTTTTTTGGTTTCAATTCGATTACCTCGAAATTTAAAAAAAAAAGTAAATAAACAGAGAGAATAATATATTAATGTTGTAATACTGAGAAAGTGACATTTGTTAATTTGTAAACAGGATGTGCTGTGAAATGTACGATGAAAGAAAGCCAAACAGATACCTAAGCAGATGGTTTTATTAGGTCGACCTTGAAAACCAAGGAACACAAGTGGAGAACTAGGGGGTGCTCGTCTGCTACAGAACCTGGACAGCGGGCACACCTTTGATCTCGAGGCACCCGTTTGCTCGAGCAAAGGGATGAAAATGAACAAAACGCGACGGCCAGCGGAGGACGCCATCAGACGATGCACCATGTGCGGCTAAGGCCGTCGTCTAGTGGACGACGACGACAACGATAGTGACATTATAGATAGCGGCAATAACGCCGAACGTAACAGTAACACAAGATTTTCATAATAATTTATATTATACGACGGCGACGACGATGGTCGCGGTACATACCTTTCGTTAGACGTGTGGACCGCCGCAGCCGAATGGTCCATGGCGGCTGTTCAAGACGACGGTGCACCCTCGAGGTGGTGGTGGCCAAGTGGTATGGCGGCTACGACGACGGCGGCGGCGACGATCGGCCGGAGGATCATGTCGATCATGACGTCTACATGTCGACCGTATTCGCATCGGTGTCTCGACGGAGTCTGTTGCTGTGTTCGCGGGCCACTACTGCATCCGGCGGAAAAGCGGGCTGCGCGATTATTTTGGCATCCGGTCCGTGAATGTGTGCGAGAGTGACTGTGCGAGTGTGTGTACGCGCGCGCGCTTGCGTGTGTGTGTGTAGTGTGTACTTGCCAGTTACGTTCTCGTGTGTGTGCCTGTGCGTGTGTGAGTGTGAGTGAAGCAGCGAGTGTGTGTGTGTGTGTGTGTGACGCGTGCGAGCGAGATGCTCACAAAACGCGCGGCGGACGACGCCGAATCCGCTTCGGTATGGTCGGTGCAGGGTGAGGTGGTGGTCGGGGGAAACGCGTCCAGAAAGAAAATCGGGGAAAAAAATCAAATCAACAAGTAACCGTCTGGCGCGCGCAACACACACACGACGATTATTATTATTATTATTACTATCGGTCCTGTCTATTATCACTGAGCCGCGGACGGACGTAAACAACAACAACGAGATCGACAACGACGACGACGGTGATTTCGTCGTCAAGATTGGATTTTATCGTCGACGTGTCCGAGGATCGTATCGCACCACAGGGAATTTATTCGCGATTTTATAAAGAGGCAAAAAAAACGAAGAGAAAAGTTAAAAAACGTTCATACGATGTAAGCGTCGTCATACACGGCCGCCGCTCACGCTCGTGCTGCCGCTGCCTGCTTGTGGCTTGTGCTGTCGCTGTTGCGCGCCGGGGATGGAACGTGCCCAAACACAGCAGACGACGGCGGTTGCGGCCGAACACTGCGCCGACGGCCGATCCCCACCACGGCAGCCGTCGTCGGCTACAACAACGGTGCGAGTACGCCACTACGGCGTCGGTGGCGATGGTGGTGAGGCGCGCGGGGCTCCGGCCACTACTCCGTAAACCTACATATTCACCGCCGCCGCCGTCACCGTTTGCGTATGTGTGCGTGTGTTTGTGTGATACGACGTCGCCCGCCGCGCAATTATAATTTATCGTCGTCGTCGTCGTCGTAGTCGTCGTCGCCGCCGCCACCACCGCACCGGCACCGACCGTCGTGTCCGCACCACCTGCGGACCTGACCGTCGTCGTTGCCGCTGCTCCGACGACGTATCCGGCGCTGATGGTGCGAGTGTGTGTGTATGCGAGCGCGCGCACAACAATAATAACAATATTATTATTATTGTGATGATTGGGAAATATTTTACGCGGGTTTTTTTTCTCGTATCGCTTGTTCAATTGTTTGCGACTCGTATTCGTTCGGTTTTGCCAACGAAACTAAAACAAAATATTAATATTTTGTGTAACGACATATTACGTACATCATATATTTATTTTATTATTATCAACTCTTATACACGTAACGCGCTCGAATACGGTATATAATATACAATAACGTGGGCACCACCTGCCGGCTAGGTGCAGCGTAGTGGCCTGCACACAGGCACATTGGTAATCAGAGAGGCGGCCGCGGCTGGCTGATAACGCACACGACTGTATAAAACTAAGAGAAAAAAACGCGCGACGAATCACTATTATGATTATTCGTTGAAGATAAAAATAAGATTTCTTGTTTAATCGAAAACCACGTCGCACTGTTTAATGCGTTTGCGCTCATCTGGACTCAAGGAGATTCTGTACTCTGTAGTACTTCTGTACTCTGTACCTATTGCCACCGTTCGTTGCGAGCAATGTCAGCCTCTATTTCTAAACAATTATTTTTATTTATTTTATTGGAATAAACGCCAAACGGCTTTTGGAATAATATAAACAAACTAATAAAAACTAACAATTTTGTGATAAACAAAAGTAAGATATAACAAAATAAATTGTAATTAGGTACAAAGGATTTTCAATAATTAAAAATATGTGAGGTATTGAAACTAGGGTACGAACAAATTACCTATCGATATCATTCTGATCTGGAGAAAAATGTGAAATAATCCCTTAAGCCTGGTGCTACCAGCAGTGGCGGAACCAGGGCTTAATTTTTTTTTGGGGGGGGAGTAAATGCTTCCTTTGCTCCCACTCTGGATCTGCCACTGGCTACCAGGGTGTCGAATATCAAGTCGTTCTAACGAACGGGGTGCATCAATATTTCCTTCAATAAGCACCATTAATTAAACGACAACTAGAGATATTACGTACGATGTTCCGTTAACAATTTAAGACCAAATACATTGCTGATATGAGTTATAACTATAGTCGTGGGGTGGGTGGAATGAATTGAGGCTGCAACTGGAAAAATTCAGAAAATGGTTCTGAACTTAATCAAAATGCCGTATGTCCCTTTAACGTATAAGGGGACCAAACAACGGCCTAGTATTCTATTATTCTAATAACGTCCTTACTAATTACTATAGCTTACTAGTACTTATGATAGACCTCTATATATAATATATTAATATTATTAATTTATTTTTCTATCATAGACTAATACGTCAGGTTACACTACATAATCTTAATTATTATATTATTAACTAATTAACTTCACCGTAAGTTTCATGGGGTAATATTATAATGTATCAAACTTTAAAATAATAAAGAAATACATTTTTATAATAATATACTGTCATACCTATACCTACTAATGTTACCTATTTGTTATTAACTTATTATAAGCTATCATTCGATGTTTTTCAAATGCCGCGGTAAGAAAAACTTTTGAGGAACCCTCAACCTTGGAATACTTAATATTTAAGGTTTTTGACTCAACATAATTGGAAAAAAAACTACAAAAAATTAAAAATGTAAATTTTAAGTAGTTCAAAAATATGTCTAGAAAATTCTTATATCGATATTCACTGGTGACAGTTTAAAGTCTTTAGGTTTATTTCTTTTTAAATTATAACGAAATCGGATTTGTCAATAACTGATGTCGTTACACTTATTCTCTTGTATTTTAAAAAGTACTGGGAATCGTCAACTTTTAATCGCCCAAAGAACCAACTGAATCTAATTTTCTACCAGAAATCAGTAAATTTAATCATCGTCAATACGACAATACATCATTGTAATACATTTATTATTTCTCCTTAAATACTCGTGAACCCAAAACACTTGCTTGTATAAATTTAGAAAATTATTTACTTCGACATTGCATAATATCGTATAACAGGACTTGACCAGTAACTGCATATATCATTATTTTAATATACTCTAAACCGTCTAAACTGTATATCAATTAACGTTGTAAATTTCAAACTTTGCGAAAAACCCCAATAAATGTACAAAATTATTAATCACTAAACTATCGCTATAATCCAGTTTAGCTCACGAGTCACGGATCTTAATATATTACAAATATTAATGATTATAATATGTAGGTATACCATTCAGTTATGTTAAATATATTAAATGTTAATACAATATATTAATTAAATATGTTATAAATATTATAATATAATTAATACTTATAATATTATGTACGTTTCAAGCAGCGGTAAATCGTAAATGTCTCTAATAAATGATAAAACAAATCAATTTTTGTATTTTATATAACATCATTATAAATACCAGAATATTTCCTAAGTACCTACTGTTTACGGTTTACCTAATCACCTAATTAACTTTTAACTATCATTAGTCAACAAATTATTTGTATGTCAAAAAAAAACCCAGTGAAAAAGCTGCTATATCCTGTTACTTTCATAGTTTTCATACGTTATACAAATATGTGTTCTTCTTTTTCCATTTATTTAGACTGTAGGAATATTAAAATGTTATGATCACTTTAACACCTTATATTATATGTATATAGCTATTATTATTCCTTTATAGGTAGTACCTATGTCCTATATGACGACAGAGATTGAATTTTAGGAAGATTTCAAGACGACTCACATATATATAATAATATTATAGGTATATGTAGTGAACAGTTTTATGGTTTATATATTGAATTAAACTGAGTAAAAGTAAAAACTATAGCGATGTTAAAAAAAATGTTCACGTTTGAAAAACTTATTTACTGACGATCGAATTTAATACGTAGGTACTTTGGTGTTTCTATAGATACATTTTATGTTTTATTTTGAAATGAGAAAGTGAGTGTATGATATAATAAAATTAAAAATTAGATATCCTTCAAAATTTAAATATTTAATTGTTTTTATTTAACTAATAATATGAAAAATATGTTGTTAACAATTTAACATGTGGTCAGTATCTAATGATATAGGTGTTTACTCTAATTGGCTATTTATAAAATAATCTGTATTGTAGCTTGAAATTATATTCGCTATATTTTTTTTTATTTAATTCTTTATCAGTTTTATCTGTTGATGTTTTGTCCTATTGGCATTCATTACAGACGTACGTACGGTAAGTAGTCCTGAAATCGCGTGACTTGAACTCGAAACCAACTTTTATTGTCTATTCCAATTAGATTATTTTTTATGTACAAAAAACTCTATAATAATATTATGTAATTCTCTTTTGATTGACGTGTGAACGATTAACAAAATAAAACCACATAATATATAGATTGTCTATTGATAAACATTTTATGTAGCTATATTCATAAATAATATTAAAGTCTGAACGTATTCAATTATTGTATTTGTATCTATAATCTTTCAATTTTCGTATTACATTATTATATAAGGTTGCAAAGATACAAAACGTTAAGAGGACGCCACACCCGCATTTTGTTGTCTCCGTCTTACAAACGCGTAACATACCAAATTTACGCTCAGAAATTCACGTTTTATGCCGTTAGCTTAAAAATTAGAGTGAATTGACCTATTATGAAACTTGATGGTAAGAACATTATCTGTGTTTAGTTGAAAGTTTTTTTACGATAATTCAGTTTTAAAGTGAGTTATGAGCATTTTTAATTTACATTTATTACACACGCATAACTCACTTAAAAACTGAATTATCGTAAGAAAACTTTGAACAAAACACAGATAATGTTCTTACCATTAAGTTTCATAATTGGTTGATTCACTCTCATTTTTAAGCTAGCGGCATAAAACGTGAATTTCTGAGCGTAAATTTGGTATGTTACGCGTTTGTAAGAGGCAACACATGCGGGTGTTGAGTCCTCTTAAAACGTGTTTGAAACCGTGCCGAGACTCGATACTTTGTGTAAATATATATGATACGAAGAAGGTATACTTAAAATATTATTGGTTCTAACCCCGAAAAATAAAAATCATTTTTCGTCCCGTAAATAAAAAAACAAAAATAAATACATTTAACTACAGTTTCGACTCTCTGATATAAGCATCCCGTCATAATATATCCATACATACTATTCGTAATTTGTAATGTTTGTAAAATTGTATTTGAGGTAATTCAATCATTTATCCATATTATTATACTAATATATAGGTAATGGCTAGTATAGGTACATTATTGTATAAATTATAACTTTTAATATGTATTCTACACATTAGATATTATATAATATGCACGTTAAGTAATAGGTTATTTGAATTGTTAGGGGAGTTTTACAAACAATTGATTACTTACCTATTTTGTATATGTACCAATCTGGCTATCTATAATACTAAAAATGCCCAAAAGCTCTAATTTGCCGAAGTCGCTCTATAGTCAGATGGTCTATATACTATTGATAAAGAATCTAGAAAAATTCGGGTGACCATCACAACTCATCGAAATCAAAACAAAAGTTATTAGATATTTTAGTTTATATTATTATACCTACATATTTTTATTTTAGTAAAATACGGAGTTCTTTATCTGTAAATTAATTTACAATCTGTTTCGAGTCTATATTATTATTGGATACGTGTCTCTTGTCGTGTAGGAGAAACAATACAAAAATACAAGGATAAAGTTGGTCCATAATTTGGTTTCATGATGCTAAATGAATGTTCAAATGTATAGCTGCCACATAGGTATAGTCTTTAATAATTTGAAAATATTCGGAGTACATTGTTGGAAACATCATTCATTGTAAATTTGTGTTTATAACTTTATAATATCACTTATGAGTAGATAACACAGTATGTCAGTATCATAAAAGCAACATTTTGATAACTATTACTTATTTTTAATTTGTGGAAAAATAATGATAAATAATACAGTATACTTATTTGATAAGAACTTGAGTTGGGGGGGCTATATAAGTCGCCCAATGTCTCCTTATTACTGCAAATGTCAATAACCATTAATTGGTCGATGTTGACGTTGCTAACTCCTCAAATAGCTCATAGCACATACCACGTACTTATATTTACATAATACAGTGGTACATAGTATATATTTTATAGGACGTGTTTAAGAGGGCTGCTTTCTACTGCTATATAAAAATAAAAGTATTTGGAACAAATTTTTAATTTATGCTTTGAATAAATAGTAGACAACTTATTTTTGTTAATTAAATAACTCATTTTATGTTGATAAATAATAAATACTAAATAATACATCATAAACATAATATCTATGAAATATTGGTACCTACCTACATACTTGCAATCAATAGCAAGTTCTTACGCCACAAACGGTCAATTTGTATTCTAGACTAGAACAGATCATGATTTATTCACGTTGCTTACTTCAGCAGTCATGCACTGATTTAAAAAAAAAGTTGTCTTTAGTTTTTTTCATAAGTTTATGTAAATAATATTATTTATTATTTTATTTTATATACCTATTCAACAAACATTTTTATTCTTAATAAAACGAACCCTTGCACAACGTTGATATTATATATATACATACACACTTTTTTGTTGATAAACTTAGAAAATAAAAGAATGGTTACTTAAATAAAATAAATTGTAATAAGAAAATATTTTTCTACCTAATTTTATTCAATTTTATATTTTTAAATATTTCAAATATTCTCTTGATTCCAAGTCTCTATAGAGTATAATTTTATATGCAAAATAAACTTATAGTTGAACGTTTTGTTCACATTTTAACCTCTACCAAGCAAAGTTTAAACGCTAAAATATTTGACAATCTGGAGTATAATACCAATATTGTAGGTACCATTAAAATAAAAAGGTCACAAAAAGAACACGTGTTCCCTGTTCAATAAAGCTTTGATGCTACATGCAAATGTATTATAATGTATATACATTGTAAATAATGTGTTAATAAGTTCAAGATCTCATGCAAAACATAATTGATATTTTATAGTTAGAATTCCAATAATAGATACCTACTCAAGTTCATGTATAGATCATAATATAAACAACATGGTATGATTGCTGAGTTGAGATTTGGTCTAAGTCCGCGCTTCACGTCACTTGCTTACCCATATAATATATTATAATTTATCATATTATCATTAAAATATTATATTATTATTATTACTATACAGTATACTCTACGCTACGTCACGTGCCCACTGAAGGACCTTATCTTGTTGTTTGTGTCATGATGTAGAGTTGTGTACACTGTAGACTATGTGGTCAGTGTTCAGAATTTTCTCTTTATTCACCAAGTCAAAATATATTGTTAAGTTAAAAGTTAAAATAGTTTATTTAGTTATTAATTAGGTACCAAATTTTTTAACCACCTACCTAATTAATATGCGGTAGTTAGTTGAATATTTATAAATGTTTGGTACATTATGGTAAGTTATACGCTTTACATAGAGTATGGCGACAGTGGAATACCACATATTTGATAATTAATAACACCTGTTTTATGTTTTATTTTTTAATTTTGTTTCTTTATACATATACAGTATCTCAGTTTTAGTGCACCTCAGTTCTCGGACAAATCGACGTCAGTGTACCTAATTTTGTGAAATAATTTGACCTAGATGAGCAATTGCACGTCGCAGATTGGATTTAACGTGGTTTAAACTACTTACTTTCTAAACTTTTCTGACATCCCTAAGATTTTTGTCAAATTCAATTGAGTACCTAGATTTTGAGCATATAAGTTACACACATACATTTCTTTTGGGATATAGTTTCTTTATTCGAGGCCATAAGCACGACAAATTGATGCATGCTTGTATACCTTATCTGCACAAGTAACCATTTATGAACAAAAAATAATACTAATTTCTACTATTACTACTATAATCGGGAACCAATGGCAAACATTTATCAACTAAAAAATTGTTTCAATTTCAAATTGACCTAACCGTGAATCTTAAGATCCCTGTTAGACCACCTTTAAAATTCGAATATTGGAAAATCTTTTCTTATTGCACATCTAGATCATTAGAGGAACCACTATTCCAAGTTTCAAGTTCTTACGTTTTATAGTTTTTGAAATGTTTAGCGATGAATGAGTGAGTGAGTGGTATTTGGCTTAACTATATTAACTATATTAAAATATTATATAGATAGGCTTATATATTATTATCAGAGTATAGGAAAGTCACAAACATTTTTACGGCGTGGGTATAGGCAAATAATGTACATAATGTGAATACTATTATAGGCAGGTACGTACCTAATATTTTTCTATTCTTTTGTAGTTTAATAAATTATTTTTAGTTAGTTATAGCTTCATCTTCATGTATAAAACTAATACGTCTCAAATATAACCAATGGTACATAATATTCACAAGACACTACAAGAAATATACAGGTAATTTATGATTAATATAGGTAGGTTGTAGGCATAGGCGCAATTTAACTTCTAAAACGTGGAGTGCTATAATTTTAAATGCCTCACAGATCCGTGTGGGGCTTTGCCCCCCCCCCCCACATCCCCTAGCTATTATCAAAATTGCAAAATCTTACAAGTTAGGTATAAATCTACAATAATCAATACTTGAAAACTTTAAACACATACCTAAAGACCCTTTTGCACCTCCCTATAGTTGCGTCAATGGACTCGTTGGTAGTTATTTGTTGATTATTTATTACTCGGTATATGAAATGACAATAAACCAACAGGAAACCATGAAAAACCCACAAACTTGCTAACAAATTATACCAATAATTAACGCTAAATATCATATGCGTTTAATCAAATTTAGTTTAAACCTAGTCAAATATTGTAACGAGATTGTAAATACTAGTAGTAGGTACCTAATAAGTAATAACATAGGATACCAATATTATCACGGTTTATCCAGTGGCCACCTAGAATACGCTACTCAATCTACACGTTTTATATAGGTAGTTACTAAATTATATATAGGTATTTGTTTATGAATTTATTATAAATCATGTTAGCATATATTTTATTTTTTTATGTGTGTGAAAATAATTTACCTGGGCAATCTGATATCATAATAATATTATTATTTCAATAGTTGAAAACAACCTAATACAACGATAACGCGAAGAGGTTCCATGCGACGAGGTTCCTTCGCGTTATAATATTTATTGATGTTTATGACGATTGTCTAATACCTATCAATAATCAATTCACTTATCAGAAGACGAGCGGGAAATTGTTGCGTATCGCGCACCGGGCCTCTCGTACTTCAGAAATAACAATAATGGTTTTAACTTATAACTCATAGTTTGCGCTAAAGGTTGTCACTCACCATAGTTCGAAACAGACAGGAAACGGATATGCTGTATTGCTGTCTCTCGGAAACGTCAAACAAATATTATTATAATATGCACATTAAAATAAATGAGACAACGCCGCCGCGTATATTGCAGAGCGCAGGTCACCAAGTCGGAATAGATCGGAATCGAATGTGTTAAAACGGAACATGGCATGGCCGCATGGGGGCTATTCTTGAAATCATACGAATTGTATCCGTATACGGTCGATTTCCATATAAAGACGAAAAACGGTATTCTTGAGTTTTTATTTTCCCGTGTACGGAAATGTTTCCGTGCGCACTGAAAACTTTCACGTGGTGACTACCGGATATATCAGCTATTATATTAATACATTATTGCAAACCGTCTGTATAACGATATAATTACAATAGTTCAGACATTAGTCATTGGTGACACTGCGGAATTTTGAAAATTGTTTGATTATATTCAGCTAAACAGCTTATAAATTGGTAAGTACCTCTATGGCTCTATCTGTAGGTTTCAGTGATGTGAAAACCTATACATATTGGGGTAAGGTACAAGGACTAACAGATGCGATAACTGGCGACAACCTGTCAATCTCCCCTCTTCAATAGGTATACATAGTAATAAGTGAAAAATGGATACCGTGTAGCAAAGCTGGGCAAGTTAATGATTTTTTTTAACTCAGTTAAGTTAAGTTAATATGCAAAGCTACTATCATACCTTACATAAAAAAACCCAGTTTTTCATGTTTAAAAAATTTTGTTTCTTTACACAACTATATAAATAATGAATAGGTATAAAAATAAACGATACTTACTTAAATATAAATCATATATTTTTAATAAAAAAATAATAATTTTCACTATAAATTGTATTTTTAATTTATTTCTAATACATTTTCTAAATAAATAATATCAAATAAATGCATGAAATTATCTATTGTCTTGTACTAATTATATATGAGGAATCATAAGTAGTTATTATTTAACACATTATAATAATACGTCATAATCTACAATTAACATAATTACAGAAATATTAAAAATAATTTAGATATTATAATATAAAATGTAAATAGCTAATAAGTAATAACCACTGCAGTTGATGAAGATATCGATAAAAAAAAAACTGAAATATTATTATGTAAAGACTAAAGATACGGTCAGTCGACACCGAAAAAAGTCCAATGATCGGATAGAACCACGATGAACTCAAGATCATTACTCGTAAGAAATAAGTGACTTCACCAATATTTATACACATTACGTCATTGGTGCTATGCATAATACGTATATGGAGGTAAAAAAGGTAGTGTTGAGTTAAGATTATTAAAAAATTACCATACATATTATAGTGGAATAAAAAGTGTAAAAATTAATTTTTACAATAGGCACTATAAAAAAAAAAAAATTAAAAATTGAACAGTCATCAGCAGCGGACTCACTAAAACAGCTAGTCGAGTCATCTATCTATTTATTTTATACGCAGTTTTCACTTAAACTTTAAATAAAATAAAAACAAGTCCAACTATAAATTTTATCTATACGAGTAAGCATACAACAAATATACTTTATATTTTTACAGTTTCGTTGTTGTTAGAAAATAGTCATTAGCAAAATGTGGTTTACCACGCACCTCGTCGCAAGATTTTCAATTATTTTTCTACTCTATAGTATATAGTGTTTTAACGAGTTAAAGCGATGGCGCCGATGCATGGCAAAGTAACACATTTATACGTCATGATGGTTTTAAAGTTTGAGTGTTTATCAGTTAGGTATTAAGTACCTATATATTATTATATAATAAAATATTATACAAGTGCCGTGCCCCAACATACACACTCGCATACACAATGAACCATATGTCCGTACGTCCATACCCTACGTATATATAATACAATATTTATTATTTAAGTATAAAATGTGTAAATGTGTAATGCACTGGTATGTTTATATGGTAGGAATAAAATGACAAATATTATTTGATAGGCCTTGTAGGAGTGGTCAAATATTCGGTAATAATTGCATAATGGGACCACGTAACGGTGAAGCGCGTAGGTAGATACATAAGGACTATACAATAAGGCGTGATCCATTTAACTATTTAAGTGTCTACAATCATTTCTTTGAAAAGTTTTAACTTTTTTTAAATACTATTTTTTACATTATTCGGTGTGGTTGAAAAACAAAATTTATTTAGATTTTATTATCATTACCATTTTCTAAGCTTTTTACATTTTTAAAAGCAAAATAAAATTTTTAATTTCCAATTCAGGAAAAAAAATATTTTACAAAGTATTTTGATACATAAAAATCGAATTTTGAGATAGTAGCTAATTAGTAATACTTAAAGTTTCGATGAGCAGAGTAGTGAATCAACATTTTGTGGGGTATTCCTGTAGGAGATCGTTGTGTTGGTTGAGACCCATAATGGGCAATGGTCCTATATATTTACAAATCTAATTGAGTCAGAAGAATAATACCTATAGTTGAGTCATAAGTTTAAAAAAAAACATTTTCCTTCTCATTTTATAGACTTAGGACTGTCAGTCCTCAGTACTTATACAATATGCTCACAAATTATTGCTATAGGTTTTAACGTATATTGAAATAAAATATGAATAATATAATAATGTAAGTATATTTTAGTTGCACGGATTCAGGTATACTGGTTTACACGGAGCAAGCGATGAAACGAGATTAGTTCCTAAAAATAATCTTCATATATAACAGAGTAAATTAGGTACCTATTTATTATTCAGTATTTCATTAAATGATAAAATTGATTATAGTAAAAATTATTATTAATAATAACATAATATGGCATACTTGATTTTTTTTTTAGTTTGGGTTCGCGTACCAAGAGTAGGTACAAAGAGAACATATTTTGTGGGTCACCATAATGAAAAGGTTGGGAACACTGCTATAGAGTCAAATGCTAAAAAGTTAATATATTTATTAATCACTAATTAAATACACATATTATATATTATTGCTATTTAATTTTTCTTATTCATTATTATTACATAATATTATTAATATGTAGCCAGTAATATCAATAATACTATACATGTACAATGTACATAGTACTTATTACAAACCGTTTAAAATCGTATTTTATGATAATGATTGAAATTTGAATTATAGTTTTTTGAGAAAATCTAACAACCCTTTGCTGTTGTGTTTTTTGAAATTTGTCGAAAAACATTAGAGGGGTATTTGACTAGGCCTAAAATTCCTTTCAACATATGAGGGTTTTGTTTTATAGAAATGGAAATAGAATTTTATAGAAATATTATATAAAATGGTGTAATACAGTTGAAGATCATATTCGATAAAAAAAAAACTTAATAATAAATGTATTGAACACTAGTAAAACTGAAAAAAAAACCAAAATGAAATGATGTTTAATCAATACAATTGAATAATAAAAGTAGTATTCTCGGAAGTTCTGACACACCCATTTAAACCATTACTTCATATTTATTAAAATCAATCATAATTCGATTGGCAGTTGCATACGTACAAGGATATGCATTATATATATTGTATTATATTTTGAGTGAGTGGGCTATCTTCTCTATTATTTTTGACAAGGGAGTTGGAAAATTGACCTTTTTAAAATGTTTAATTTATAATTTATGTACGAACCTAACATCGTAGGTATATTTACCTAGAGGTAAAAGTGGTGCATACAACTTTTTGAGGTAATTTTTATTGAAAAATGTCAACTGGAAATGAGAAGAAAACATGAATATAATGTCTTTTGTAAATGAATAGGTTACCTATTATATATTACCTACCTACCTATTTTAAACATAGAAATTAATAGTTTGTATAAGATTAAGTTCACTATGATATTTTATTGATGACCTAATGAGGTCAGTTTCGGCCATGAATAAATATCTAATATTAATATCCACCATTATTTTGTATTGGGTATGTACTTTAAAAACCTTATGGAAACTATATACCTAACGATGTAGCATATATAGTATAGTAATTATCATTGTTGTTAATATTGTAAAAAGCTTCCCAAATTGTTGTTTTTCCTTCTCACTTTTATACTCACTATACTTTATAATACATAATATATTCTTTATAGTACATATTTGAATAATTCTATACTAAATATTATTATCTGAGTTGAAACTTGAAATTTAAACGTATAGAAAAATGAATATATCTACCTACTTATTAAAAATAATAAATATTTTTTGAAAACAATTTTAATAAAATAAAATCTTGCGTTTTATTAATTTGTTTGTTGTCGCATTAAAAACATTTCAATAAAAGTGTTAAGAATGATATAAACACTATAATATAAATATATATTGAATACAATGTCTACTAAAATAAATAGGGAAATAAAAAATATACATATTATATAACTAGGTATACTAAGTATACTAGAACTTTTAAAGTTGCCCTATATAGTTATCGTATAATTTGTCATATCAGAAAAAAATCTCATAATTTCGTTACCTTACTGACTTTAAGGATTTTTTCATATCTGCTAATGGAACCTACCAAAAAGCTGTTTATTCGTTCGTTTTTAGTTTCGTAAATGACGTTAACGTAAAAAGACAATATATAATACGAGTAGCCCACTATTACGGCAGTTACTGGAGCCGACGCGTCACTGTATTTTATTGAATTGGTACTATGCACTATGTAGGTACAGATAAATATTACGTCAATCGTCTCGATATTATCTGTTGACTATTATTATTGCGTGCACACTAACTGAAATGTCACAGTTGTATATTGAGTACAATCAAACCCGTGATTGCTGCAGTGCATTGATATAATAGCCCGTGCGTGGTACCTAAACTGCGGAAACTTGAGCGAAAAATATTGTTTTCAAGGTTTGCATGCGTATAAACATATACCATACGTATTACATACGTAATAATAATATATATATTAACGTGTTTCTTAAATTTATAAATAATTTTATGAGCTCTGTACAGAGCTCCGTATTGTGAAACGCGCCCGAATGTTTGCCAAGTGTTGGAAATAAATCAACTCTCGTTGCGTTTTCCACACAATTTGGTCGTAAAAATTAAAAATATGATAAGTGCATAATATGACTAGCTCGCAATTTAAAATCTGTAAAATATTACTGAAAATAAAAATACTAATATATTTTATTATTATAATACGCGCCGTATTAATGTATTACATAATAATGAATGGCTTCTTCCTCTGTTTTATTTCCACTACCGGTAGAACAATATTATAATTTATATACGGTAGTCACTTTCTCTGTCTCTAAATATATAACTCTGTCTTTCGCTATATTACCGCCTATAGCTCGCGCCGTCTACCGGTGACCTATTCCCGTGGCCGGGTGTGTTCCAAAAAAAAAAAAACAAAATTAAAAAAAATCGACTTCAGCTAAAAGGGTAAAACGTATTGTTTTCATCGTTTATTCGGCGGCGGCGGCGTAACAGCGTAAGTATACAATATCGTCGCATATATACACATAATATAACAATGTATCATATTAAACTCCCTTTATTATACCGGCCTCGTGTTTGACCTAATAATAATATAACGAATGTAGAAGTAGAACAAGACGTGAGTATTGTGTATACGGCGTAGGTAGGTAAGTGCAGTGTGTGTGCATACATTATATTATTATAGCTGTTGACTCGACGTATAGGTAGGTAGGTAGGTAGGTACACACAATAAGGGAAAATATTAAATTTACATCATTCGCAGACAATTATTATACCACGACGTTGCTGCGGCCGATCGTAATAATATATTGTCGTCGTATATAGTATATTATAACGCGTATATGTGTTTTTTACGGTGTGTTTATAGTGTATGTACCCATAGATATATATACGTGTCGAATATATATATATATATATATATAGTGGTCCAATGTTTCATATATTGATATATTATGCAGCCTGTCACACAACTAAACGTAAAATAAAAAATAATCGATAAACTTCAGTTTATATAGGTACGAAGAAGTTAGCAGGATCCGCTGCACGTTTATAGTGCGTTTATATTAGCATTAAATATAGATTATAATCAGATTTATTCGGGAAACAAGCGATTGAGCGAACGGTAGTAGTCATGAATTAATAATAATCGTAATATACACATAAATTGTTTATACGTACTAACGACGTTTATCCGTTTGCTCATTGCTGTAGGTATTTTCCTCCAGTAAGATTTAATAATTTAAAAATCCAATTAGCTTAAAGTATAGTGTTGTAGTGAAGTGCGTATGTAGACACAGCGAGCTCAGTACCTATAGTATTTTCAGTTATTTTATTTGGACATTTTAAGAGTGTAATCTAATATTAGTAATTATTGCTTAGGATAAAATATTAAAAGTATATAAATAATATTATGTATTTTTAACTATTCTACTAAGTTATAGTTGTACCTACCTAAATGTTGTACAAAATTATTGAAATTTAACTTATTAGTTTTATAGAAAATACATTGTTAAATGTTATTGCATGAAAAGTTGGTTGACACTTGGTCAATTTCATAATTTTAGCAAAATTGAATAATTTATCCAGTGTTATTTGCTCATATGCTCAAAAATATTTACAAATGTATATTATATATATATATAAATACGTATTATGTTTAAGTTGAAGTATATAGGTACTTTTAATAAAAATTATATTAATTTGACTATCCAATGGTACTGCGGTAAGTAGTAACGTTGGTACCTACACATTTGCGCATTCTAGTTGCATTACATTAAAATTCCGAACAAACGATAATGCACGACAATTTATACTTTGAATTTATGCTAGTGTTATATTAAAAACTATCATACATCTGTTATCATCAATCAAACTCTGATTCTTTTACTTAGGTTTTCCTAGGAATTTTTAAACTTATTATAGCCATATTAGTATAATTATTACTATAAATTATAATTTCGGAATTCTGAATACGTAACAGTTGAATTTAGACGTTTGTAACTGTTTATATAGTATATACTACTATGAAGTATATAAGGACTTGTGAATAATATTGGCGACTTTGTGCAACTTACCTTGAAATTGCACCGTGGAAGACGGGGGTGACAAGACGTATTGTAGGGCCGAAGATCAAGACTTTCGTTTCGCCATAGACAAATGCAGAATACAAATGCACAAATGCATAATATTAATATATTATATACTGGCACTATAGTAATTAGCAGGTACAATACGTGTGATAGGCATAAATGTCTGGTTACATATTGAGATTCATGTTAGGTATATGCAAGACTGGGGAAGTTAATGATTTTTATTAACTCAGTTAAGTTAAGTTAATATGCACCAATAACAAAAAGTTAAAAGTTAAAAGTTAATTTAACTATAGGTTAACTCAGTTAAGTTAAAAGTTAATACACACTTTTTGTTAACTTTTTATTAAGTTAAAAAAAAGTTAATTTGTTTATACAACGCTAGCGTACTTAATTTTTTTCCAACCCAAAACTAAATTATAGGATATAGTGCTAATACTTCATTCAGTATTTCCATATAAGTTAGATTCAAATGGTATAAGTTTTTAACTTTAAACAATTTACGATACATATTTTTTGACATGAAAACAAAATAGACTGAAATAGTGAAATATTATAAAATTAAAAACAAAATAAAACTTAACTTACTTCTTAAAATGAAAAATTAACTCGTTAATTTCACGCTAATTAAGAAAGAAATTTAGTAAGTTAACAGTTAAGTTAATGAAAAGCCAAAAGTAACTAGTTAAGTTAAAAAGTTAAAATAAAATTAACTTTTTCACTTAACTTTAACTTTTTAACTCGTTAATGCCCAGCCTTGGGTATATGTGCCTACAATTTTGCACAACCATCAAAATTAAATTTCATCCTAGTATCCCACTACGCCTACGGTGACTACGTTTTTACTCCAGGACCCGGTTCATAGCTCTTAGTAAATTTCAAATCTCAACCGTGCAGTATTATGTACAATTGTATACAAATATTTGCTGGTATACGGCAGCACCTGTAAGATTAAATTGAATTTCAAGGGTTATAAGAAATTTTACAAAACAATGTGCGTAAAAAAAAGCACGGTTTAAATGTATGATTTTGAAAATACAGGCGCCAGGTTAACGAACTTTAATATCAGCTTTGTTAACACAATTATTATAAATATCTCACGGGCTCTCCTCACCAGATTTGTGTTTCGCCAACTATACTTTATTTCTAACTCGTCCGTCTGCGATCAACATGTACATTATATTATATAATATAAATATATAGTGAGGTTCTATAAACGCACGGTTATCTGTACGTTGGTAAACGTGGTAACCTCTATAGGTACCTAATAAAGTAAATAAATACATGATTAATTATTTTCATACTTAATAAAATAATAATTATCAAATAAATGATCAAACATTTTTAGTTACATTTTTTTTTTACCTATTCTTTAGATTTTATTTTGCATATTTTCACGATTTTTCTTGCATATTATATCACATTGTGATACTTTTTAGTGCACAATGATCAGTGCACTACTATTATGACTTATACGACAGCGGCTGTCGCCGTCTGTTTGGTCCATTTTCGCAACAGTTTACGTTTTCATTTTCCTTATATATTTCGGTGTGCAGTGAGACAAAATTAGAACGCCCAAATTTCGATTTATATTCATCCGTTTTAGCGTGCCGTCAGCGAGTGGTTATATTATAATAGTGATGACATGCACTGTTCTGACGAGTGACGTGAAGTGCGGCGAGACTCTTCTTGACGATCCTCCATGTCACTTCCTGTCCAACTTAACGTGCCACCCGTTTTCCGAGAATTACGCGCCGAGCTGCTCGTAAAGGTAGGGCGGCACATCAATCCTATATTATTCACAGGGAACTTGGATTTAAAATTCCAATAATTGCTTGAACTATGACCTATATAACCTATAGATAGGTTTAATTCATTTTTGCAAAAACATTGCATTTGCATACCTATTTTTCCAAATGATCAGTAATTTTTTGGTAAAAGTATGACTACTTGTATGAAAGGTCTTGTACTAAATGATCAAGCCTTAGTTAAAATTCGATATTTTATACATTTTTAACTATGAATTAATTGTGATTTTGTCAAAATTTGAACTTTAAATTCTTATAAAAAATAATCATGCCCATCAGCCCACGTATCCTTAATAATTTTAAATATAGGGTAGCAAAAATAACTTACGAGGAACCTTTTATTATATTTTTAAGCTTTTTGAATGAACGAATAACTCTTTTAAAAAACTAAAATTAATCAAATACAATCCAAGCAAAGACGATCCAAAAACCAACGTTTCCAAACAATTTTAACAAATTTTCATTCATTTTTTGTTTTTCCCGAATATTTTTAAAAGTGCTCAGAATTTTCAATTTTGGCCTCCCAAAAGGTACTAACTAGATCCAAGTTGCTCCCAAAAACCTCAATGAAAGTTTATGAGCATTTTTTCTACTAGAAAAATTGAGAAGTTTAAGTTGTACAATAATTTTAAAATACCTTACCTAAACGTCTGAAATTATTAAACTGGTCAAAATAAAATTGTAATTAATTTTCGACCCCCCTCCCCTCAAATCCTGCGTATTCCAATGACTTTCAAGAAATACCAACCTAGAATCTATATGCTATAAATAGGTTTTTTAATCTAGTTTCATTTTGTCCCCTCCCCCCTGAAAGTTACCCTATGAGCACCTACATTAGATTTAAAATGATTAATGTTTCAATTATTCAATCCTTTAGGTTTGTTGTGGGATTTTTCACATACCATGTAAATGTAGGTGGGCTTCTTCATGGTTAATTATTTTCAAAAAAAAAATTATATTTTTTTAATAAAACAGATTCCCATATAGGTAAACATTTTTAACAATAAATCATAATAATTTATATAAGATAAATTTTTTGATTTGTTAACTCAAATTTGTTATATCTACATAAAATATAAGACAACTTTTAAAGTGAGAAATTATAAAAATTCAAAATCATCTAGACTACAATTTTCAAGCAATTTGTAACAAAATGGCTCATGGAGGTTATTTGAAACCTAGGGCTTTTTAAAACGCTGGGGCACACACTTCCCTTGTGTGTGCTTTTTGGCAAAATACAATACAGCACACCATACAATAGAAGAAATTAGTATTTAGAAGAAGGACATAACCTAGCGCATATCAACCGCGTAACATAATATAATTTGATATAGTAATAATTATCAACAATCTTTACTATTTATAGATATGCAATATGCTGGCTATGGCTTTGTTTTTTTCAAAAATGTCTTACCTTTGTTATTATTTGATAATATTATTTTGTTTTATACAAAGCAAAATAATTATTAAACCAAGTAAATAATAATTCAATAATTGTTCAAACGTGGACTGTGGAGGAGATATAGGGTCTGACTGAAAGGGTTAAGAATTATTGTATAGTGCACAGTGCATTGGCGAGGGTCAATGATGTCGTTTTAGTTTTTCAATGCAAATTGCCAAAATTGAGTTTGAATATTACCTAGTGCGTTTTCATAAATATTTAACATTTAGCTGTGCAATACGGACTGAGGGCGTTGGTCATTCGTTATCCACCGCGGTGTATAATATTGCACAGGTACCTTGGCTATATTATTGCGTTTCAGACGTTCTACAGGTGTATGTTTTAAAAAAAAAACGTCTTATCGTTAATGTTTGCCAGCGCAAAAACGATAATTGTGCCACGCCAATATTGACATACATACAATAATACGTAGACGAGAAAAAAGTGGAGCTCCAAAGTACACCTTATACTCACGGAAGCCCCGCACCCGGCCGGACGATTCCCCTCGCCCAGAGAGCAAACACTGCAGACATATTTTTACAGCTGGTATTATATACATGCAGGTACATAATGTATATTATTTATAATATGTATGTTTTGACGTGTATGAGAACATTTGAAATTAAGTACAACATAAAAGAGCAGAGTATTTCGATAACGGAGCTGTACAATTTATTATCATATATGTATATTATATTACTGTACATACTTATATAGTTATATTATATACTAAACAAATCGTTTGTTACAAAAGGCATATATATGTAATAAAATAGTCTACGAGTGATCGTATCTAAAAAATAAAAAAACGTACAAACAAAACATCGGTGGACGGCCGAGTAGTGATATCGACAAATAACGCGATTAACATAATAACATAATATAAACATCTGCGAACAATGACGAAGTTTAACGGTGAAAATGTAAAATATAATCATATAACGATAACAACTCACAAACGCATATTATATTATTATTATTATTATTATTGCTGTGATAGCGCGTGAACTTGAATAACAAATAATTGTCCAAACAAATTATTATTTTTACCGCCTCAACTCATGAATAAAATAATAAATACGTGGTATGTGTTCAGTACGGTGTTTCAGTAAAATTATATAATGTAGGTACCTAAAAAATATATTTTTTTCCACTGTTTCAAATGCTATAATATTTATACTGAATTTTGTGGGGTACGAAAATAGCATAATACTTAAAATGAATTGTATTATCAAACATATTATGGCGGGCGTATTTCGCAAGATCCGATGATACAGTTATAGTGTTATATATCTATTTGTTAGGTTTTTTGCACGCACATATACTGAAGTTATAACGCACGATAAACCGACGAAATGTTTACGATAAGTTTATGACATCGTTTATACAATTTTGGTATATATTTTATATTTGATTTAGTGTTAACATTTTACTTGATCGTAAACCTGTTTGCTAGTAAATGAATAAAATTGTGTTTAAAAGCCGAAGACCGCGGGTACGTTATAGGTATATTATACATGTATATACTTATATTATATAGGTATGTATATCTTCTCGTTTACAATTATTTTAAGGTTCACAAATACATACAATAACGTGTTGATCCTATTTTACGCACGACGGCGACAATATCATCATGATGGGTACCGATCGATAGGGAGGAGTTTAAAGTTTTGAACATTTTTTTTTTATTAATTTTTGTGCACTTTTTTATAATATAATATCGCAGTTTTAATTAGTAGGTTCTGTTTTGTTTTTAAGCTATAATATTATACTAAATACTATAAAATATGGTATAGTAAAAATGTGATAATATTGAGATTTAGAGGTAGCCATAGGACTATATTATTATACTATTATAAGACTATATTATGTATACGTGTTTATTTGTGAGTATAGATAAACACGTTATTATTATGTTTTTCGTTAAGTACTATTCATTGGTTTATCCTAGATCCGACAGTCTTGTAATATAATATAAACTTTTTTAAAAGTATTCAAAATTAAATTTATATAAATAATAAGTGCTTATATTAAAAAACGATTACAAATTTAAAATAATAATATTTATAAATACTTTCTAATAAAATATTTTTTTATTATAACATATGCATTATATAAGTCGTACTAGTACCTACGTCCTACACGAGATGATACATTGTACGTTCACTAACTCTTCTTGATAGACGTACGACGTAACGTTGGATCGAAAGTCTGGTTATGGAATTGAGTATAAGAATACATTATCTATACATATTGTCGCTTATCCTTCCAAAAGAACGTATTTTTATGTATATACTATATAGGTATATAAAAAATAGAGAGTATCAATTAAAAAGAAAAGTAACTCGACCTTAGAATATAGCTTGCATGTTCATATTATACCATATATGAATGGTAAACATATCGAATAACCCTTGTACGAAACGTTAATATGTGGAATATCTTGTGGACTTCTGAGTGGGGAAATCTGTAGTTTATTTTTGCTATAATAATAAAATACCTTCGCAAATCCTATCGATTAGCCATAAACCAACCTTCCTACCCTAACATGATTTTGTGTGGGGGGGGGATGTTTGTTTAAAACGATCACATTTTAGGACTCGTTATATACGTATACGATCAAAGAGTCTGGGACGTATATCCAATAATAATAAAAATAATAATAATAACCAAACGTGGCGCGTCATTGGGACGATAAAAAGGGGTGAAAAAATACGGGTGGGGTGGGAAAACGAAGAGGCGCGAGCTGCAGGCGGTCAATACCGCCCGCAGACGTGTGGCGACGCGGTCACGTCGTGCGTGTGGGCCCGGGTTCGGTCCCAGTCGATGACCGCGACGTCGGCCCGTGGATCAAATGGCCCACGGCTACAACAAGCGAACGCCCGCTTGACGAACGCCGCGTTTACGCCCACGTCGTTTAGGCCGTCGCTGACCATCCGCAAATACCTCTTGGCGTTTGGCGAAAGCGCGTCGTCAACGGCCACCGTCGGTGCCGACCCTGCGGCTACTAGGTCGGCCGCCGTCACACGATCGTCGTTGGTCCGCGTGCGACCACAACGGCTGTCATCGTCCGTTTCCCGCTTGGACGACGACGACGATCGCCGGTTGACTTTATTGTCACTGTCGTCATCTGAGTTCGACTCGTTGGCCGCAACCGTGGCCGTGGCCACTGACGACGGTGGCTCAAACTTGACGTCGCTGACCGTCAGGTGCGTCTCGCTCACGTCCACCACTGTATCGTCCAACGAACGGGTCTGGAAGAACGTGTTCCGGACGAACTTGAAGAACGGTATGATGACGAACGTGAACATGCGTTTCATGAATGCGAATGACTTGGTGAGCCACTGAAACGATTTGGACTGCCCGGCGCCGCCAGACGCCGGTTCGTCCAAGTCCGAGTCGAACACCGCTTGCCGTTTGCTGTTATTCTTTGTCCTTCCTGAAGTGGTGGACGCGTTCGTCGACGGCTTGCCGACTGCATTGGCCGCGTCCACAGTTGTCGCCATCGGCCCACTCAAGTACAGTCCATACGCTTGCCAACCGTTCCGGCAGGGCACGCTGTCGTCGCCCACTATTCCGGTGCCACTTCCCTGTAGATTCCACGCTTTTGATGACATCGTCTGAAAACCATCCAAAATTTGTGTAAAAAATTTTTTTGGTTATTTAGCGGCCCATAACACACCACCACAACCACCACCCCCACCATTACCACAGCCCCGCTTCAGTGTCAACAGGCACCGATGCAGAGAGAGCATATGTGATAAGAGAGCGGACAAATTGTATTGTCATTGAATTATATGTACTGCAATGTGCAGTGCAAGGTGGATTTATTTATAAATTCACCTTGGTGCAATTTTTAAATTTTTAACAAGGATAATACTTTTTTTTTTGATCAATGGCAACTATGGCCATTTGCATTTGTAGAGGGTACAGTTGACTCACGTGTATGTGTGTCGAGGATTTGTTACTGAAACCCGGGTGGTCACCCATCCGGGAACTAGGGGCACCGGCTTATACTTGGTTTCAGAACTCGTTTG
This sequence comes from Metopolophium dirhodum, assembly GCF_019925205.1. Lineage (NCBI taxonomy): Eukaryota > Metazoa > Arthropoda > Insecta > Hemiptera > Aphididae > Metopolophium > Metopolophium dirhodum. Next base: position 60,393,387 of record NC_083560.1, on the reverse strand, counting down.
TGACTGAAGCCAAACACCGCGCCTCACCAGGCCACATCAAATTTGTATTATTATTTATTACAAAAATTCATTGTAACCTATGTATAATATATTGTGAGACATTAAAGCTAATTGTTATTAATAGATAATACGATTTTAAAGTGAAAAGAACCTTCGAATATTGAACTTTTAAAAGAATTTTCAGGAAACGTCAATCAAATGTTTCAATTACAAAAATATAATATTTAATTTAATTTACCTAAAACATTAGATGAATCATTTTTATTTAATAATAGGATAATTTATAAAAGTTGCCAAATTATTTTAATTTTGTTATTTTTTGAGTCCCAACTTAAGTGCATTCTTTGAAATAGTTTACTTTCAATTAAACTGGAAGTAATTATCATTTATTAAACTGTTTTTGGGTATGCAAATTATTCCCAAAAGATATACTTTTGGGATCAAAGTATAGTATTCTCCCATAGTTTTAAATTCCAATACTATGAAGGCTCTACCTATACATTACGATATATTATAGGTACTATATATATTATATTTTACGATAAACCTGTCACTTTGTCCAAGTTTGTTGCAGGTCATTAAAAGTATATTAAAAATATGACATTATCACATTGAATTAACTAACATCTATTAGGCACGCAAAGAAAGGATAATAATATAATTTTATCGACGTTTTATTGCTTGTAGTTTTCATTGTTCTTTTTTTTAATAATAAAATAAAAGTATTTTTTTCGTTCCCTATTATGTATTTATGTCAATAATTTTTTTTTTGTTTAAACGTTATTACTTATTAGACAGATAAAATGTTACAAGTCACCTGGGATTTTTCGTTATTCCCAGCTAGTATCTTTTTACGCATAATAGCGTTAAATTACAATAACTATTAATGATTTTCAGAGTATATTGTTTGTATATAACATGGAGTCAAGCCCGGATTAAGGATCAATTGGGCCCCGGGACACCATACACTTAATTTTCAACTTTAACTTCAAAATTATTGTATCATTACATATTGACGACTTTATATTGTTGTTTAATTTTTTACTATACAACAAATAAACAGTAAGAATCTTATATTATTGTACGCGGCTTTTTTTTTTTTTTAACAATTATGACTCGATGATATGGAATTTCGTTAGAACAAAAAAGATGTGTTTCTCTATTTTCAACAGGAAATTTTTTTATAACATTTTCAAAATTTTTAAACACGCAGGTTTTTTTCTGAACATTTTGACAGTAAAATGATCAATTTTGGTTCACTAGGTTATTAACTATGGTCCTCTAAATTTTAGTATAATATGCATTAATACTTTTAACTGAAACACCAAATTTACAAGAGCTAAATATTATTATTTTCTTATAATTACCTTTTTATATGTTTAATAATTAAATCGATAATCTAAAATGCTAAAAAAAAAAAAAAATAAACAAACAAAATTGTTGGCAAACATAGTTCATTATCTATAGTAAATTTTCATGATATAAAATTGAGAACAATTTTATTTTATAATTATAATTATTAATAATAATTTACCTACTTACATAGTTTTTTTTTCAAATATTGGACTCGTTATAAGAATATATTTTGGGGATAAATATGGGCCCCCACAATCAATGGCCCCCGGGATCGTGCCCCCTTGCCCCCTCTCCTTAATCCGGGCTTGCATGGAGTATAAGATATAATATATCATTCAAAATTCATCGAAAAAATATAAATATTATATACCTAATATATTGTAAATAATAGATTGATCAAATTATTGTAAATAATATACGTCAGGTATGAATTATATCATATTATGAACTCGGTGGCGCCTTATATCCTATGATCCATGTATTGCTTCAGCAACACATAGATATAACATTTGGTTTATGGGTGATTAATAATTATTTATTATATACAATGTGTCATTATATAGAATAACATAATTAAAAAAAAATATTCCATTTTAATGAACCATATTATATGATAAATAATTATCAATCATACAATTGTCCAGTTTTTTATATTTTCAACTAAATACAGTCATCGTTTGTTTGTATAGTGGTTCTTCGGAAATATCCTCAGCAACACATAGGTACTATTTTGAGGATAGCCCTCACTGTATAAACTTATGATAATAATTCTAGCTAAGTTTGAGGAATACTTTTTTTTCTCAAAACGTCTTATGCTACTTTTACTTCAAAAGAGAGAGAGAGAGAGAGAGAGAGAGAGAGAGAGAGAGAAACACAGAAAAGACGATAAAAGCAAAACCGTACCGGAACAAATGGGTCACAAAAATGTGCACCACGTTGTACCTGTCGTAGTATACCATATACCTAATGGTATGTACCTATAGGAGTGTGAATGATGAAGTTACGAGATAAACACACGTTGGAACGTGTCGTTCCGTACACCTGTCAAATGAGTGTATAACTCTCAAGTACGTATTCGCGAGTTTATTAGTTCTCCTTTGTTGTTGTATATGAAATTCTATTATTTATCGCCATAATATTTCATTCATCACCGTATAGTAAAACTACGCAAAATTCATTGTGTATACGTTTTGATTAATTTTATTAACGGACAATGTAAATTCGAAATAGGAAAAACACTCGTTTACATATATCTATATAGGTAATGTATACTTATAATATATTATAATCTATAGGTAGATAAACCATTCGATTTGTTCCTAAACAATTGTTTTTAAATCTTTGGAAAACAATGTATTCTCTGAATTATTTGAATTGCTAGGTAGTAAAAGTTATTGACGTTTAAATAATATTATGTATTGATTAAAAAGTATGATTACGTATTATATAACTAATGGCGTATAATTGTATTGCATTATTATAAATGTGTATAGATAGTAACGTAATGTAATATTTGAAAATCATAAATTTAAATATTTAAATCGAACAGCCATATGTGACACGATTATGTTGTTAGTATGCTGTATTTAAGTCGACAAAATAAACAAATTATTTAAAAGAGTTAGCGTAGCTGCAGGTCGAGTGTGTGGGTTCCTGGAGTAGTGGAGTGGGTATGTTAAATTTATGCTGTGTTATTGAATTTGGAAGTTATGTATAATGATAAACTATTACATCACTCAAAAAACGTTTCTGATAAGAGCATCGTTAAAAATCGTGTTTGAATTTTTTCAGCCATTCTCATTATAGAGTTTTCATATAGTAATATGTGCTTACACAAAAAAAACTGAGAATCGAAGAAACTAAGAAATACAAAAATTACATTTCAAACTATGCATTAATTAGGCTTTATTTAAATCAGCGTTCACTGAAAAACAATTTTTTTTAAAGAAAACGTAGCTGGTACATTATATAAATATTTTTATATGTTCACCAGACTTAAGGTGTCTGTATTAAGGAATTAATTTTTAATATACCCCTCAAGTATAATAATTATTTATTTAGGTATCATAGAGCCATAGAATAGTATAGAAAATGTATGATGATGCAAAATAAATGGTAAAGCATAAAATATAATAGCTATTATAATTTTTAAGTACCTATTACATTTTTTAAGTTGTTAAAATGTTGCCATTAGCGGATTGGTTATTTATTAATAAAAAATATTGATTGTGTGTAAATTAACCTTGCTTACCTGCTATTTAACATGCGAAAAGTATACAAATATACAATATACTCGTTGGAATATAAAGAAATTATCAGTAATAAATATTACATAATATATTTAATTTTAAATTTAAATCGACCTTTTTTAAAAATTAATTTGACACCTATAGATACCTTCTATATCTTTAATAGTCGTTTTTAAATTAAGAATTTTAGTGTCTTATTCATTACTCATTAATATAGGTACTGTTATACTTTTATTTTAGATACCTATACTATGGTAAAAATTATGTGTAATAGGTACCTATAGAAATTATTTTCATATTTTTTATTGCGCATATATTATTTAAATTATTTAAAGTCCTGCAATATTATATTTTATGCATTGGTATAAAACAGTTTATGAATACATATAGGTAAAAAGTCGAATTCCGAATATTTGTATCTGTTTGCTATTAAAATAATAATTAATGAATACAAAAACATTAATTATGTTAAATAAAAAAAAAATTGTTTTTCGTAAATACTAACACAAAACATTGTGAGCATGTTATAGTGTTGTTACGAGATGGTACTAATTATTGTAATACATTTAAGATCAACATACATGTACCTAATCATTAAAACAAAATAAAAGTCCATTAACTAAAAGCGGGTAATAGTCATTTATAATTTACAAATGACAACGACGTAGGTGACACATGGGTACATGCCAAATATTCCTAAGCGTTGCTCTCGATTATGGGTAGGTACCTACGTTGAGTATTTTTGTTGATGAAAAGTGTGGTTTAAAGATTATTTTATATTCTATTCATCGTTTTTGTTTGTTTGTGTCCAATAATGTGTAGATATTAGAAGACGTAAAAATGCATTGATAAAATACACAATAATACAATATCTGTGTGCTGCGACTAAAATATAATATGTATTGTGATACTTGTGCAGAACATTTTACTGTACATTATTCAGTGTTATTGATCGGTACAATAATTTATACCAATTAAAACTGGCTATCAAATTATATTTTACCGGTAGGTAGATATATAGATATACGAATATTGTTTTCAAGTTTTAACTTTTGTATGTTTCAACTAATATTTGGTATATACTTTTTAATTCAATTATAATATTATTATATGTATGGGGTATTCGCATCGACTTAATGAAATCGTTATTTTCATGAAGCGGATGTCCACAGTAATGTACTCATTTTGTACTCAATATTGATTACCTACTATTTAATATTCATGAAGTGGATTGATTTCTATTTGTTGATACGGTGAACACACATTAAATGTAAATTTAATACCAACTATAAAGTTTGCTGTAATATTATATAGGTACAAATCAACAAATATAATTTCTAAGTTGGATTGTATTTATAATTGTCTATATTTAATACAGTAATAATGTTGTAATATATTAGTTTTTTCTATTTTTAATATAATGATTGAAACTTAGCTGAAGTTGATGTACATTATAGACTTCGATAACGGATCGTTAATTTAATGAGGCATTTGTGAATAAATTATCATAATAAAACTATACGAAACATAGAGTAATAATTATTATATTTTGAATAGTACCTATATCATTATTATCAAAAAATAATAGTTGCTGATAAGACTCTACACATTGACTTGGTACCAAGTGAATGGCGAATGACATCAAGTCATGACCCTGGTCACTGCAGGTTAGTCTCCTATAAATATTTTATATGCCTATAGGAGATATAATATCCAAAAACCAAAATACGGTTAGCAGATAATTGACTGATTGCAATTTGACAGTAAATAAAATATGTTGTTTCAACTATAGGTACAATTATAAACTAATAAACCAACATCATCACTTTCAAAATCGTCTACTAAGCCAATTTAACTCTTGGGCTATTTTTTTTTTACCATTTTAACTGTCTGTTATATGTATTGTTGATTTATTAAGTTAATTCAGCTACACACTAGTGTTATCTTAATTGCCCAAAGCAAATAACATTTAGTTGTTCAGCAATTTCTGTAAAAGTTAACTAACTACAGATTTCTATATGCATGTGTATATTTATTGTGTGTAGGTTTATTCACAATTAATTGTTGTTAATATTTGGAAAATTACTTATTGTGAATTTTTGAGTGTTATAATTTTATACTTAATAGTAATTTGACACTATTATTGCCACCTAAATGTTGATAATGCGTTCTTTACATTTCTTATACGTAGGTATATTGACATGAGCATATTATAGAAACTTAAAATTTTGAATACAAATGTATAATAACAAATTATAGAATTAAAAATAAAAATACACTAAAATCAGCTAGTACCTACCTAGCAATCAGAAAAAAATGTCATTCCATCAAAATACTAGTCATAATAATGATCAATGGACAAGTAAAAAAGGATTCCCAATAACGTGGCTCATCCTAAAAATCATTGACCTAAGCAACATTTCAAAAAATGAATACAAATGTGGTTATTTTAATGAAAAACACAGGACTTTATAATTTTTGTGTTACCTAGTGGATATTGAATAAATTAATGATTTTTCAAATGCCACTTTAAATGTCGTTCTTTATGAATGACGTGTATTCGTTTTGACACATTTAAATCGATTTGTGCGATGAAGTCGGTGAACGCTTTACGCTTGTCAAATTATTATTATCATGTCCCTAAGCATGAAAGCAATATGGTAATAATATTAACAACAACACATTTTCGATATTGTACGATGATGTTTTGTACAATATGTTTACAATTAATCTGTAAAATCTCGATAGTACACATATCTCTATTACACAAAAGAGTTTTAAAAATATTTTGAAGTGCTTAAAATTGGAAAACAAAAAAAAACCTGGGTGGTCAATGAGTAGCTATGATTTGAATTCAATCATTGCTAGCAAAAAATGATTCCAAGCGGAGATGGTCTGCCGTGTTTTTTAATATTTTTAATTCAGTAGATTGAACTATATTTTTTTTTCCAATAACTAATCACATAGGTACCTATTATGTATATAGTATATACTATATTGTATATAATATAAATTCATATAATATTACTATAGCTGTTATCAACTAATAAGTAAATACCGATATGCACCGTAATTTTGAAAACTCCAAACGCTCATGAAAATTAATGTGGATTATACGATCAACTTTGTTTTTGAATTACAGTAATAAAAACTTATAAGGATATTGCATTGAATTGTCAAGATTTTTGGCCAAACATGGAATATGATCAAAAAATTGAAAATGGCATTCATTCGAAATTCATCAGTGCGTATCAGAACGGAGCTGTCAACTAAATGATATATGATTTTATGTGATATTGATTTTAGCGAGGTTAGCGTATAGTAACGTAGGTAATAAGCAGGGGCATTCACGTACCTATATAGGCTATGTGCCTATATAATGCCTATAATGTGTATAGTAATCATTAAATGTTGTTCACGTTTAATCACCTGACTATAAATATACGATTCAGCTTTTATTAGTGGAGCTCGGATTCGTATATTTTTTCGTCAATCATACTGTATGATAAGTAAGCACAAAATATGTTTCATGAATTTGTCATTAAAAATAAAAATTTGTTTAGAGCACATTTGTTTTCAACACCTCAAAGTTTTTAAAGCATATTTTATAATTTTAAGATCATGTTTGGTCTGTTTTGCAAGTAAAAACTGTATGTGCAATTTCAAGAAAATAATAATATAGACATGATAAAATAATACAATTTTAATGAAGATGCCAATTTTGTAGAAGCAAATAAGATGAATATAAAGTCTGCCTACACAATTATATTATTTTTTAACATATTATTTATTTTATGAATTTTACTATATTTTTTAAACGTGGTTTTGCCTGGTTTTGACGAGCATAATTTTACCACATATCTATATATTATATTGGTCATTTTCGGTGCATAAACGCATGAACATATTTCGTGATTTCTTAGTTCATATAAATCCAAAAATCCGAGCCGTAAACTTATAAGTTATGTTTATTTTTTTTTTTTGAGTTCTTCATAATTTGATATTAGATAGGTATTATGTTTTACAATTTAGGCTATTGGGAATTTAAATCGGTGCCATTAATTTAATGTTAAAAACGGGGAAGAAGCAAAAAGAGGATCACGTGGGCGTCGTCGGCCGTAAAATGTTGGCTTCATTGGGTGAAAATACTTCTTTTATCTAATCCGATTCGTTGTCTTGGCACGGCGTCAAGCATTCCGGTATAGCCCCGGCACACTAGAAGTTTGCGTCACGAAGGTTGAAAAAAATAAAAACAGAAAAAAACCGAATGGAACTCTCTCGTGTGAGCCTAATTATATATTTTAATCTGACAAATGGTTTTTAAAATATCGTGCTTAACAGGCTATAACGGGCCGCGAGTATACGTATATAATTAATTTTTTATATAAATTTTTTTTACAAAGAGCTTGGATGTTGTTGAATTTGCAATTTTTTTAAAATATCACTCCCTAATTAATTAATTAGGTTAATTTGCAATATTCGAAAATGTTTAGTGCAATCAATCAAGTTATTGTCTTGATAATATAATTTTACAAAGTTTGTTGTCGTCATTTTACAGTTTTACCATAATACAAATAATATAATATACAAGTTTTTATAACGTTCATTATATTTTATAAAAAAAAACACCAATACTTCTACAGCCAAGTATTGGTGTTTTTTTGTGGGTTGTTTTTAGTTTTGTTTTTTTTTTAATATGTATATATTTATTTAACATTTAATTTTAATACAATAATTTAAATAGTCGAATATTAGAGATTATCCATTTAACTACAAACTTAAATATTTACTTATTTCAGTATTGAATTAAATAACAATGTCATATTATATCCATATATAATATCATAAACTGTAAAATGTGACAGATTCAGATGATTCAGTGTTCACAGTTTAAAGCAAAATTGCAATTATATAAATGTATAATATTACATGCCATATTATTAGGTAGGTATTGACATTACAATAATGCATTCTTATTTTGATATTTTTAGTTTCGAAGCATTTTGTAATTCACTGCATATTTCAATTTTTAAGGGTTACATTATGATAAATATTTTCCAAGTAATTTCGAAGCATAATTAATGCGTGTATAGACCCGTGCATAAGTGCATTACTACAATAGGTTTAGCTAATGTTATTAATTATACTTATGGTCTACGGGCACATACATTGACTTTATCCTATACTTGTTTAATATAGACTATTTGATTGCATTTATCGAACATATTATAAGCATTTCATATTATATTCATGCGCGAACAATATATTCTGATTTTCAGCTGGGATTTATAGTGCATAAAATATTTAAATCTGATCTTCAAGTAAATGCTTATTATCACTCACGTTATTGCCGACCTCAGGCATTTGTCCGACCGAATGTATTTTGGCGTTGACGAACGTCGCCCAGACACCAGTCGAACCCTTCCACTGGAAGCACACGTGGTGCCACTGTCCTCTGGTCAGTTGCATACTCTCCGAGGCCACCAGACGGTTTTTGATCGTCACTCTCATAGTTTCTTTAGGATGAACGTGCATCCGCCACAACACCAACGACTCTTTTTTGTTTCCTGAAGGTAGAAAATTAGACGTAGGTAGGTATTAATTACACGCTTGACGATATTGACCACATCCAGAATCAAATTCGAAAATATCGAAATCAATCTTATAGGAGTATTTTAGGTGTTGGGATACTAAATTTGATTGCGTTTGGGTTTAGGACTTATAAAGGATATATTTGGTATGTGTATGATTTACCTGTTAGACGGATTATGGTTTGCGTGTGTGTGAAATTCAACATTTTTATCCACGTGCAGATCGTAAACTCCGTAAGATTGAATGATAAATCTTCAAATTGCAAGTACTGAAATAATAATATCACAAATATTAATGTATACATTTACGTCGATTGTTTTCATTGGAAATGTTCATGTATTATAAGATAACACGAATATAATAATTATACATGTATTATACGTTATTACTTATTATGCACAATATTGCACATGTAGATGTAAATAAATGCATTTTAAACGAATGATATACCTAAATAGTTAATAAAAATATTTTATTGTTCCAAACACTTCTCGCGACAATCATCTAGCACAATGTCCAGTCTATTATAATATGACAAATGTATATAATAAATAATAGTACTATATTGCACAATCTTATCTATAGGCACCCATTTAGTTATACTTAACGAATCGATTCATTTTTCTGGATTTATGTTTCAGTTACGTATGTGTTCACTCTTTACTTGGTTTCGTTGTGGTAATAGTCGTGTTGTTTGTAAAATGAAAATTCCTTGGCGTATCTATATTTTGCCCCATATCAAATTGAACGTTACAATAAAACATAAGACTTCAAAATCACAACTACTAGAGTAGTGTAAAAATTAACTACCTAGTTAGAAGGTATAAAAAATGTAGAGCATAATAAAGGGTGTTCATTGTTCATGCATTAGATTGAAGGTCAAAATTCGGAATATTAATAACATAATATTATACCATCGAAATATATAAAACTACGTAAGGTGATATTATAATATAAATAAATTATAACTCAGATTTAATAATATTTAATCATGTAACTTCGACATGATTTTTTTAATAATAATTGATAGTTATTTTTATACGTTAAAAGCCTTTAATACTCGGATGTATTAGCGTGTGAAAATCGTTTTGTTTTTTAATATTAATTTACCGATGGTAAAAATAACTCGCATGTGGATTTAGACGATTCAGTAAACATTATAATACTAACACTTGACATATAATATTGTACTAAAAGACGTTTGACGTTATAAATAAATGTTTGTAAATATATTTTGTTTATAAATATAGGTCGGTTTATATAAAAAAAAACTAAAAAATTATGTACTACAGATATTTAAACATTTTTATTATAAACTAGGTGGCTTCGCACCCTGCAACTCGTTTCGCTCACCATCTGCCTAAACATTTCCAATGCCTTCCGATATTTTATCTAAAATGCTTTTTATGTTACAATAGTCATAACATTACCTAATTATAAATTATTATAATTTTTTTTTGCCTTAACTAGCAATAATTATAATTATAATAATAATGCATTTTAAACATTTTTTTATCATTTGATATATCCATCGTATACCTATAATATATGTTATACATTACTATACAACTTTGTATACCAGAAAATCTTATCATAAATATTGTTTGTACTTTATAAGTTATGTTTCTGACAATTCACAAATAATTAAATTATCAGTTTAATATATTTTATATTAACTATAATTAATACTCCTCTTTCGAATATACAATGATTTCTACAGAATGTAAATATCGTATGAATTTAATAATACGACTTTTCTTGGCCAAGAAAAGAGGGGCTTTTGTAAAGATTTGAATCCGAGCCCATAATTTGAGGTTACGGTGATTTAGAGCGTAATAAAAATTCGTATAAAAATTTCACATGGAACGATATGCAAAGAGCTGCAATTGCACTTGCTGATTGAGCGCCAAGCTACAAAATAATTTAGAATTTCAAAGTCGACAATAATTATACAAGAAAACAAAATGCCATAAACTTAAATAATTATTATGTTAGCATAACTGGGTGGCATGGAGGTGTTCCATGTGTTAATTATACCATCCAAAAACAGTGTGATTAATTCATTGTATTTTTAACAAATATAATATTTCACCTAAAAACAAAATGTGTTGAATTTTTTTTATTTTTATCTTTATTCAAATTATATTGTTTTTATTTAATCTATTTGTACGTTTTAAATCAATTTACTTGAATTTACTTTCAAGCCGATACATTTGTGTTATCAAAATATTCAGTAAATAAAGGCCATCATTATATATTTTTGAAATGTTTGATTTCTCGCCAAGTTATACACTAGGTCTTGGGACGTAAACAATAAATATAATATACAAAACATATGTTACTCTTCAATATTATACAAAAAAAATGTACAAATGCACAACACTTATACAAATAACCCAAGTTAAAGGTACCTAATATATTTTCCTGGGTTTAATTTTTTTGTGATTTCCAATTTGTCTCGAAAGCTTTCGTTTAATTTTCTAAATAATATATAGACTTTGTCAAGTAAGAATCTGCCGTATAAGGAATTTAAAAACTGATAACAGGTATAAATAACCGTAAATATGAGTTCATTTTCAATGTGTTGAATCTACTCCGTATAGTTGAGGAAAAAGTAACTATTTTAAATGATGTAATAATAATATGATTACGATATTATAATGCAATAATTTGTTGTGGCGTAAGAGAATCTATATTAACTATATTACCTATATTATATTATTATTATATTTGTCAAAAAGTACTTATAATAATATTTTAAGACCTTTTGAGCGTTATAAAATAACCGTGTATACTGTTTGAGAATTTAAAGTAAATAAAAAAAAAAAAATGAATAAGAAAAATCGTATAGAACTAAAGGCAAAAAAACCCCTTGCTTATAATAACATTATAAAGTCAACCGGACAACCGGCAGACCGAATGAATCGTCTTCCGCAGGCTCACTTGGATCGTGTTGTTTGGTGTCATCTCGATCTTGGACGCGGTCAGGTCCAACAGACGATCAGACGAGACGGTGGCGATGACAAAGTACACGAGTATGAAGTTCAGCACCATAATGACACCTCGCGGCTGGCCAATTGGTGTATTATTATGATATGACATTTTGTTCGGCTCTCGCGGACCGGTCGTACGCGTTGTCGGAGCACACACTATCCCGAAGTCCGGTCGGCAGCGGCCTCGACGGGCACACGTCCCGCACCCGTCGCCGTTATGAAACGCATAATATAATGCACATTATATTATTATTATTAAATAATAACGTTTTCGGTATTGGCATTATAACAGTCACTATCACTATTATTGTTATTACGATTTCCTCACCGCCGCGCCAACCTGTACCACCTACCAATACCGCTGAAGCGGTGGCGTATCTGATCGCCAGTGCCCCGACAGAAGTGAAAGCGTTCGCGTGAGTTTTGATTTTTTTTTTTTCATATTTTTTTTCTCTCCTCTGCTCGTAAGCATAATAATATTATACATAGTTAGGTGCGTATATTATAATATATTGTCACCGCGACCGAACGTCGTGTATATTGTGTATAGGTACGCCCAGCGGTGCGCCTTTCTCGGAGGATTACTATAATACGCTAGTTACCAGCTATACATTATAGTACATGACGTTATTATTATTATTATTATTATCATCATCGTCGTCGTCGTCGTTGTCGTCGTCGTCGTACGAGGCGTGCGTGCCACATGTTTGGTGTATAGTAGTCGTGTAGGTACTTGCGGGTTGCAGCCGTTTTCTTATTTTTTCCGAAAAACGAAATCCGCAAACCACATCGCGTATTGTTTGGGAGGTTTTTTTTTTAAACAGTTACTGTATTATTGTCACTAATTGTATAGCTATTATCGTGTTGACTGTAGAACGGTTTTCCACGTGGTGTTGTAAACCATAGACCATGCTAAAATTGCTGTAAACATAATATATTATTAAGTGTATTATGTATAATATAATGAATAAAACAATATATACCTACGTCCTACATGCACACTGACTGTACGCGTAGGTACAGTAGGCAGTGGAATGTCTATTGTCTATATGACGATAACAGCACACAGATGCAAAAAACAAGAGTTAACGTTATTTTTGGCGGTAATTAAGGTGTATTTACAATAAGAACTCGAATATCCGGTCGTAACCATTTTCCATTAAAAAAAAAGTTTAAAAAAAACTTGGCCATTTTTCTTCACTAAGAAGTTACGAATATAATAAATATATTTTTAAGTCTTGTTATAATAACCAAAAAACCTATAACTAATATACGCATCGTAGATCCACGATCAGAATTGAATCGGCAACCGAAAAAACGTATAGTGTCATCCTGGCCTTACTTCCCTTTATATTACGGTACCTACACAACACTAATACACTGGTGCCGGTTAAAATATCGGCTAAATAATATTTTAATCTATTCGGAGGAAAATGGACATAATTTTAGTTCAAATTTTAGCAAAAAAATGTTTAGAGGAAAATAAAAACTAACCTTTTTTTATGGAGAAAATGGACAGCTGAGGAAAACGGTACCTATATAATTTTTGTAGGAAGATAACCAAGTCCACTTGAGCCTTCATTGATATTATAATTTGCATTTATTAGGTATTGGAACAACATGTTGATTTCTTACGACTCATTATTATAGTTTTGTTACAGCTGCGCTGTAATAAAATCTTACTACAGCATTTAATCTATATATACCTAGAGTACCTACTACTTATATATATTATATATACATTATAGGGTGTACACCGTAAAAGTAAGATATTTAAATGAACTCTAATGCCTTTAGTCTACACTCTACAATATTAAAACAGTATATTTATACACTTACCATTAACTAGTATGTGTTATGAATTTTAATTTTTACCAGAACATGTGAAACTATTAAACCTTCGAGGGTTTTTTGAGTGATACTCAGTATTTAGTCGATTGTTGGAGTATTATACATACGAACTGTTTCCAGAAGATTATAGTATAATTTAAAAAATGTAAAAACATTGAAATGTTTACCATATAATATAATTTTTATATATAACCACTATAGAGTTGAAACTCAGAACCGTTGATGACCTTTTCAAAGATATTGGTGTGCTTAGTGTTCCATTATATTGATAAAATGGTTATACATATACCTACGATCGATATATTCCGTTTTTTTGTCCGGTAGATTTCCTATTTACGGTCATTTCATTTACTCGTTTAGTTTTATATGTATGTATAATGATAATGTATGCATGTATGTATGTATGTATGTATGTATGTATGTATGTATGTATGCATGTATATATGTATGTATGTATGTATGCATGTATATATGTATGTATGTATGTATGTATGTATGTATGCATGTATATATGTATATATGTATGTATGTATTTACGCATGTATATAAGGCACTGGTGATAGTTGAAGGTCTTCGGATAAAATTAAAAAAAAAATAAAAAAATCAATGTAAGCTAAATAGTATTAATTTAATTATGATGTGTCGTTCGAAGTTGTAGTCCGTTGTGGTGTTCGTCATGGATAACAGTGATTCGGAAAAAAAAAAGAAAATTGTGAGTAAAACTGAAATAACAATTATTGCGCTCAAATTTTCCCATATCATAGAATCATTCATTACATTTTACATAAATAATAACATTTTTGATAGACGTGCGGTTAGGAATTACGAACGGCGAATGCTATAGGCAAATTTATATACACATTAGTTTCAATTTTCTACATATTCCGAAAATGTAATTCTGTTAATATATCTTGTAAACTCCATACACATATGCTGACAATTAATCAAAATTGTTTTGACTTACATAAACATTGCGGTTTGAGTTGGTTTTTTTTATAGCTCGTTGTAAAGTTGTAAATCATATAGTATGTTATATATACAACTATAATAGTTTGCTATTATGTTCTTTTATGTTTATACCAAAAGCTACCTTTTTGTTTTTATTTTTTTTTTTAAATTGTATTATGTAAATAGAGTAAGTAAATTTTATATAGTTTATTCCTATAATAGATGTACCTAGTCATAAATTTGTTTAGGTATAAATCAATTTATTGGTTAATGTTAATTATGAATCTATTGTTGTTTATGTAATATTTACGCTATATGTACTATAAATCGTATGGTAGTCTTTTTCATTCTTCATAAAAAAATCTTAGTATTTTATGAAATATTATGTTTATGTTGTTTACTAATTAAAATAACTCTTGAAAAAAAAAGTAAACGATATTTCATTTAGGATTTATTTATGGTAAATTGAGAATCGATTTTGTTTTAAACAAATAATAGGTATACATCTTATATTGCAATATACACACAATATTGTTAATGATGTTAAAAAAACATGTTTTTTTTAAACATTTAAATTTGTTTAGCGACTTGTTTTTGGCCTAAATTCCATTGAATTTGGTGTTGCGTGCCAAAAAACTACATGTGAATAGCCCATTCTCCCTTCCATTTAAGTCGAATCTGTAAAATTATTATTAATGAAGACATTAATGTTTTAATTAACATGGTTATTATCGATTTATAGTATTTTTTATGATTTGGAATTAACCGCAACCACAATAAAGTTATCAGTGTTCAATTAAACATAGGTATTTGTTTTAGGAAAAAATGTTTGGGTACCTATATTATAGGAACAATATTTAATAGTTCCTTATAGCATTTATTATTACAAAAATTGAATAAAATATTTTAAACTATATACCTATCGTTTTTATAAATGTCTTTTGCGAAAAACTATAGGAACCAAATCATTTTTCGAAGTCCGATAGTAATAATTAATAAACAATAATCAAAGATAATTACAAATAAGACTTGATAAGACTTGATATTTAATTTAGAATTTTAGAAGATTAATTTATAAACTATATCCAGTTTTTTATATAGTTTTAAATTTTAAGTTTGCCCAGAATTTTAATACTAATGGCAATTAAAAGTCTTGATATTTTTATTACAATTTTATTTGTATCAAATTTAAAGATAGATTTATGGTAAAATTAATGCATTTCACAATAATATAATATTTTATGTACTGACTTATGATAATGATAATAATATGGCTATAAAGTTTTTTTTCTGTAAGAATCATTATTCACCGATATTTTTTTACTATGAAAGTTTTGATTTGTTGAAAAATGACATAGTTTTTTTGTAGAATGTGATATATATAGCCATTTAAATTGAATACGATATTATGACGCACTCGCCAGTGACGTGACATGCTCACACGAGTATCATACATATATGCCTCGATACACCTACATTTTTGGCTTTAAGTATTTTTACTAGCCGAAAAGAAATGCGACTTAATAGTTTATGATATTATTATTACATAATGTTCTATGAAATTGATTTTCAGACTATTTCCACAGAAATGTGTAATATCATGTAATCGTAATTTGTGTAGAATGAAGTGGACTTGGACGAAGTCTTGCCAATCATCGGGGAGTTTGGACGATATCAAAAGTTATTGTTGTGGCTCGTCTGTCTGCCCGCATGTATACCGTGCGGTTTCGGAGCGTTCAACCAACTGTTCATGTCCGACGTTCCCCCACATTGGTGTTCGGAACCACAGCTGTATAATTTCACTGCGGAACAGAGAAAACGAATTTATGAACAAGTAAATCCAATAGTTTAAATTAGGCACCGAATATGCGTGGACACAACATTATTATAATCATTATTGTTAAAATGTTCAATTAAATATGGCTATTAATTATTATTTTCTTATAGAATTCCTTATTAGGTTATTTAGGTACATACATATTATCAAGTTATCAATATTCAAAAATGAATGACTATGGATATTGTGGATTCGATAATACGAATGGATAGTATAAAACGAATATAGGTGGTCGAAGGATTTTATATTTTAGATTATCAATGAATATTTAACTTTTAAAACCGTAATATTATGCAAAATACGTATACACTGTACAACATATTATGTTCATTTTTGTAGTCGTTTTGTATACGGTACATTTTGTGTAACTTTTTTAAAAATTTTTTTCTATTAAAATAAATAAATATATAAAAAAATTCACAATTTCTAAAATTAAATACAATAATAATGGGAACCATTTGGTGTGGGATTATAATAAAAACTGGATGACGCGATGGAAGTGTCCAGTGACACGAACAATAACATAGCAAAGAATTATAAAATTAATTCTTATACGATTAAACTGAATGTTTTTTTTTTATTGATCGAAATACAACTTTGGCTTCATATGACATTAGTTTTTTTTTATAATTAACACTATCATCATATTATTATTTTTATTCAATTTGTTTATTGTGATTTAATATTTGTATTATTAAACGTAGATATAATGATTCAAAATAACGTGATCACAATTACCTATATTACGTTATCATTCAGTGAAAACACATAAGCACATCGTTTGATCACAGCTTGAGCCTCGAACGTGTCAACGCGAATGACTACAAAACGACTATGCTTTTTTTAATATTTTAATTGCTAACCAAATCTATTGTCTGATTTTAGAAAGAAGTATAATTTCTTTGGGTTTCTTAATATTTGTCCGGTAATCATTTTTGTGTATTCGAAGTCCGTCGCATTATATGACGATCACAATGACGCAAATTGATTGAGTAGTTCTTTAATTATTAATTTTTAGTTTAACGATAATCTAATAATAAGTCGATTGGGCAAACTCGTGCGCCTGGAGGAGATGAGTGCAATGTATTGTGTACTGTGTAGTATTTTTCGTGTTCTGAGGAACAATAGATGTACAGCAATGGTTTTGTTTATCTCATTGTAAACTTGCACGCACTATCATCGTTACAGAGTAACGTCACTCAAGTAAAAAATGGATGCATGCGGTATGCAGTTAATTGGACAGAAGTCTTGGTGTCTTCCGAAGTCCACGGAAATTTGGAACAGTTGGTGAACGAAAGTTGGCCGTTGGAGAAATGTAACAGTTGGGAATACGATACGAGTTTCGTACAGTCTTCAATTGTAATCGATGTGAGTAACCGAAACATGCACTTAGTATTTTTTAAAGTTGGGTCATAATTTAGGTAGATACGTGCAGTGGATACTGCTGCAGTGGCGTACTGGAGATGATTTTATTGGAGGGGGGAGGGGCAATGTTAGTACCTAGTTTGACCAATTATTAAAATTTATCCAGGACAAATTGTTTTTGTTATCTTGTATTGGAGCCATTTCATCATTAGGCTGTTAAAATGTTGTTATTATAGGTATAAATTAAAAACAAAGTCAAGTTATAAATTGTAACATTAATTATGAAAAAAATACTAGCGGTCTTTACCTATCATTATTTAGGTATAAGAAAGGATAGACTAGTGGGTCACTATAATGCAGGGGTTGCTATCGACTGGTCATTCTTTATAGGAATATTGGGCTATCGTATTAAAAATTAATTAAACCACGTGCGCAATCATAACATTTAAGACTTAAGTACATTTTTACGCTTTATATACAAAGTAAATTATTTATTAGCGAAGAAAAATCCAATTTTCCTATGGAGAAATAATAAAAGAATATTATTATGTTGCATGTAATAAAATAAATAATATATCTAAGCAAATAGTGGTCGATCACCAAGTATTAAAATTTTTAATGTAACCCACTTGTTGGAAAAGGTTGGCGACCCCTGATTATGTAATTAATGTGTTGAATTATAATGATTTTAATACATTTTGTCAACATTTCAACTTAAAATGCTTATAAAAAATCGTACCAAAGTATTTCCGATATTTTTTAATTGGCTAATACCTACTAACATTGGAATTTTAACTTCTCACACCCTCAACTTTTAACCGACATCACTATCACAATTTTTTTCAAATAAATTGACCATTATGTACGGTTATTCAGTTTTTATAAATGGCCAACTTAAAAATTAATAAAACAAATTATTATCCCCCCCCCCCCCCCCCACTAGGTTCACCCCTGGTAAACTGAAACAATTTTAACAACAATATACATTAAATCAATGGATAAAAAATGGGCCTTTTATGTTAATTGTATGTAATTTAACAGTCGTTTCAACGTAATACAGAACCGAACACATAATATTATAGCTATAAGAATTTTTGATGGTGTCATTTTTATTCAGAGTAATATTTAAAATTTGTATGATAAATATTAATAAAATCAGCTAGTACTAAGAGATTATGTGTGGTCATAAAAAAAATATGTCCATCGTAAAACCATAATATTTGTTATTCGAATAATATCTCGGAAATCGTGGTTAAAAAATGCAATTATTAATTAACTCGAAACACAATATTATGCACCGCAGTGTACTCACGCACGTATAGATTCGATTGTATAAGACCGCAGTGCTATAGGTATTACCATTATTATACATTTTTTTTTTGTGTTCTCGATACATCGTTACATAATAGCATTATACAGTAGCCCTTTTACCGATTATCAAAGAAGTTCAATTAGTCAATTGAAAACATCGCGGCGGTTTATTAGCTAATTCCGTCCGATGAAATAATTACCCGTATATAGTAATATACAATATCGTATTATATTATTATTATTATTGTTATTATTGTCGGTGCCATGTGAATGGAAGTAGTAAGAGTTAATTGGCTTTCTCGCTCAGAAACGATTACGGTGACAAAGTGCACCGTGAAATTAGTCGGCACGATGCGGCTGTGCCAATCGTACCAATACGCGTTATTACCACTACATATATAACTATGGGGAGAGCGGATATATGTATAATAATAATAATAATAATATGATATTACGATGTACGTCAAACCATACTATTACGATAAAAAAAAACTCTAAAAAAATTCATTGAACAATGGACGAGTATTATTCTATTATAGTATGTGCGCGTAAATTGTATATCATATTACACCCGTAACAGTTAATGAGTCTTGAATATTTAATTATGGAGAACATACTATCGATAATGTACCTGTGTAATCATCCAAATCGATGTATAAATTATATTATATAAGTACTGTAGTCGGATGTACGGCTGTAGGGATTTCATAGAAATGCGATTAATCGTCGAGGTTCAGAAATAATAATAATTATGTAAAGCGGACGTTAAAGTTCACAATATTTTTTTTGGTTGATTGGAGATTTTCAACCGAAATAATTATTGTGATTCGTCCATACTCTATAATAAAATGCTTTAAGATTTAGTGACTTCAATATTTTTAAACGTCGTTAACGCTTTACTAAAACTAATCAACAAAATCCTCTAAATTTTGTTTTTTTTTTTTATTAAATACCTAATCCTCAAAAATATTTCAGTCCGTCAATTATTATTTATTAATTAAGTGACACACGAAATGTATGGTTTTAATCCATAGACTATTATTTTATATTAATGCAGATGTAGCACGGACATTGGTTTCTTAGAGATTATTTTGGTAAAAAAGCTTAATATGAATAGTTGCGTATTATTACATTAATGTAAAATGCTTAACACATACAATTTTAAACATGTGATAAGTTCACTCTATTGTTTTAAATAATATAATGCACGAAATATTCATTAAATATGAATGATTGGTTTTACTTAATCAATATTTTTATAGAATTTTTCCCGATGTTTTTTTTAAAGGATCATTTGCGTTTAATTAATACTCATTAGGTGTATTGTATGAAAGATTTCAGTCCATTCTACCGGCCCCGTAAAGTGAAAACGCACATCGTCAATTCAATCGAAGAACATGAGAAAATCTTGAATGTAAATCAGTCAATTCGAATGTATTCTTTTATGCAACTAAAGTAAATTTATTGTACTGAAAATTGAAAAAAAAAATATTACGTGCAGGAAATACAATGCAACGGAAAAGAAAGAACTTAAAAACGTTTATTTTTCGTTCTCCGAATTGGCGGCCAGAGAATTTAATTCGCACGCGCAGGAGATAAATGAATAGGATCGGTTGAAAATCAATTTTGTTTAGACTTTTTTTTTGTAATAAAATAACCCGTAATATTCTTTAACGGTTTAATCGTGCGGAATATAAACCGAACGCGCATGATCCGGAAGTCAAAATGTATTAGACCTGTAGAATTTTAGCGCGGCATATATCGCACTAGGCTTGATTTCCCCCTAATATATTGCCCGAAGATGTATGCCCTGCTGGTCACGAGAAGAAACAGGTGGCTAGCAGTGGTCATATATTATTTTATTATAAGATCGTCAAATAACTATTACTAATTATTGCCGCTGTGTACAAATCGAAACGAGAATGTATTAAAGGTGTTTATAACTGATTTATTACTATCTTATTTTATACACCTGCGCACACTGTCGTCCGATTTGGGTTCCGGACTGGCAATCCGGTTAAGGCCTGCACATGATATCGTACATCACACCTTTACACTGCTGCAGCGCATTCGTTTTACGTCACCGACGCCAGTCGAAAACTCGCGGAAAACCGCAGCGCCGAGGTGCGGTATGAAATGGTAATGACGCACGAGCGTTATTATAGTACTATACATAATAATATATGGGTGGGCAGTGGGCACTATAGGTATACAACAACAATATTATACATATGTGAGTGAGAGGCGTGTAACAACATAGCAGCGTCGGTCTGGGGTTCATTGATGGTATATAATATTATAATAAATACGTAATCCGGAAGGTTAACGAAGTGAAGCCTATAATAATATTATAATATCGACGGCCGCACGCTGTAATTTGTCATCCGATGGAGCGCGTAATAACATATTATTTTAATGTCATGCGTGTGTACAATTTGTATTCACATTTGCCGTAGGTACAGGCAAACTCGACGTAAGTATACAGCCGTATAATAGTATATTATAATATAGTATAATAATATTATTACATAGTGTATTATAGCTAGCGAGTTACGGTAGGTACGTGCCGGTGTAAAATTTAATATTATAATATGTGGAGGAAAAAAATACCGCCGTCGACCGGCCGCACTATTACGCTTTCTCGATTTTCGAGTACCCTATACCTATACCCATTGCCGAAGTGTACGCCGTCGACGATGAGTAGGTACATCAACTGGACACGTAACATTACGGTTAATGCACATACGATTATTATTAGCTTATCCGATGTACCCATAATATTATAATGTATAGAGTACACATATGACATATAATTATTTACAATACATATCATACAACTTTTCGATGGCGTATATCTAGAACTTTTTTAGAGGGGTCGGTCGACATAAAATTCGGATGGTGTGATGCAGTGTATCTACCTTTTATATTATATGGAATATTAATTATAAAATGATATCAACTTGAATTAAAAAATTTAAATGTTTCAACATAGGTATAATAATATATTTTCGACATTTAAAGGTCATGAACCCCGTTCTCGGGAAATTTCAAAGGTGGGGGGTTGTGGATATTTTCTAGGAACATATCTTTGACGTATGGTGTAAATGACTGAAGTCAAAAATTGGCATTTTTGTCTTATAGTGTTATTGAAATCAAACATTTTTATATTTTTATATTTTGTTGGTACAGATCACGTAAATCAAAACTATAACTCACTATCAGTGATTTGGTCTAAACATTTTAAATCACATTATATTGGGTACAAAACACGTATGTCTAGACAGAAATAATTTTAAGCTTAAGTCAAGTTTAGTAATAATTTTAAATGCATGCCCTATTAGCGTAAGTCATATAAAATAAAAATCCAATTATCTTAAGTCACTTAAAAATAATAAAGAATTGATTTTAAAGTTCTACTTAATAGTTAACATAAAAGTTGGTACCACACACGTGTTCTCCCCCCTACCAACATAAAAACCTGCAAACAAAAAATAGCTAATGGCCTTAGTTGCCGGGCTCAAGATCAAAAAAAAAAAAAAAATTGGTACAATGAATATTAAATTAAATCAATTATCAGCCCATACACTATTGTCTACGATTTCGAATGATTTTTCAATGTTTTGTTTAATCTTCTTGAAAACTAGTCGTTTTTGACTTAAGATATATTTTATATTATATACGCCAAAGATATATATGGGAACTACACTTAAAAACGGGTACGTAAAAAAACGGCCAATAGTTACCCAACCCCCTCCCTACCATGGAGAAGTAGGGAAAATTCGATGCCCGCGGGCTACGACTATATTATAATATTATATTAATACTTTTTTTAAGCGATAATACAAAATAAAAACGTTTACTTTGAAATTCTATTTTACGTTTTACATCCAATATACGACAAATACTAAAAACTAACTTAATTAGGTACTACCGCAGTACCGTATCATTACACTTTTGAATGGTTTTTAGTCATACAATATTATGGAATATTTTATCAAAAACACAAATTTAATTAAAGTGATTATAACACGTTCAAAATGACGTCTGCGACTGTGGTGGTAAATAACATCTTCTGTACGGCGTTTGATCATAAAAATATATATACTACCGTATATACAGGTCTTAATTATAATATATAAATGTTTTCAAAAACCAAGTACAAATGAGAGCTTAGGGTTAAAATCATTACGTAGTTGGTTAGGGTTGTAACGTCTCCTCTTCACCTATTGCTTTTACCACCAGTTTTGGTGTCGTTCTTCTAACCTCGGTGTGTGATATTATTACTAGGGATCAGGATTACCTTATGTGAAGCGAAGTACACAACGTATATATATATATATATATCTGTTATTAAACATGAATGTATTATTATATTATTAGGTAATACTTATAAATTATAACTTTGGGTTACCAATCGGGCCATGGTGTGTCGTGGGTGCCGATGTCCAAATGTGGGTTGAGCTGGTCGTTTGCAGGTCCTCTCGAGGTCGTTGTCAGCCCTCGACTTCCACTATCGACCATCCTCTAGGATTCTTCAATCTCACCCATCCAACTATTGACTGCCGACTATAGACTATATCGACTACCTAACTGTAGACTCTATCATAACTATCTACCACCAGAAGTCCCGGTCGGTTATTTACACGGGCGAGACCGTTTTCGACCAAAAACGTACCTTTCCCTTTTCGGCCGATTCACTTTTCGACCAAAACAAAAAGTTTTGTAATATGATATGTAGAATAAATAATTGATATATAATTTTTGTAAAATGAATACCCATATATTAACATTTTTTTTTTTTATTACGATTATTACGATTTATTATATACGACCGGTGATCGTCGACTGTGATGGTTACTACCATAATATATAGTTATATCAGTATAATATGTAGTATGTACCTGCAAGACTGATCGTTATATACGTATTGTAGAGAGTCACTATCTTTTATAGCCAAGATAAAACATCAATAACTGATTAAATTCTCTCGTTGCTTGTCTAATTTTTGTAAAACCGATGCTCGTGCAATACTTTAGTGTCTGTGCGTGTATCATATTCGTTGCATTGGTTTTATTGTTTTCAGCGTTCAGAATTATTATATTTTACTTAATATGGCTGAATTTATCGAAAGTAATCGTGGAAAACCGTTATTAGTTTTAGATTGTTATAAATTTAGTATCGGATCAGTGAACAAAAAACTAATTCAACACGTTGGCGATGTATTCGAAGAGATTGTGATGCTAAAGTGTTTACAGTAAATAAAAATGTCGTACAAAACCATCGTGAAAATTTATCACACAGACATAAGCAATATGATCGGAATACAATATCGAGGCAAATTGTTAGCTCAGCGTGCAAACGGAAAGCAGTCGATGCACCCTCAGTTAGACCGAAAACAATTATCTTGAAAGAAGTTGGTGAAAATATTGAGTCCTTACAATTTACTACAACGGACATTAAAAGAATAAGGAAAAATGTATACGACGCTCGGCGCAAAGTATTGCCATCGTGTCCCACAAGTTTAAAAGAAGTTCATTCATCGTTGGAAAAAATGCACATAAAAACTAAACAAGGTGAGCCTTTTTTATTAGTGAATGACAAAGAGAAAAACATAATTATATTTTCATGTACCTCGAACATTTTATTCTTAAAAGAAATCGAGACATTATATATGGACGGGACATTTAAATATTCAGCTCGTTTTTTTACACAAATGTTCACTATCCATGGTCTTAAAAACGGAAACTATATTCCATTAATATTTTGTTTACTTCCAAACAAGACTACCGAAACTTACATTCATGCATTTCACTTGATATTACAAAAATGCACTTCTTTAGGTGTAACATTATTGCCACAGTATGTAACGACAGACTTTGAAAAAGTTATAATTAGTCTATGAAATTAGGCCACAAACTCAAATTATTGGGTGTAGGTTTCACTTAACCCAAGCTTGGTATCGCCAAATCCAAAAAGTAGGACTGGCTACTGAATATCAAGACCGATCTTCAGAAATTGGAATATGGTTGCGCCACACTTTTGGATTGCTTTTTCTAGAACCAAATAATGTTTTAGATTGTTTTCTTCAAAACTTTATGGCTGATCGTCCTATAGATGATAAAGTTATCAAATATGCAGACTATCTTATTGACAACTATTTAACAGACGATTGTGACTACCCTCCAGAAATATGGGCATCAGCAAGCTCTAGTTTACTTTACAACGCACGACTAATAACTGTGAATCCTTCCATGCAAATTTCAATCGAAGCTTTTATAAAGAATGTCCATCCATATTTAATTTGCTTGCGGTTTTAATTGATGAGGTACAAACTGAAATTTATATAAAACTTAGAAGTGTTCACTTGCCAAACCGTACTCAAGATCGATCAATCCGAGAGAGAAAATCCAAAAATGAAAAATATATATCAGATTATCAAAACGGACAACTAGACAGGTACCTACAGTAAATAATTTATTAAAATAGCTAGGCGTTTTTATTACTTAATAGTAAATATATCACTAAAATATTTTAAGGTATGATTTTGTTAAGTTGGTTTCAAACAATTATTTCAAACAAATGTAAT
This sequence comes from Metopolophium dirhodum, assembly GCF_019925205.1. Lineage (NCBI taxonomy): Eukaryota > Metazoa > Arthropoda > Insecta > Hemiptera > Aphididae > Metopolophium > Metopolophium dirhodum. The sequence continues at coordinate 60,367,299 of NC_083560.1, read as the reverse complement.
GAAAAGCGCTAACAAAACTCAGACGACGACAGAACACAATTATATTGACCTTATATCATTTTTTTTACATAATATATCTTATATTTTTAATAATATTTGCCATTATTTTACAACAATTAAATACCTATTAGTTTATTTCTTAATATTACATTATACACATTACTATTAGACTTAATAATTATTGACAAAAATTGTATATTATTATGTTATTCTTTTTATAAAATATTATGCACAGTGTGACATATTAACACAAAACTAATGTTAATAATATATAGGTATTCTTATATTTAAATTTTTTTTTATATTTTTTTTTACAATATTTTATTTTACAACATTTTATGTAACTTATACTTTAAATAATTTTTTTGAAATTATAATTGCCAAAATTTTTACAAAAATTATATACCAATTATTTTATTTATTTTACATATCATATTACAAAACTCTTTGTTTTGGTCGAAAAGTGAATCGGCCGAAAAGGGAAGGGTACGTTTTTGGTCGAAAACAGCTATGCCCATTTACACGATGTGAGCTAAACATCGCGTCAGCATAATATATATTTCTTACGTATATACACATTATAGCCGTATATTAGCCGTGCTTAACGTAGGGAGTAATGTACGATGTCGATGACGATAATCGTTACAGGGTTAAACGCGATTCTTGGAATTTTATTTTGTTAGTGGTTTTGCGGTTTTGTAAAAACACTTTTGAAATGCAAATTTAATTTGTTTTAACTACATAATATAATGAATCGCACATAACAGGCCATAAAGTAGAAACATCAATTATTTGAAATTGCACTGAGCTGGTTTTAGATTATAGGTAGCTGGTACACAGAATAATTCAAATTTACAATAATTAAAGTATAGTTGGTCGTTTGAAAAACGAAAAAAAACCACTTAAACTTTCAAACATTTCAATATCCAAATCAAACACTGTTTAATAATGAAGCTGAGAGAATAATATTGATTAAACATTTAATAAACACAACCTTGTGGTAGCTACTTAATTGTCATAATTATACCATGATTGATTATAATAAACATAGACATGATATTCATAATACTACTTACTAGTACAACGTGAAAATGTGAAATTAATGTTTTGGTCTGAAAAGTAAAATAAATTTATATTAAATTTATTTATATATACCTCATATATTATAATTTGTTGAAATATACACATAGCGGGTAGATAAGGAAAATATTTCCACTGGCGCATGAAGAATTATAGTACTCTGTATTAAAACAAATAATAATATATATTAAAATCAGAATTTAATATCATAAATTATAGTCAATTTAATATTATTATACCGCTGAAGAACGTAGTATGTAATACAAAATTAGATATACAAGGCGTACAAAGCAGGCAATTTACTTTGTTTTGGTGCACTTTATGAAAACTACTTGTTTCTTTTTAAGGGTATTTTTAAGCATTAAATAATTATTTTTCATTATTATGGCGTATTATTTATCAGTTTGATTTGGTCTGCGAACATGACATATACCCGACGGTTGGATTAGCAGCTCTAAACTTAGGAGGACCTATTGGAGTGTATTTTTTCGGTGTGTTGAATGACAGGTGAGTAAAAATCCAAAAATTCTATAAGTCTTATCATTATATTTTTATTATAACAATCGATTTGTATTATTTTAATTTTTTATAGAATCGGAAGGAGGAAATCGTATTTTTTGTGTCTGGCTACATTAATTGTCGGTAGCTTGTTAACGGCTTGCGCAATGAATTTCTGGTGGTGGGCCATGTCCAGAGTAATCGTAGGTCTGACTATACCGGCTGTTTATCAAATACCATTTATTATATGTAAGTACAAAATAAATAATTAAAAAACAAACGTTGTAGTAATTTTGAGAAGTCGACTTTGTTAATTACCCAAAAGTGCTTTAAAATTACTCCCCGCAAAAACAGAAGGCATTTAAAGTTTTATATATATTTTTAGTTACATAAATTATGTATTATTACGTATGTACGTTGCATTTTTGAAATGTATAAATTATTGTTTGGATGTGGTAAATAATAAATGAACTAAATATTATTAAAGTGCGATTTAGAAAACTCTGTATATTAGCCATTAGTCATTACGTATATCGTATCTAAAATAATATCAGTTGATAATCAGTTTATTTTATATTTCTAATTTTTATGACGTCGTTGTCCTTAAAAACCTATATTATCAATTTTAATACAAACCAAAGAAATAATTTCACGTTACAATATAACTGAACACTACATTGTTGTGTCACTGCGATGATTGAATGATATGAAAGTGTTTTTAGTAAGCCGTAACTCATAATTTATAATGAAATTTACTGAAGATTTGAGTCATTGAATATTGTCAGCCGTCAGGGTCGGATATTAAAAAAATAAATAAACTGTTTGTACTTATACCGACGCTGCTGCAGGAAGGACAAAACGCATTCCACGAAAGATTGTTGTCGAGCCAATTCTATTATAATATTTATTTCGATCGCATTTGTTTTTTTTACAATAATGATTTGTTATTATATTTTTTATGTTAATGAAATTGATTTTAATACAAACAATCACATTTATTATAATCATTTATTCTATACGTTATAAAATCATACACACGAATACGTCATGGTGTGTCAATGTCCTCAATGTAAGATACGACCACCCGAGTCTATATTTTCTTCTACCCACCCATTTTATATAAATATATATTTTTTATAAATAGTGAATACTTACCTTTTCAATACAAATTAATAATTCAACTACAAACTAGTCAATTCATTAAAATATTAGATTTTTTAGCTACAGAAATGCAAATTGTTTGATCTCGAGTTTGTGTGAAATAAGAAGTATTTATAATAGGTATAACCTACTTTATTTGAACTAGTTTTTTCACTATTTTTCAGTATAATTATTTAATCATGGCTGATGGCTAATTAAGTGTATGGTACCTAGTTAAACAAGTAATGTGTTATAAATCATCTAACAATGTTAACAATAAAATAATCCACAGTTAAATCAAATTAAAAAATAATAATACATTGAAGGTTTGCAATAATTTTGCAGTTGTTGCGAATTTCGAACATTATGTTTGAGTAAGTATATATTTTTTAAGCCAAAATTTTCTAATAATTGGAATCAGGTTCAAAAAAGGCAACAATGGAATTGCACTTGATCCGATAATTTCATAGAACTTATAAATAGTAGCATAGGTATTTAGTTGACAATAATTTTGCATTCATTTTTGTGTGTCGAACGATTTAGTACGACGTAACTAATATAATATAGAAATAAACGTAAAAGTGTGTGCAGATCTGCAATTTTTAACGACCAACATTAAATCTTGTATTTTTGTCGACAATTTTTTCCAACGATATATTTATGTGTGATATGATGAAAGTACATAAATCTTGTTTAAAATTGAGTTATACATTTTAGTAAGTACGTAAGTACATTTTCTTCCGTCTTTGTGTGATTATTTTACTTAGGTAAGTACCGTTAACTCAGTGGTCTCAAACTTATATTACCAACGCGCTATATATTTATACGTTAAACGTTCGCGAGAAAAATACCTTTTACTTATTTTACTTACCTAATTAATACTAAATCAAAAATAAACATATAATAAATTGAGATAACATTTATTTATTCTATTGGTTATAATAATTATTATAATATAGGTAACTGAATTTAACACTAGGTACCTACTACAAAGAGGTACATATTGATTTTTTGTTAAATAATTATTTATTTTTATAGTAAAAATGTTTGAAACGTTTCTTGCTAGCCACACTGAAAAGGTTTAGGGTCGAATGTTTGAGATCACTGATTAAATAATTTACTAATCATTAAAAGTAATTTAATTACTTTATATTTTTTAATATTTAATTTAATTTAATTTTGACGTGATTTCATTTGATTCTATATGAGAAAATAAATTATACATTTTATAACGAAAAACATGTAAATGAGGTGCCGTATACCCCCGTGTGTAGTTTTTGATGAATGATGAATGATGATAAAAACATTACATATTTATTAAGCCTGAGTGAAATTCTACCATTTGGTAGGTACATTCTATTGTCCCGAACGTAACTCGACATAAACAATAGTGCCATTCGACCCTAACGTGTATTTTAATGTACATAATATTTTCAAAGGTTAAATGTCCTCCTCCCCTCCCAACCAAAGTCCACAATCAATGATCAAAGATGTCCTGTAGATTATTTGAATAGTCGCAATATAGAGTACCTACTTACATAATACATAATTTTTATTATTATAGCACCTTAATACAATTATTTATCTACCGACAATAATTGACATACCTAACAGGCATAGGAACAATAAACATGACGAGGAGAAATCGAAATTTTCGATAGCCACATCATATCATAATATAAAATTTTGACAGTCAGATGTTTTCTTCTTAGCTCTGGAACTCGTCGGACCTAACTACAGGTCGTTCATTACCGTGATGACGTGTATGTTCTACACACTCGGCCTGGTGTTGTTGTCCGGCGTTACTTACTACGTGCGAAATTGGGTGTACTTGGCGTTGGCGACGTCCACCCCGTTCACACTGTACTTTATATACTGGTGGCAAGTTAAAAATATATTCACTATCGTGGACGAACACGGACACTGTGGTTTTATTTTAGCGTGTCCCGTGTGCGTCTGTTGCACGACCCGTCTCGATGTTGCACACAAACACACATCAAATATGATTTCGCGTTACAGGTTCCTACCGGAATCGCCAAGATGGTTACTGGCCAAAGGCCGGATTGAAGAGGCGCTGAAAATACTCGAAACCCTGGCCAGGATCAACGGGACCGTGCTCCCAGAGTCGTTCAAACAGAAGCTGAAGGTACGTTGATACAGTCGGTTTTTTTATTCCGATTGGTGATTTATATACTACAAAATATTTGTGATCTTTGATTATATTTTGTAAATCACTTGCACATTTTGTTATAGTTGCCTAGACATTATAGAGATAATATACACATGGTACCTACTATGTTAGTGTAAACAAAAAAATAGTAGCACACTACCATATTATAATATATGCAATAACAAATAAAAAACATTAACATTTTTTTTTTCCAAAACTTAAATGTTTTTTGTTTGATACGAGTCAGTTAATGCAAAATATTCGATAGGTTAAACATTTTAATTACATTTTTATTTAACGTAATTTTACTGTATGATATCGATACTTATGTAATGATAATAGTAAATTCAATCTAATAAGTTACTATAATAATATGTATGTTTCATGAATTTATCATATTCGGTTGTCTAATTGTTATCTAATCAAAGCAGTAGATAGAGTATTAGCATAGAAAGCAATAATTTAATAACAATATTATGTTTAGTAAAACTATTGGGCTATTTTGATTTTAGAAAAATGATGATGTAAAAAATAGTTATTAAATAAGTAACTTCTATTATTCTTGTTTATTCAAACGCACTACACACCACCATGATATTTTAATTACCTACGTGTAATACTTATAGCACAATAAGTATCTTTTAAATTCTGAGCGAAGTGATGAATGTATTACTTTAGTTCTTAAACAATCTTACTGTAATCTAACAACTTTATTTGGATTAGAAAAAATGTTCAGAATTCAATCTTTGACTTGGACTGAGGTGACTTTAGTCGTTGGTGGTCACTGGACACTTATTGTTGTCCGGTAAATATTGGCATAGTGTGAGAAGTGAGAACAGGAAAACACAGACACCAAATACGAAATTAAACGTACAATGGACATTTATTTAGATTTTATTAGAAGTAAATATTAATATGAAATACACTCTGTCTCACTCGAAATGGTCGGGTTGCTATCATGGATCTGGCTTATCTCGTAGAACCAAGGCAAGTCGTTGTCTTTGTCACCAGTCCGTTTAACTGGCTTGTCTTACCTATCCCGAGATTAAGTAAAGTGGAAAAGTTAACAGAGTCGCAGTGTTTGTATCTTGAAGTAGTGGTTTATAGGAACGAGCGTCAGTTTAGCTACTGTGCACTTTCGACTGCTGTAAATCAAGTCACCTTGAAATCTGAGTTTGATTTCTGGTAGAAAGATTAATCTAGTTGGTATTTTCAAGTATACAAAAATAGGACATCTCAGTACTGGTCTTTATAATCGGGGGAAATGAAGTGAAAACAGTGTCTTATAGGACTGTCGATATTGTTTTAATTGGTAATTTAAAAAAATATTAACCACAGAGATTTTTAATTTCACCAAATGTTTATGCAAGTATTAGCAATTTCAAGAGTTTTCAATTTAAAAAAATATTTTAGTTCTTTTGGGTTAACTCTAAATATTTGATATTTTCGACAGTCCTTAGTTTTTTTATTTATGTAGATAACAATTTTGTTTCTTGGTTAAATGTAATAAAAGGTTCTTCAAAAGTTCTTCTCAACAGTTAAAAATTATTGAAAACATACGTATAATCACATTTTTATTATATAAGCGTTCGAAGGTTAAATTTTGAGAAAGTTTGTCTAAATTACTTCAATTTGAGAACTATTTTAGAGATAAAAATAAAAATAATTTTCACTTTAGATTCTGAGCGGAGCATTGAATGTATTGATTTTACAATGACGCGTGTGTACTTTTTTTCTGTCTGTAAAAATTTTTTTTAGCAGAAATAATGATGAGATTTTCAATTTCAGCATCTTTTTTGATGGGAATTTACAGTAGTTTTTAAAAAGGGACGGGAAAAACTTTAATAAAAACGGGATATTTTACGTAAAACTAGTTTTCGACATGATTATTAATTAGTTTAGTTTTTTTTTTGTGTAAATAAAAACTAATAACCGTAAATTTTTGTTCGGATGTTTATATTACCATTTTATATTTACAATTAAATGTCCACAATATTTTGACGATTTTTGAGCTATTTATATGCATAAGAATATTGATTTCTATTAGTTTTTTAATATTATTGTCGATACACATTTTTGCTCGGTAAAAATACTGGAAAATTCAATACATGATTTCTCATAAGTTGTTGTAAAATTAGTAGAGTAAAAATCCACAGTCATTTTTTATGAGCTTCTTTTGATAAAATTCTTCAAAATCACGAAATTTTGCAAATTATTTTGAGTTAGAAATTCGTTAAAAATGTTCTATTTGTATCCAAGGTTTTTAAAATGTAATACAACATTCTTCTCAAGTTTACCTAGCTTTCGTAAAAAAAAAAGGTTCACTGGAATGTCGGACAAATTTTTTATGAGCATTTGAAGTCGAAACTTTTTTCACATTGGATTTTCATACGTAAATCAATGAATTTTTATCGAACGATTTACTTATCTTGTTGTAATTTATAAACGTATAACTATAGTCTTTAGATACTATACATTTTCACTTAATGATTATTTTATCATTTTTATACTTACATAATATAGTTTTTAAAATATTTTGACTCGTTTTGAGCTATTTATAGACATTTACTGTTTTCATTTTTTTTTTATTTTTATTTATAAATGTCAATACGATTGTTATTGTTGTGTAAAAAAGCTTGAAAATTCCTAATAAGTTGTTATAATAACAGTTAAAATAAAGATCATAAAGAGCAGAGCAGTATACTGGATATATCTACCTTTTGAATACTTTAAAATAATTTCATGATTCGATTGAAAACCGACAAACAAATAATTTTTTGAACCAACATGTCAGAATTATTTTAAAAATCAACAAATTATTACCGTTGCTTTCAAAATTTTCAATTATTATTCACCTTAGTCCAGTATTGGTGTTGACAAATTAGAACAAATTATTGTAATACCCTGCTGTAATCGACAAGTCCTATCAATAATATTATATCTGTGTAAAAAATATCACACGGCGTAACGTATAGGCAATAGAGGTACATAACTGCGTTGGAGGACAATAACGTATAAACGTAAAATCAAAAAAATATATAAAATGTGTTACATTACACGATTACGCACCGACACCTACTGTACTGCAAAGTGGTACCTTCTTGACCGTCTTTTTTGTTTGTTAACTGAATGATTTTTAAAGCACTTTTTACCTGTATCCGTTAGGTTACCTTAAAAATAATCAATTTAATTTCCAAACTTCGCAGGGTCCTGATAAATAAAATAATAAAACAAAATTTAAAATTCATTATTTGACAGTAAAAGTCGTACGTACAATAATATGAACATTTTTAAGAAAAAATTCAAAGTTCAAATAAAAAAGCAGAACAATATCTGGAACAAAGAGATTTAAAATCAGTTACCTGGGTACCGACTACCGGTAATGTTCCACACATGTATTATACAACAATGTTTTCTAAAAAAATGAAATAAAACTGCTTACAACAGATATAGTAGTTAAATATTAGTAAATATTTCATTATGGACCTATGAATATCCAATAAATATTGTAGGTACCTAATAGTTAGCACACCCCAATGGCTGAAATACTTTGCTCAGCCCTCAAGTCTTAAAATTTGAGTGAACCTCCTTTTGTTAGTTATAAATTAACATTGATAACATTGTTATAAATCAGATTACAGTGAATGTAAAATAAACTCAAAACACTGATTTCCAAACTAAACGGTTTTACTTTTTACCGTGTGTTTTAATATGCGATAAAATAACGCTTTCTCTTCGATATATAGGGTTTGATTTACTGTCATATAATATAGTTATTGTTATGTTATTATAAAAAACCAATTGAATGAATATTCTTTGTCTTAAGCAAAAAATGATGATGCAACGCACACTGAGCGAAGAAAAACGTTTGAAAGAAGGGCCTGGGGTGTTGGCCCTGTGTAGGACGCCGAACATGCGGTTAAAGACCATTCTGATAACGTTCAACTGGTGCGTGCAATAAAATTGGTCCGTTGGAGTGAAATTATACGTCTGGACACAGTTTTTTCTATTTCGTTTCAGGTTTGCCAACGACATGGTGTATATTGGACTGAGTTATTACGGTCCATCGTTGGGACAAAATCAATACTTGAGCTTTCTGCTGTCGTCCGTCGTGGAAGTGCCTAGCTGCCTGGTATGTTGGCTGCTCATGGACCGGTGGGGTCGCCGGTGGCCTCTGTGTCTGGCCATGACGTTGAGCGGCATCAGTTGCATTGTCACCGTCACCTTGCCCCCAGGTAAACTGCACGGATATGAAAATGTGGTGATATTATGACTTACGTGTTTATTTTTCCATAAATTGTTTTTGTGGTAATTTGGAGAGTTTCGACCCTCGATACAAAATTGCAATTAGGTAGTGTAACTATTATAGTATTTATAAATGTCGAGAATATTATGTTCATGACTTTGGAACTGTGAGAGGAAACGCGAGTACATATTTTAACATTTAGCATTTCAAATAACAAAATAAGTTTTCGTGACTATTCTAGTTCTCTTTACATACCAGAATTGGTAAAATGTATTGTAATAAAGTAATATAACCTTATGAAATTTAATTTAAAAAACTGGGGGGGGGGGAAGTAGGCAACCACTCTGCTGTAGAGTAGATGTCGAGACGTCGAGTGTACTTTTTCCTTAACTAAATTACTGTAATGTATGTGTTCAATTTGAATAAAATATATATCATTACATACAAAACACGATTCTGACCGAAGACAGTTATCATTTTACGATACATTTATATTACAACTAAAATAATTTATTTTATTATTAGTAAATAGTAATACCATCATGGGTTGAATTTATTTTTCTCAAAAACATGGCATTTATTTTACTGTCAATTATTATAATATTACATATATATTTATATATACAATAATATTATTAATATTGACTTTAAGTCAGTTAAGTCACAAAAAATTACATTGACAGGTGCCATTTCAATGGTGCATGGTATAAATAGGAAATACCTTAAAATTAATCTAAATGTTTTGAGGACACCATTGTATTTATGAAATATTTCAAGTATCCATACCAATCCCATATCCATTCCAGTAAGTGCAGTAACCAATAATATTCTTTTTATTCCCAAAAAAATAACTAAAATCATTATTCTTTGTTTTGATTTCTAATTATATCCAAATGTGAACTTAAATTGTCTATAAAAAAATTGTGCGTATGTATATCTTTTTAGATTTTTTAGATTTCAGCATTAAATGCTTTAAATTATTGAACTACTTACGAGGTACCTTATATTAGATTTTCAAGTCTTATAATATATAAACATTAAACATTTTGCACATTTCTTAAAGAACAACTTATGTGAGATCGTGTATATCATTTTGAAGACTCTTGATCAAGTTTAAACAAGTCTGTCGAAACTTTAAATAAAAAACAACTAAAATTCGAAAATTGCATATAAATGGTTTAAATTGAGTATAAATATTTTGAAATTTGGATTGAGATCAGAAATAATACTTTAAGTAACAGTGGAATATTTCAAGTTTCTTTTATTTATACTTTTTGAATTACCTACATCAAAATACATCATTGATTTTATAAAAATCTGGGTTTTCATAAATTTTCCCATTTTTACTGATTATATATTAGGATTTTTTTACTTTTAACCACCTCAAGGAGTAACATTCATCCTATCATTTAAAATAAAAAAATAGTTAATTATTAATACTTAAACTATAATCATTGCAATACAAAAAAAAAATGTATCTCCACACATTGCATTATACAGGAAAATAATTAATTCAGCAGTGAAGGGGGTCATTGGAGGGGGGGGGCCTGTGAAGATCATATAAGGGTCCATAATACTTAAGTGGCAATTTTAAAACATTCAAGGAAATTACTGTAAAAGAAGCGAGTAAGTGGATGTCACGCTGCTGTGCTGCATAGTGGGTAAGTGGCTGTAATAGATGATGTTAAATTTGAATTCAATGATATATATCATTGTATAAGATAAAACGATGTTGAGCTGAGACGGTTTGTCTGCCAAGGATATTTTATATTATTTTGGTATCATTGTTATTAATACGGTAGCTGGTAAGTTGAATTTATATTATTTGTATAAAATAATCTACTTGAAAAGTTCCAAGTACCTACCCACGAATAATATTTTTAAATTACAACAAAACAAATAAAATCGTTATTCTTGGTTATTAAATATTTAATTTTGTCTGCATATGAACATAAAATAACTATAAGAAAAAACTGTTATGTTTTGGATTTTTTGGTTATAGAATAATCTACTTCCGCGGAACTTTGTTTTACATTTTCAATCCACTTTTATGCATTTCTGACTCAAAATAATTTTTACATTTTCGTGGTTTTTATGTATTTTGTCAAAATTTGAACTTTAAATGTTTATAAAAATAAAAATCAAGAAAGTAAAATAATCAATTGTGACTATATATTTTAATATTTTTCAACTGCCATTGTAACAATAAATATATATATATATATATTAGAAGCCTTGTATTTATTTTTAAAACTTTTTGACCCAATGAATTATAACAAGTAAAAATATTTTGAAAATTGTATATTTTGTCGATAACCTATTTAGCGTAAAAATTCCTGTTTTTCCTTAATTTTTTTATTTTTTTCGTCGCTTTTGAAAACTACAGGGAATTTTAAAGTTTTGTTCTTCCGAAGCACCAACTAGGTTCACTATCTCATCGGATAAGATACCTACTGAAGTTAAAAAACGAGCATAATTTGATAATAGCATTATTTCGACTATTTATCGTGTAAACATCAGACACAAAGAAAAAAAACACACATCATTGTAAAATCAATACATTCATCGCTCTGCTCAGGATCTAAAATCTAAATCTAAAGCTATAATATTTACATTTTAATCATTTTTAATTGTATGTCGAGTGTCGACTCACTCACCTCTCACATAAATAGTCAGTTTTAATATTTTATCGACTTAATTGACTTTTGAACTCTAGCATGATAACGTTTGTGGTCGATAACATACGATTAATTACGGCGTACCTAATCGTAATCTTGAAATGAGGTTCTCAGGTTATGTATTGGAAATAATGAAATACCGCGACAGACTTGATGCCAAACCTAACACGAGAATTCAACTTTCATCCAATAAGCCTACTATTAAGTATATCTGTAAATGACTGTAATAATAAAAAGCAATTCCATTCATCTCATCAAAATTTAAATTTAAAAGTCCGGTTTGTCTATTGTTTTAAGAACAATTTGTTAAGTTGAATTGATATTATTATAAGTATGAGAAATAATTGTTAAAAGTAACCTTCATAAAGAATATTAGAATTGGTTGCATAAAAAATATTGAAACAAAGTAACTGGGGGTTCCACAATAAAAGTGGACATTTATAAAGGTTCCACTGATAAAAAAAAACATTAAGAAACTCTGCGCTAAAGAATAAACTATAATCCCTAGATCCAATTTGCTACCAAAAACCACTCTTAAAGTCGAAAATCTAAGCATTTTTACTGCTCCAAAAAGTTATGAAATACTTAAAAATAAAAAAAAACATACATCGTTGTAAAATCAATACATTTATCGCTCCGCTTAGAATCTAAAATTTAAAACACACCTTTTTCGATTCAATTTGTTTGTTATAATTTATAAATATTAGTATATGTTGCGATGCAAGTGAAGCGAGAAATTTTTTTTATAGGTTTTTAATGGTTTTGCAATATGAACATATTGGACCAATTAATATTTTAATTTTGCCTTTTATTAATTCGGCAGACCTTTCAAACAACTTAAATGACGACCTTGTTTTAAATACCAATAATGTAACGAAAAATTCTTAAATTGTATAACTTTTTTCACGTTAAGTTCTTCGATCTGGATCAGTTACGATCTATAACATATCCATTTGTAAGATGACTGCCGTTATTAAATTTTTTTTTTATTAAGTTTTTTGTAAACAAATTGACCATTGCTATGAACGGTGACTGTATATGTATATTAATGTATTATTAATCGTTATTAAAATATAAAGCGTCAATAAAATAAAATAAATTTTACTTATTATTTTTTATTCTTCTGATTATGTTTATGCGAGTATGCGCTTATTGCAACGGTCGTCGTAATGTCTAATATTCTTAAAATTAAAATAAAATCGTTATCTACAGTTTTTGGCGTCGAAACGTTAAAACAATGCGACACAGTATCGAGAATTGCTATTACGGTTGCCAACTTGTTTGTTAACTAGAGTGCACTGCATATCTGAAACCTCCCCCATATTAATGCTCCGGTTGTACATTACTGTAAGTCGTCGATAAACGTAATGTTACATGACAAAAGCCCCTTTAAGGGAATCTTATGAACTATAGACATTTAAGAAGTTATGACTGCAATTTATAAATTACGCGTGTATATATTATGCAATGAAATATTATAATTTTGTTTTGTGTAATTATGTATACTGCTGCATGCAGACTCCAAAGACGTGTTTAACCTATATGCACTTCTCACCTATCGTCTATGGCTTCTTGCTGAACTTGATTTCATTTCAGATGCTGTGATCACTACCCTGGTTCTGTTTTTGTTTTCCAAGTTCACGATATCGGCTTCGTTTTTAATAATCTATCCATTTGCCGGTGAACTCTATCCGACACAATTGCGTGGCATTGGAATTGGAACCTCTGCGTACATCGCTGGTCTTGGTTTGGTATTAATACCATTTATTAACTATTTGGTAAGTATATCTACCTTTATTTACCAATATAATATGTATACACTATTACAAGGTGTACTAGTGGACTATAACGATTCAATGGTTGTACTCGATAAAAACAACTCAGAACTCTATTTTAAAAATCAGATATTCGAAAATTGTACAAAATTGTACATAAATGTGTCTTATTTGTTTGATTATTGCTAATTATTTTGGTAGAATTAAGAATCAATTTAATTTTCATATTTTTTTTGGATCAACTTAAAGATCTAATTATTGTAAGATAATTAAAAGTTCAGGTATTATTTTATGTTACTAGAGACTAGAGTAAGGTAATACAATACGATTTAATATATAATATGCAGACACATAATCTTACTCTACGTAATAAGTATCAGTTGTACAAACAGTATTTGAAGTTATAACAGTAATGAAATTTAAAGGTAAAATTTTGATTAGATTATGTAAAACATTTACTGATGATAAAACTCAAATATAGATCAAAAGAGGTACAGTGATAAATAATTTCTAAGTTTACATTTTACAATAATTTAATTCTTGAATAATTCGTTTTCCATAATATTTAGAATATAAATTATGAGGGAAAACATAATTCTTACTATATAACTATCTCATTCCTCTATATGGGAATAACAAAGTAGGTACAAACTACATAATATATGTTTAATTATTAAGTTGATAATTTAGTTGCAATTTAATTTACTTATTTTGTAATGCACGAGTATATTATATTTTAAAACCTTTAAAATAATAACAAAAATATTTATTGTCCTATATATTATTAATTTATTACATATATTTTTCTTCAATTTCGTTTATGATTTAAGTATAAACATTTCAAATTTTGGTACCACTTTTAAAGATCTAATGTAGTCATCAGTGCTTAAATTGGACAAAATAACAGAAGGGGGATGCAAAATGATAAACAATTTTCGCACTCAAAGATTTAAATATTTTATTGATTAAGACATAATTATAAGGGATACTCCGCCTCTCCTCTCACCCCCTTCAATTCAAGCACTGGATATGGTATAAATATATATACGCAAGAATTATACTTACTTAAATTAATATTGTTTTAATTTTATAAAATACAAAATATGTTGAGCAATTTATTGTATTGTCATTGACCGAATATTTGCAAGGGAAGGTATTAAATTTAATATGATATAATGAATCGACAATTTGTATCCGGTTTGAATCGAATTAACTACATATCATGTTATACGATATACGTGCGTTTAGATGTTTTAAATAATATAAATCACAACACGACGATTTATATTTCTTCAACTATACGACGCACACTGTCTAACTTTAATATGTGTGCCATAACGACAAGCGTCAATTTTCAAAATAAAATTTCGACACTACAAATAAACATTCGAGTTGTATATAAATATGGTATTTGATAAACATTAATGAAATGTTAGTTGATTATTATTATTTTTTTTTAATTGGCTTCATTGATTTAAAGAACAATAATAAACAACTATAGCAATAATGAAGAGAGGTCAAAAACCTATATTGAAACGCGACATGGCTCGTAAAAAATAAACAATAGTAGTATTGTCAATTTGGATTATTTAACTCATAGAATAAATAAGGACAACAACGTAACAGAAAAACAAAATATAAGTGAACCTCTAAATAAACGATTTTTAACAACTTTTTCAACCAACAAAAGTATAATTTTTTTTTAATAATATTTGGTTTACCATTTAAATATTTCAAAATGTATTCTCTGTAAATATACTATCAGTTATCACCGTCCATTTTTTGTACTTTAATATAATTTCCAATTAGTTTAAGAGGTAGGAAAATAATTGAAGTTTGTGAGTTACATTCCATCAAGTGAAACGTATGAACAAATTTAAAAAAAAAATCTTTTATACAGTCATAACTAAAAAATAGATGATATATACTTAATATATAAAATGTATACAAATATGTACGAAACAAGTCAAATTATTATTATTTTAGGTATATAGAGGAGGATTTACACTGCACTTATGGGACATTTTTATGGAATTATGGGGAGTTATGTGAATACGATATATTATTTTCTTGACTGGTAATCAAAGAAAGTTTTAAAACTGGTTTTTTGTTCCAGCCAAAAATTTGAACTAAATGATGACTTACACCGCGATTTTTATTTCAGAACAACCAGATTTCGGTTATGTTTACCTGGTTCGTTATAATAGACATTTACAGTAAATTGTCCTATCTGAAATTAGTGTCCTTCGAAGTTTTACGTAACTATATAGTATATATGTCTTGTTTTTCGGTTACTACGAACTTTTTCATCGATAATACAGATTGTAACATTATTGTATTTACTTTTAATAAAAAATAAATATATATTATATGAATTCCTATCGTCTCAAAATATGGATTTGGAAACATTTCGTTTTTTTCAAACAATAAAATTTAAATATAATTATATGTAATTAATTCGTATATTGTTCAACTGCAGGGACGTGAAAATTTAGTTTTGCCGCTGTTGATAATGGGCATACTATCAGTGATTGGTGGAATCACCGGTCTCCGTCTTCCCGAGACATTGCATTATAAGTTACCGCAGTCAGTTGAAGAGGGAGAAGAATTCGGGAAGAACTGGACTATGGCTGATTGTATAACCTGTGTTCCCAAAAGGTAAATTTTTATCGGCTACAATTTTACGTTACAGCCGTGACCCATATCCTATTCTTTTAAATTGTTTATTACAAATCGTCATTCATCACTTCAGGAAAACGGCAGGTATAAAGTTTGAATATTCGTATAAACGAAATAAGTAACTCGCTAAAGAGTTGCCATACAACCTACTCCGAATAAGTATTGGACACAAAAACGGTGTTTTATTTTGATCATCATACTACGTTTGAAACAAAATATTTGGTAACAGAGGTATACCTGCATAAATAATAATATTATAAACGATTCAACAACAAAGGTTATTAGTAATACGACGAATCTACATATTACTATTTATTATTTACATTTACATTTATATACAATTTCTAGTTTTTAATTTCTAAATTATTTTATATACATCTGTTTGTTTTCAAAAAAATATTATTTTGTTTGTTGTTTCTATTTGTGGTCCTGAGATCTAGTTGACGGAGTACATTTATTTTGATTTCTTTGTATATTATATTGGTGACATTTGGTTAGTCGTTAATATAATATTATGTTTTAATATAATATAAGTTGAGTAGCACAGATTGGTCATGCTTGACGTTCTTCTTTGGTCACATAATACTATCTCTACTGTCTCGTATTTCCTATTTTAAAAATTATATCTTTAGTCGGTATTAGGTAATAATGTTTTAAAATCAAATTAATAACGGTTTACATATATGGTAAAAATGTATTTATATTAATTGTTGGTAGTTTTAATCGAATAAAAAATATGTACCTATTAATAGCTTTATAAATTAGTTAATTCAACATTAATATTTTTACTAAAACCATGAATCCAATGAACATGTATCAACGACTATAATAGTTGATAATTAGGTAATACAGAAAAAATATGATCATAATATTGTAAACCATTCCAATTTCCCACTTATTTTTCAGTGGTGTGAGCGTATATAGCGTATATTATATGTATTGTCGTTGAAAATAAAATATGATGTTTATTTACAGGCCGTCGGAGCATTCGAATTCGTACGAAGACCTAACTGAAAAACTGGAAATGTCTCCTACGACAGAAACGACGGCATTTGCAACAGGAAGTGGTGGTGGCAGGTCTAAATTCACCAGACAACAGAGCACCATGGAAACTCCATTAGACTCATCAGGCGTAGTCAAAATGACTTGCTGGTTTTAGTTGATATGTTTGTTTTATTTGATTTATATCGTTTTCGTGTAATATAATATAGATGGTCGGTGCCTAGAATAGTGTGTAAGATAATCTACATAATATGGCATGTAGACAAGAAAAGGTTTTTTTTTATAGTAAAATCTGTTAAGATTAATGCATTCAATTTCATAAAAAATATTTTTTTTTACTAAACTACCTAATGACAAAAGTGTACCAACATAATATGATAACATAATATTGTTACGTGGACTAAAAGAAACCATTCAAATTAGTTCAAATGTGTTTATTTTTAAATTATAAATTGTGGCCATTCATTATTTGGAAAAAGAACGAATATTAGTA
The DNA here is from genome assembly GCF_019925205.1 of Metopolophium dirhodum. Classification (NCBI taxonomy): domain Eukaryota; kingdom Metazoa; phylum Arthropoda; class Insecta; order Hemiptera; family Aphididae; genus Metopolophium; species Metopolophium dirhodum. Next base: position 60,349,538 of record NC_083560.1, on the reverse strand, counting down.
ATTCAAAAAATAAATATGACTATAAATATTAATAGAATTATACCTATATTAGTATTTGTTTTCGATGACAGCATAATACTTAATATTATAATCTGTATATTTACTTACAATACAACATAATATCCAATATCGTATTAATTTGTTAATCAACATTTATCAGGACTTGCTTTAAACTGATTCCGGGAGGTTATGGCCCGGCTACGGAATATAATATAATCAATTCTAATGTCCGTGCACGAAATAAATATTTCTACGAAACCAATATAACTTATAAATAAATGGATTTTTAAATTATTTCGTTTTGCGTTTTGTTCAATGATATTCTATAAATTACGTTTTGCGTTATGTTTTGTTTAATGATATATTATAATATAATTTGTTAATCGCGTTATGTTTTGTTTTGCGGTATTTAATTATTTTTGATTATCGCTTTTCGTTATAATTACGTTTACAAATTCCAATGGTTTTTTTGTCAAAAATAACGTTATTATAACTTTTGCAAGCCCTGAATTTTACCCATCAACAAAATTATCATTTAAAAATTAGCCAGTAATTGTTATGATACCTTTAGTTTATTATATTACGTGCACTTTTAAAATGTTTTCATTAGGAAACAGAATGTTTAACGGAAAATTATTATTTCTAAACGATGATGTTTACCTATTTATAAGCTTTACCTTTGGATTAGTAGACTACTAACAATTGTAAATTTGTAAATATGTTAGGTCTTAGGAAACTACTCCATTACAAAAAAATAGTCTGCTTCAGAATGTGAAATTAAAAGTCCCAATTATTTATCGTATATAATTAAAAAAATATGGCAATATTTAGAGATAATATATATACAAATTTGAACGATTGAAAAAAACCAAAAACACATTTGATTTAAATCTTTACAGATCATTGCAGCCAGCCAATAAAAACATGTTCAATTATAATATACTTATTATATTGTATCGTAAGGTATCTTAAGTTTTAACGATTGTAGTTAATAATGTAATTATTAAGGTGTTGATATTATTAAACTTACAAGTTTATTTACTGCGCACCTGAATAATGTAGTTTAGAACAGGTCGATATAAGATAGTACGCATAAGATGATATTCAAGATAATATTTATTTTAGATAAATCGATTCGCAGTAATGAATGTATCTACTCATTTTAAGTTACTCAAAAGTCAATATATTATGTCATGTATATTTAAGTTAAATATTAATTTAGATATATACATTATACATGTACATAATTAATTTTGCTCTTAAAACAATAATATACCATGATAAGTTTGCTTTATTCTACGTTTCAATTTAAGCCATAATGTTTCCAATAATAAGTAATTGTGTAAAAATCTACAGTACCCCCCCCCCCCCCCCCCCCCTACAGTACCACAGGCTAATGACCTGAGCAGTCAAAGCCTTAACCCTAATAAAAAAAAAAAAAAAAAAAATAAGTAATTACATTGAAATATTAACACTAACCTAATCATAATATATTTTGCATATTAAAATTTTAAATGCAAAAATACGTTTGATTTTTAATTTTGATTGACTTTGTTGATAGACTTCCATGAATTTTGTAACAAATAATAAATTCAAGATTTTAGTTATTATTATGACATTTTATAATTGTTAGTAATTAAAAACTTATATCACAAATATGAAGTTAAACACTATTTTTACAAATATTAAAACTTAAATTATATAGTTACTTTTTGTTCGTAAAATTTGGAACGATAGAAGAGTTAATTTCTTAAAAAATGTCAAGTATTATTGTTATGACATAATAAATAATACATAATATTAAAATCATATTAGACTTCAAGAAATTAGTAGTGTCTACCAAACCAAGACCTTTAGAGTTAAGAATAATAAAATTAAAAATATTTTTAATTCTTATCAAAAAATCAAAAAAGTAACGTATCGCGTATTTCTTATACTAATAAGTTTTTAAATGTTACGGTTGCAGAGAGTATGATTTTAAATACGCAAGATCAAAATTATTTTGTTTTTAAATTTAAGTATTTCAAATCCTTATTACAAGATAATAAATAAGATAAAATATTAAAAAATAATAATAATACAATATAAATACTAAAATATGTTCTGTATTGGTTTACTGTTTTTTTTTTGATATATTATAGAAGTGATCTAGTTAGAACTATTGTTTTATTAGCTTAAGCATTAAGTAATAATTTGTATTACATACATTATAAATAGTAATAAATATATTATTATATGAAATTGTTTTTTTTTTATTTGTTCGTCATTATTATATTATTGTATTATACATTTTCTGTAAACGCAACATGGATTTAATTGTCTCTGGGTTTCTAAGTACAAAACTATACTTGTAGATATTTGCAAAATAATAGAAATGTTATGAAAAACATCGACCTTTACAAAATGAAATATACCTATTATTCATACGTTACTAGACACTGTCTAGCATAGGTATAGTATTGTAAATTGTAATATTTCTACGGGATCACTATAGGTTCAATAAAGTTATAAACAGGTATTAACATAATAATAATAATAATATATTTTTGTTTATTATAGGGCTGATACTTGATATATCGGTTAAAAAAAAAAAGTTTTTATGATTGAATATAATTTTAGACTTGTAGTTTATATTTGCTCGAAACCATCAATATTTTTTGTAGGAAGTTTTAAACATCACTACCCCGGGTATTAAATGACGAATTGCACAACAATTTTGAATCATATAGAGTCGATATTTTTAACGGGCAACGAAATTCACGGGATCAGCTGGTACTTATTAAAGTCAGAAATAATAATACAAATTGTACAAATCTCAAATGAATTTCTGATATGATTATAGTTTAAGTTTGAAATTTAATCATCTATGTGCACGTGTAAACAAATGGGTTATAATGTTATACTTCAGTAAACGCTATTTAATAAAAAAAACTACAAATTATATATAATCGCGTAGTACTTAAACGTAAACATAATATAAGCAATGTAACATATTATATTATAGTTTAGCCTCCTCAAATATGGTTATCGTAATGTACCGTATAAGAGGACGATAAACCAACGTCTGTGTACAGCACCTATAGGTATCCGTCTCTACACTATTCGATCACAAATGGGTTGAAATCAAATTTAGAGTTATTATTATTATAATTATTAAGATTACTATCAATCAACTCGACAGTGGAAAACTTAATCTATCATCGTAGATATGACGTGTAAAAAATCAAATATAGGTAATCATTTTCATGATAACGAAAGATATTGGCCCTAGTATTGCAGTGCCTATCTTATCAGTTTCAATATTAATAAAATAACTAAATGTTTAAAAGTATTCAATGAAAACGTTTTGTCGTTACCGAAGCTTATACCATTATCTTTTGTAACTAATGAGTAATAAACAATCATCACAGATAATAATGAGGATGTTGCAGCTTAAGTATTAGTAAAAATATCGTTGTATCCAAAAATCGAAATTCTTACAATTACATAAAATTCTATATATTTTTAAAAGCAGAATAATATATTGTTTATACAATAATTACATTAGAACAATATTAAGAATATTATTACATAATATAAGTTATAACAACACGAGTTTCATCCCATTTGTAAAAATAATTCATTTTTTATTTTTGGGTGGTTAGAATATCACCATTTACAACAAAATTCAGTGCTTCTACCAAACATTTTTGTAAACTTTGTTCAGGATACATCTTGTCTGTAGATTAAAAATAGTGTATGGTATTTTGCTATACAATGGTCAATGAGTCGATGTGTGGTTTTGTGTATTAATATTTTTTGAATAGAAATAGAAGTGTGCGGTTTTTCGATACAACCAAAAAATATAAGTATCACAGTGACTTCCTCATTATTTATATTGATCACAGTTAAATTTATAATTCTTTTTTGTGTCTTGATACTCCGTGTCTACTGTCAGGACAGGTCTTTATACGCCACATGCCCACATAACTTTTCTCGTACAAATACGGAACAGACTATGTGAAATTTACATTGATATATAGTAGTAATATTTGTACGTAACAATTATTGTACCGGTTATGATGTGGGAAAGTGATCCAAAAACTAATAAATTCAAAATTATTTATCGACTAAAATTTTTAGATTTATGAAACGGCCATAAATAAGCAAAAGTACCTATTATATATTTGCGATCCTATGAGAGGGTATATAAGGAGAATTTTCAAATTATAAAAATTAAATCTATATCCAGACGAATAATAATAGGTACAAAATTGGGCGTGTGCCTACATGTAATATGCATCTGTTGGATATTATAGGTAGGTAACGCATCTCCTGCGCAGATATAATACGTCGCTGTTTGCCATACGCCAGCTGTAATAGATACACGTACATCTACCTTCCTATAACAATAAAACAGAATAAAAAAAACCAACAAAATAATATTAAATGGAAAAAATATCGAACGGTGTTGTGTCGTTCTATTTCTTTTTTTTTTTTTGTCCAAATAATTGTTGTATTGCTATTACAATAATAATGTACACTATAATACCACGCGACTGCAGTGCAGTTACAACTTGAACATCGATGTTTTCCATCATATGTGTACCCACTTAATAAGATACATCGAGGTCCGACAAGGTTATTCACTCGGGGGTACCCCTATGATGTACACGGTATATTGTTTTGTTCGAAAATTGTATAACTTATATACACACATTTATACATATTTTTTTTTCATTCACGACAAGCGTACACGCCGCCCGCTGAAATTTCGCTCTTTAAATACGAACGCAGGTCAGGATGTTTACTCAGGAAGTTGTTGGACGGCAACAGTTGTGGAGTCTACGCATCATCACGAGTCGACATTTTTCGGTAAATATATAACATAATATAATTATTGTTGTATTTGCGACAGGCGCTGTAAGTTACCTATACATACTTATAATAATCGAGTAACGACAACTCGGACCTCGCGATACAACTCGGAAACCTCAATAAGTCAAATTTTTTTTTCGCCCTTTTTTAATACGTGTTCGAGGTATATGCCTCGAAAAATACACAAGTCGAGTTTACTTTTTTATTTTCCACGAGATTCGAGTTACGAGTTATTCGACTTTAATACTTAAAAAAATTGCACGATAGTGTCAATTATTATGTATAATAATATAGTTCGGATAGTTTTTTTATATTTCCGTCGCAGGAATATTTTATACGACACGCTATCTCGACTAATAATTAGGAAATCGCTATTGTAGGTCGGTCGTTATAGATATTACGTGTTGTGTATTTGAAAAAAAAAAACAAAAAATCATAACAATAAGGGGGCAAAAACCGTAACATTTAGAACATCGACATATAAGCAAATAATATACTATATAGTATTACAACGGTAGACGTCAAAAACCTTAACAATTGAAACGTATTTCGTTGAATAGAAAAAAATTGCTTGCCCAGCGTTATTAAATAAAAGGAGCTGATTATTATTTTTATTATTATTATTTTGTTTTTATATGTAAATATTTGAGACGTGAAATCCTGTTGGAACGATTCCGATTAACAAACTGCTAATGAATATCAATGTGTGTTGAACCTAACATAACGTGTTCCAAAAAAAAAAAAAAAATGTTCAAAATATCAAATAATAATATGTACAATAATTCTTTGTGAATAAATCACTCGGACTGCAGTTATAATAATAATATATTATGTGTGCAGTTAAACAAAACTATATAGGTGCTATAAAGCACTTGTTATTGACAGGGTAATTTTTTACAATATTGATATTTATATTTATTATGTATAATATCAAAATATTTTAAAGACTCGTTCGGGGGAGGGGGTAAAAACAAAATAGTCAACACACGATAGTTCATGGTCAATATTTCATTGATTAAAACATAAACTATTGGCGCACGTCAGCACAACTGCAGCAGTATAATAGTGTTTTGTACATGCACCTAACAAAACGGAATACCGGAAACAAGATTCATCAAAAACTATATTGGCTTTTACTGTAGACACGTTTTTTTTTCTTGATAACAATATTGTTATATTCTTCGAGTAATCAATATCCGCGGATAGACGCGACCTAGAAGGAAAGAACATAGTAATTATGACGATTTCGGGTAGAACTATACCTTATACAAGTCATACAGTACAATATTATGTAAAACATAAACGCGCGATTAAAAGTATATTATAGGTATAGACAAAATTAGTTTATTTTAATAATTAATCATTTCGTCAGCCGCAATAATATCAGCTCGAAACTCTGACTGTAATATAATGCTGTTAGGTATACTATCATTACATATATATATATGCACATAATAAAACATTTGAGAAAATTACGTAAAATATATTATAATATTATATAGTACGCTCTTGATTAGGCAACGGTTACATTATTATTATTATTGTTTTTGTTTCAGAGAATTTCTGCATTGAACCGGAACCGGAAGTCGATATACAGAATAATTATGAGTGGATATTTGGCAATTATCGGTAACTATTTTATGTACCTACATGTTAAATAAATACCTAACGTACAATATAATCAATATATATTTATGTTAGTTACAACACAAGTAGGTACTTAACATATTTTATGTTATTTAATAAACGATAAAATTATAATGAAATATTATATAGTTATAAAATGGTTTCAACTTACTATGTACCTAGCCGATATATTTTGGCATGGTAGGTACATATAGTTTTAAAGTAAAAGTGTTAAAATACATAATATCTATTACTTGCAAAATTAATTTTTGTCTTTACATTTTTTTTCCTACATAGCTTTATGATTTGGTACGATTGTTAATTTTATAATATATAATTATTATCTTGGATAATTTCTACGATTAAATAAATGTGATAAAATAAATATGTGTAAAACTAAATAATAAATAATAATAAATGATATTATAAACACATTGCCTTTTAATTGTTAGGCCCATTATACAGTATTAGAATTACTTTTGGTTAATTTTAACCTAATTTTCTACAGTAAACCCTATTAATGTTAATCAGTAAATAATTAAGTTAATTTTGAATATTTTATGATTTTAATTTAACATCTAATGTTAAGTATCAGAAGCGATGAAAAATGTACATTAAAATGTACCCATTATTGTACACTACAATAATTAAATTCGTTTTATTACTAATCGCAGATTTGTAAAGAGAGTAATAAACATATTTATTTTTAACAACTATTATGTTGACTAAAGAATTTTTAATATTAGTAATTACGTTTTAAATAGCATGCATTTTAAATTTCATTAATGCTGAAAGTATCTTTTAATATTGATTTGATGATTATTATATTATAATCTTGATTATATATAATACAAATAAAGAATATTCACACGGGTATAATGTAAACTAAAAACCCTGATATGGCAAAAAATAATTCAAAATATTATATTATATGAATTTGCTTAAATATATATTTTTTTTTGTAGCTGTTTTTTTTTTCATTTGGTGTTTCTTTACGTGTTTATTTAAAGAATAAATCATTTAAAATGTCAACTTAAAAAATAATAAGGGAAGAATAGTGATAAAATAATATTTTTAGGCAGATCTTTAAACACTATAATAATTGTATATTAATTCTTAAAACTAACATTTTAATCATAGTTTATTATATTATTTCATTAAATTTTAATTTTAATTAAAATATATCGTGTTATGATCATGATATAATCGGGTTTGGGTGTAGAGCGAGGACTATACTTAAGGCCTAAGGCTACGCATAATTATAATATGTACACAAAACGCGTTAAGTAGATAGGCACAGTGCACACAGACAATAATATAATTACGAAAATTTAAATACATCAATTCTATTACAATTAACTATTAACATATTTACCTAGTATTCATAATATTATAAACTATAAAGCAATTTTACTAAACTTACATTTAACTACGCAAGTGCAATAAATAAAATATCAAATACCCAATACCCGTACGTCATAATATCGCCTAGTAAATTATCACGAACATCTTATACTTAGGTTATAGATAAATATAGAATATGTTTTTCACCGACAAATTATGTTATTATTTCACATTTAGTTCGCTTTCAACGCGATCATATTATTATTATTATTGTAGGTACTCATAATATTATTATAGACTTAAAATTAATTCCATAAAATATTGTCTGGTATAGGTAATATTATGATTTATTGATTTTATTGTTATTTTTGCGATTTATTTAACTTGATTTAGAATAGGATTTTTAGTATTTAATAAAGTCAATTTATTATTGGTTATAAATTATATTTTTTAGTAAAATATTGTGAAAAAATTAGAAGATTTGTTTATTTTCATTCCTGAAACTTATATTCAATTTAATTTAGTGGGCATTCGGTAGTTCGTTAATATTTAATAATAAACATTTGATAATTGCTCTTAAAATGTAGATTATAATATTCATAGGCATGCACACATAAGTTACTTTTTGAGTTTTTATGTATTTTATAATAACCCAGAGTCTAGTACAAGTTGCGATGCACATTATAATGAGACACGAAATAAGTTGTTATTACAAAATATATATTAAAATATATTAAATAATAACTCGATAAAGAGTTGCATAAAAAAAATCATACGCGTGTTCATCATTATAGGTATAGTGATATCGATAAATTTATAACTGTTGTTTTAAAGGCAAACACAACAAAAACTTTTTATAATAATAGTTTACCGGGAAAATCGGCAATTAACTAAAATATATCATCTAAATTCTTTTCGTAATTTACATACAATGCTGTGTTACATGTTTTCTTAACATTACCTATACTAATATGCCTAATTTTAAACCTCATAATATAGTTATTGGAAAAAGTGTTCATCCTAATTATTTTTTAATAAACAAACTAAGAAAATACACATTTATTATTATTAGATTACGCAATCCGCTTAAATATTAAAGTAGGTACCTAATAATTGAAGTCAATTAATAACATAAAAATAATCATACTTTATTTTTCATCACACATTAAAAGAAAATAAATCACCTGTAATCAAACAAGATCTAGTCAGATATATAGATAAATAAAATAAAATAAAATATAAATATATCATATAAATTTATAAATATAAACACACACGTGTGTGCTTGTGTGATTATATTTATACACTATTAAAAGTTAATGAGGACGTGTCCATATAAATCATAATAATACGAATAAAAAAGTTATATAAATAATTAAATTTTATATTTATTGATAGGTAATCTTAACATGCAGGTATTTATTATAATGGTTAGCTAGTTTACGGGTCAAGAATTCTAGTAAAACGGTTTTTAAGTCACATTAAAATGATTAGACTTGAACCGTTTTAATATAATTGCCCCGCAAACCAAAAAAGAAACGCGATTCTACATTCTTTTAGTATTTTGCGACATACATTCCTGATGTTTCATTTAATCAAAAGTCCCAAACAAAACTGATTTCCGAACATTTTTCCGATCGCATTTTATAAAATTATTTCTACAGTGACCTCGTTCAATAAAATATGTTCGAAACGTAATTCATTAGGTACCACCTACCTACATCGTTACCAAAAGGTGTTACGGATTTAATATTTTTCCATCACGAATCCACCGAACGAATACTGTTTAATGTCACAATATTGCACTATATACATATTATAATATTTATAAACCTAACACAACCCATAAACTACCTGCACTTTTGTAGTTTTGGTGTCCTTGCAAATACTGCGCGTAATGTCGATTAACGAATTCCCGGAGAAGAAAGTACAAAATATTTGGTTGGCGGACATGGACGACAAGCAAATCGCGTCCAGGATCGAACGCAGTGATCAGTTTGAGACGGCCAGTGACGTCCTAATGAAGGACGCAAGTGTGTACCCGAAGATTACCCGCCGTGGGTTCGCGGGAGAGGAATTTTTCTTGAAGGCGTCGAAGTCGGTGCCCAGGATCGGTCGTAGGAACAACGATATTCAGGAAACGCCCAAAAGATCATTGAGCAAAGTGAGTACACCCGCGACATCGACACGATAATATTGTGGTCATCGCTACAGTTCTATCGGTTGTATATAATATAATAATTGTACAAACGATAGATAATAAAATATAGGTAGCTCTATTGCATTTTTCTCTTATATAGGTAATATTATGAGTGAGTGAGTGGTATTTGGCTTTGGAATATGTTATATAAATACACACTATATAAAAATATTTCCTAACTATGGTAAAAATATTTTCAAGAAAATAATATAGTTGTAAAAAATTAGGAAATATTTTAGTTGTATTCTTTGGCCAAGAATTTCATATTTTTAAAATATTTTATAAAAAGCATTAAGAAATTATTTTAATAATATATTTTTAAAAAACAATTTTACGGAAACTTTATAAAAATATTAAGTCAATATTTTAAATATGAAATCAATATGTTGTTATTATAAGAAGAAAATATTTATAAAATATTGTTAGTCAAATATTCATTATTCAATCACTTTAAAACATTCACAAAATATTATCATTTCCCAAATACTGTGTATAGAGATATCCGAGCGTAGAAATGTAGAATTGTTGTAAGCGTAGTTTGTCGAAATCGTCGTAATTTAGAACTTCTATATTATTATATTTATATTTATGATTTATAAACATGTTTCTCTGTAGAATATGACGCCATCGTTTTATAGTTATAGTTTGAAAGCTGTATTAAAATTAATTCGGATCGTTTTAATATATAATGGCCGTCTTCTACCACATATGACACATTTGAAAAATGAAGATAAATAAATTACAATTCAGAGTACCTACAACAATATACATTTAGATATATTATGTTAACACTAGGATCATATATTTTAAAGTTTGATTTGTATGCTGAATAAAATTACAATCGTTGTGAGTTTTCTCTTCGCTTGCACATAGAAAGTAGAAACGGACTTGGTAGGTATAGGTTGAAAACATATATTATATTGAATCCGATTGAATCGTCGTTCGGTGGTTACAATATTGTTACTTATTTCAAAATACAAAGCCGCTTTTTTTTTTGTCACATTGAATAATATATTATTCACAAAGGCGAAAATATTGACTAACGTTTTTTATCGTACAGGATCAAGTGAACATGGTGGAATACTGGCCGTACTTGCAGCCGAACGACATCAACGACTTGACCAGGAAACATGACTTCGACTTGCCATACAACTGTCAACAACTCGACGCCAAAACGATTTTTTTGGTGGACATGTACAACTTTGTCTGCAACGATCAGTTCTATTGCTGTGCGCCGGCAAAGCGCGCCATAGCCAACTCTCCAAACGCGAATTCCTTGTGAAAACGCGGAGCACAATAATATGATATAACAATATAATATTTTAATAATGATAATAAAAAATATGTGGGTAGTCAGTCTTAGGTTTAGGGGGAATGTGTTTTTTTTTTTTATAATTCTTATTATTTTTATTATTCATCAGACTTATTTTGGGTGGTTTTATTTAATCTAAGTGAAAAAACAATCAACTGCCAGTATATTATATTGAACGCGTGAAACACTTGATCGTTGTGATTATTGTGTTGGCACGCTATAAATGTATTAAATATAAGGTATGTCGAATGAAAAATGTCTTTTACTCAATAAAAATTGATACATTAACCTATATATTATTTTTTGTTGTTCTTTAAATCAAATTACAACATTTTCCATCGATGAAACCGGCACTTGTTTTTTCCTAAAGAATTGCGTTCATTGAATGCAATATGTATATCTTGTTGACCAACACTTGAACTATTATAACGACGTAGTGAGTTTTTCAATACAGGGTAACATTTTACAGAGAGAGTAACATCGTCAAGACCATAATCGGAAACAAACTGCAAGGGTCCGATTTAAAAAAAAAATATTTAAACAAAAATATAGAATTATTCTTGTTACATAACTGTCGATACCCTAATTTAGAGCCAGAATTTATATACTTACCTACTTTTTAAAAAGTTTCAGCTGTTTCAGGTATCGGGCCCCTGGACCCCTCCCCCCTCACCTCAATTATGGCCTTGAACAGCAGTGTAATTATATTGCATTGGTTGTCGGGTGAAATGCGTGTGCAGAGATCGCAACACTATAAATACGTTCATCGTATATAATATTAAACTGTAATAATATTAATATCCCGATTTTAAGCCGTTTACCGCAGTTATAAAGAATATTATTATAAGACTTTGAATGCCGATAACACCAATAAATGCGTGTTGAAAAAAAAAATTGTGAAATACGTTGGCGTTAATGGCCCACCGCGATTAAATAACGTGCATCTTTCATCGGCTATTTGCAGCAAACGTTTAATATTTGAGGTGCAACACTGCAACATCTAATGCATTATTCAATATCAAGGCGTAATCGACAATAAATCGTGATAATAGTTTTATTTTGTTCGATTTTGGCACTTTGAACTGAAGAATAAAAAGCGATCGTACGAATCAATCGATAACGCTCAATGTTTAAAAATCAACGAAGAATAACAAACGTATTATTCTTTATTACATTTATATAAAATATAAATTATTATGAGAGCATCGATGGTTTTTCGTCACACTTTGGTAATAAAACTGCAACAACGATTTAACAGATGTAGTATAATAAATAATATGTAAATTGTATATAGGTATATTTAGTTAATAGTTATACCTACATTGTATGGATTTCAACGTCATTCGCCGATATCAAGCGAACGTCTAATGTCTGATTGCATTTATTTTTGTCAAATTGCGCTCAGGGTAGAAAAAGGCAATTTTCGAATTGCACTCGTTACGATCATTACTTACATAAAACCTGTTTATTAACGAATATAAGTCGATGTGGATAGAAGAATCAAGAATAATTTGTATTACACGGGTAGATATGGCTACAATTTAAGTATACCTAATAATAATAAAATATGTTTATTCTTTGAATATTAATAAACAACAGTATAAAAATAAAATGAGTTATTCTGTAGTAATCTAATTACTAAATTATTTGGTTACAATTTCAAAATAATAATATACAAATAATTTACGTTTATTTCTAAATATTATTTACCTACGTCGTATAATAATGACATCGTCATACTAAATCAATCGACACACACAAATGCCCTATTTTCAACTAAAATATTGTAAGTTCTATAGAATGATCGAACCGAGTTTAAATCGAACAATATCTGTTTTTAACCCGAGTGCAATTCGAACGTTTTGCTTAACCTTTCATAAGGACTGAATGAATGAAGACGTTCGATATGTTACAATTAGGGAGTTGTTGCATTTTTTGTAGACTATTACACTATTAGATTTATTGCTAAGTAAGCCAGAAATTAGTTTCAAGACACTAGGGAAAAAAATATTAATAGTTTATAGCGCATATTTTTTAGTTGTAAGAGTATATTTCTTAGTTTTACAATTGTTTAGAGCATATTTGATGATAACGCGGATAAAACATTTTAAAACTTGTTGTATAGGAAGTAGGAACATTAATTTGTGTAATAACCATTGATAATAGTTTATAATATACAAAGTTCTTCACCAAGCATGATATTAGCTTCATTTTTTCTTTTGATAATTAATTTATTCAAATTCTGATTTTTGGAATTTTTTAATATATATATATGCACTAAAGGCCACATTTTCAAATTCTTGAGATATTTTGTGTTACATAAAGTGTGTCTCATAGTGATGTGAACTTCCATTTTTCAAATGCGAACCTTCTTTGTTAATGTAAATTAATTAGTGGATAATTTTTTGAAAATGTTAATGTAGGTAAGTACCAGCTATAGTTCAAAATTTGAACGAGTATGGTTTCTTAGTTATTAAAATGTTTATAATAAGGACAATAGTTCTGAAAACCGATTTTACAAAAATATAAAATAGATGGAATATTTTATCTAGTATTTCCTCGTACTATTTTTACAAGTTATAACTGTTGTTGATAAATTATTATTAATTACTACAATTTTCAAATCACCATAGCTCATAACTCTTTTTCCAATTTTTGATTTTGATACGTCACCATTTTCCGAAAAATTATCTGCTAAATAATTTACAGTAGAAAAGGAGGGTTCTCAACTAAAAAAAAGTTTTATTGATATCAATTGGACATTTCTTAAGTAGATAGTAGTGTAGTACAAAAAAATCTCAAAAGCTTCATGACATAGTGAAGCTTCAATACACAAGTGTATTTAAAAATTCCAAAAATCAGATTTTGGACAATTGCGTTTTTGAAGGAAAAAAGGGGGTGAGCATGCGTAGAGAATAACCTAGTCTAAAATAATTATAATATTATATACGATCGAAGTCAACAGATCAATATAGTCTATGAATAAAAATTTTTGTCAAGTATGTTTAATCGCACAATAGCGTTTCATGTTTGGTTTCAATTTGTTATCACGCAGTATAATTTATATTCGGATTTTTGTCAAAGGTCAGTGATTAGGTTTGCTGTTTTTTATACGGTATAGAGCCGTAGTGAAAATTAAAATATTGTTATCGGAGCGCGTCCGCGATACGATGTTAACGGCGTATATAGTTAAGGGACGAAAATTTAACGATATTCGCGACACACTCCCTTTCCACCCCCAAGTAGAGGGTGGAAAGAGAGAGGTTCTCGCACATACACCCTTATTATTATTATCATTATTATGGTATTAAACGCTATTATAACTGTATATACTAAATGGAAACACGTCACGGTTCACGGATGACATAGTGGGTTAATTATAAATACGTGATTTATAAAGCGGCGGTTTGGTTCGTAACTTATTCAGTTATAATATTATAATAATTATCCGCGTGAGAGAGAGACAGAGAGTATGTGCGCGTTCCTACCCGGCGAAAAAAATGGAGCCGACGCGGGACGAACTCGCGATGGGAAACGGATCGACTGAACGTTTATTCGGAGAAAATAATAATAAAAGGCGTCTTGAAAAAAAAACTTCGAAACTTTTGTGAGATATAATAATATAATAAACATATTATATTACAGTTGTGTGTAATTATATACAGCGAAATTTCAAACTTAGTCATCGAACTTGTATGGAGATTTCGACAAAAAATTTGTGTCAGAATACAAAATGTTTTGGACTCTGCAGTCGGTATAATTTGGAGTACCCGAGTACGTACACAATAGTGACAAGTAGGACGTAGGTATAATATAATATACAATATTATGCACATTTAGCTTACGTCCTATGTGCGTACAAAAATACTTTTAGCTGCCTATAAAGATTTTCGACAACGAAAAAAAATTCAATCCGAGTACCGCGAATTCGATTCTGAATTTTTTTTTTTCAATTATTTTACCAAAGGTTCGTTCCCCCTATACCGAATAGCTATATATAAATCGTGTTCGTGTAATCGATCGCACAAGCAAAATCGGCAAAAACGTTTACTCAAAATTACAATTCGACATATAGTATTCATATCTATAAAAGATGTACCTACCTACAAGAGGTATGACACATATCTAATAATATAATAATTATACTCAGCGTTGGAATGATGGTTTTTTTATTCGCAGTATGTTGTTTACTATAACATAACATCATTTTATGGTAATTTAATATCCCGGCGGAACACAGTAGCAGGGCGCCTTCGCAGGAAAAATTGCTCGTTTTCGTGTCCATTTTGCAATAAGTATAATTTTCTCACACTTCAACGATGAGCTCCGGACGAAAAAAAGTCGTTTACGTGCGTGTGAATTTTTTCCACAATAATTGTCAACAAATATTTCGCTCATATTTATATTATTATTAATATACTTACGTATAATATGAATACTATATATATATAGGTATATACCTACATATAATGTGTACGCACGCCGCAAGTGTGATTGGAATAGAATATTATAATACAGCTGTTTTGAAATACACAATGCAAGTACAGTCAATCTTTTTGTATTGGGTTGAATATGTGACGAAAGCAAAAATGCGTATAATAATAATAATATGTGTATTTAAAATAAACATAATATTAGAAATGATGAGAATTTTATATTATTAGCATCGTGCTGTTTTGTCGATAAACATCGCATCACAACTATCTTGAGTATACGTCTATTATTTGCACATTGTGTGTCACGTGAAAAAAAAAACAAATCACAAGACCCGGAATGTCCATCTGTGCAGTAATATAATGATGATGATGATAATAATAATAATAATAATAATAATAAAAATAAACGTCTCTGCAGCATTTAGTCTTACACACAGCTATATTCATACAGAAAAAAATTATACGAAAGTAAAACGCTTCCTATCGCGGTTTGTATAACATATTATTGGTGTATAGCGTATTCTACAACTTACGAATAGTCCTAATTCAGGGACGCAAACTCATTTTCTGTAAAAAGTGTCAATATTTCTCACGACATACTCACCGCTTATTATAAAATATATACCTACGTATAAAAGAAAAAAAATGTTCTTTATTAATTTTGTTAAATTTATATCGTTAGTTTAATAGAGGTGGCCTATATTAGTAAGTTCATATCATAACGAAATAATCCACCAGTAAATTGACTAGCCACACACCCCACAATCATTTCGATATAGGTAATAATTGTGTCAACCGACACCCTCTTGTGCGCCTCTGCAGTGGTTTATAATTTATATCATAGTGAATTGTTTAATATAGCCATAGACACTTTAACAGTATAATGCGGACTTCGCGTTCCCTATTATACATATTGCTATGGGCTGCCAAGTGCCAACACGCGTTGTTATAACAATACCTGTGCATATTATGATGGCTATGCTAAAGGTTATGATATTTTAATGATAGCCACTCTTCATAAATAGTTTACTCTAAAAAGAGTTACTACAAACATTACTACAATATTGGTCTATCTTTCTCTAAAAACGACCTTTGCCGTCAAACACTTTTTTCTCCCTCGATATTAATGTGCCTAATGATGGACCAAGTTGCACGCTAAATGTTTTGCTAACTGTAGTATCCGTGCTATCAGTTCATTTCTTTATGGGTCTATCAGTATAATAATAATATATCGATTCGACGATTACGCACTATCTGCTGCGGCCGACGGGTTGAGAAATTTGATTTCACGCGCGCTTACAATTTTTTTTTTAAGTCTGCACAGCGGCAAACCGCCGCCACCCGTTCGGAGCGGACGAAAACGAAACGCCACGCCGCGTTAACAACACACAAAAAGGGTATATAATATGTTCGTCGTCTCACGCGGCCCACGTGGTGTCGTAACGGGTATGATATAATATTATTATAATATACGATTGCACATGGGCTGCACTGCACCGGGGACCGTGACGGGCGCGGCTAAAGGGAAATTCAATCAAATTCAATTCACCGTGAAATATGCCGATAGATTATCGTGATGCCGCGTACAAATGTTATATACGTATGTGTGCGCGTGGAAATTCCTCCGACCCTCTTTTTCCGCCGTGCCGTCAGAGGGTTTGACGAGATTATTACGATATCGCACACGATGATCGGTTTCTTGAACCGCGTTTCTGGACGGCATGCCATCACCATATACTATTACACGCGTACCTATATATTATTATTATTATATTATTTCGGCACGCGTCTTGATACCGTTGAATAGGAACGCGGCGACGGCATAATATTATAGCGTCGTGTAATACAATATTGTAATACACTTTGAAAACTTAGCGTCTGATGTCGCTGAACACACAGACGAAGTCTCTATACATTTAGTCTTACAGGGCACTTGAAGCGTATATACTGCACACGCACGAATTATTATTGCTGTGAACGTCCGGCGCGCCGAGTTTAGACCTCAGACGTATCGCATAGGTATTAATTATTATTGTTGTTGTTACGTATACATTATATGTATATATAACTTTAAATTATGTCGCGGGTAATCACCCGAAATGCAACATTCTATACACTAAGATGAATACGAGACATAATATTATATTATTATATTTTAAAAACAAAATATTGACTTTTCTATACGACCTCAATAATCACCACACACAAACACACCGTACTAATCCTAACTCGCTCGTCAAGCAATCTTTAAAATCCTTTAATGCTTAGGAAAACATAATTTTCAACTATAGCGGTAGTGATTAAAAGTGGACAAGTACATCCGCCTTTGATTTTATACCCTTTTATGCAATACATTGTAAATTTATATCAAAAACGGTTTATTTACAACGCATAATTAATTAACGGAACAAAAAGCGTTCAGTATAATGATTTTTGTCGGGAAAACAATAAGCAATACTCCATAAAATGATACAAACCTACGCTGCACCGTCGTCATTTTTCTGTGAGACACATACATACAATGAATACATACAGTTATTGTATTATTATACTGCAACCGTGTCCGGGTCAAAGGTGTAAGAAGCGATTACTAAAAATTATAGATACTACCTGTCTACCTTCTTTTGTTATTCGAACCAAGCGCACCACGATGGTCCATGAGTAGGTATACTAGGTTGCAACCTGTGTATTTGTAATATTAATATTTGTATATTTTTACTTTCTTTAAAAAAAAAATAAATTGTACAACTTAATATAATGTAAATCTTATGTATACATATATCACTACATACACACAACACACCTATATCTAATTAATCTAAGTCCTAACTGTTTAAATAATTGTAATCTAATAACCGTGGTTGATATTAAAACAATCAAAAACAATTTTTTTTTTATTAATATATTCCAGAAACTCTTATATTGAACACCGATTTAAAGTTTTTATATTATAATATGTAAAGTCTATCGAATAAAAACGAATTTTAGGAGCTTTTATACAATTTAGTATCGTACCTTCATGCGTAAATTGCTCCATCGAAGCAGCGAATACGGGCTTGTGCAGGTATATGGGCATAGCTTGGTATGGGGTTTTGTTTTTGGTTATGACCTTTCAGATTCAAATCAACCATTCAAATGTATATTTGACGGAGAACGATTCCGCTAATTACAAATATTATACTAAACGAATCACGTTTCCGTGTCATTTTTTATGCAACGTTGAAATTATAATGCGTTTATAATCCATTATTATACATTTGATTGCTCTTGTTATTATAAATTATAATTTACAATATGTATAAATGTATTATTTTATAATTTAAAATTAAACAGAACTAAAAGTCAAGAGAATCTGCGTTGAGTATAATATATTATGTATTATGCATACAATTAAAATAGTAATTTTAAAATAGATAAATATTGTAAGTTATTCATTATAATTGAGGCGCACCGTATAATGGTTTTACAATGATGTTTATTTATTTTTATTTTTTATTCTGTAAACACTTTTTCTCCCTTGATATTGCTGCCATCATATACGCAAACGATGTTTTAGTATCAAATTAAAGCTTATGAAATGTCTTACAATATCTGTTATAATTCCAATATATATCTCTAATTTAAAGGAAATAAATCATAAGTCCAAGTCAGAATATCAAATACGATAAGTCCAACAATGTAAGCTGTAGACTCCATGTTTTCAGGACGAAGGCAGATTCACCGGCAACATTATCCTCACCAAAGTTTCTTGTTTTCTCTATGCAATCTCCTCCCCATTCTGGTGTTTATCTATGTACAGTCTACTTTGAAGGTTTCTTAGTTATATTCATTGTGTACTTGTGTTTAACAGTTGTGTCTCTTACGCCATTCACCCGTTTTTTGGTTGAATTATAACGAGTCATCATAATAACTTGCTTAACATTTTCCATTAGAAAATTAACATTTGAATTAACATATTATTATCGAATATAGTATAGAATATGAGATTTAAATACAGATACATAAACATGTTTATATATCTGTGGATTTAAATGATTTAGTAATGTATCCACGTATACATTTCATTTTAGTGTATAGACTATACGTCATTGATGTCTTACTAGAGTATTAGAATAATAAGTAAACGTTATGTATCGCGTTCATTCACAACAATGTCGAGCTACTCGGAGCCACAATAATAATAAAAACAATTTTAAAAAAAACCACATAATAATATAATATTATAATGTTGTTATCGAATCAAATATTTGATTTATGTGAATTCATCTACCTAAAAAAAAAGCCGATTAGATAATAACGTTATACTTTGTGTATAATTAATTTCGAAATGTACTCAAACATTTGTATTACTATATTATACGATATACCTACATGTACAATGGTTTACAATTTGGTAAGTACTGATTGTATAGTTGGTTACTATTATTGTATGCTACTGTTTAAAGTTTATCAATATTAGTCAAATCAGTATCAACATAACCATATATAGTATATACCTATACGGTAACGAGTATTATATTACCTACTGTTATGGTACAATAAATTATTTATAAATAATCATATCATTTTATTCAATTGTAATAATATGTTTAATGATTGATACATTGTATTATCTTAAGTAAACATCATGTAAATCGATTTGTTTGTTTTTTTGTTACAATTTGTTTTAAAAAATTTTCTATCCTGTCACAGAATTATTAAAATATATAATGAAACAGTATAATATTTGAATTTGGGGTAATTATTTAAAGAAAAATGCGAACGAGTAAGAGTGAACAAAATATAGCCACTATAAATAGTGATGGATAAACAAAATAAATTAATCAATGAAAAATAATAGTATAATATGTAACACTACATCATATCTATATATATTTGACGAATAGAAAAAAATGCCAAGGCAGATGATTTAAAAAAAATCGTGATTAATACTATCAATAAAGTATACATTTTAAATGGAAGTCGGTAGATAATTTTACATAAACATAATTGGAATTTAGTGTACAATTTTCAGCCGTGGTCTGTTGTAGGCTACATAATATTATTAAATTTACAACCATATGTATGTATGAGTGGTCACCGCACCTGGAACGTATTAATTTGTATGTTTTAAGGTTCCGTCATAATATAATGTTATGAGTGTTATTAATTATCGTATAAAGTGTATAAAACGAAACGTACGTACAAACCGGTGCACATTATAATATTAAAAATGATAAGTATGGTATTCATAAATATACAAATCCAAATGATAAGTATTAAAATTAGAAAATCTAAAACTGCAAAAACAGTAACGGTACATAATATAATATGCTATACAATCGACAGAATTATCTTATCTTATTTTATTCTGACAATTTTTTCATTTGGAATCATCACATTGTTTTACCCGTCAAAGGTAATTGTCTGTTACTCACAATTTTATATAAAAAAATATAATGGACATTTTTATAGTAGGCGTAATAATGAATATTATAGAAAATATTTATCGGTTATCACGAACTCTATCACGGATATCATGAAACTCGATACCTAACGATGATAAACTGCAGAGAGGCAATTCTAAATAATGTTTGACTTACCCAATAACGATCTAGTTGGCGACTTGGAAACTATGTATTTACCTATTTACGTACCGTTCTATTATATATGATATATTTTGTTCATGGTTATTTAATATTGTTTTTTAAATATTTTTCAAAAGTTAATATTTTTAATCAACATAATAATATATTATAATCAAAAAGAGACTCTTAAAATTTGAATAATCATGTCTTGATGAGCGCTGACACTGGCTGTGTTGTTTTAAACGTTTTGTAAATGGTTTAGAACGATCAAAATATAATATGTTTAATACTAATACAGTATAATGTAAACAATTCAGGGTAATATATTATATTGTGCTTAAAACACTTGTTTTGGTTCTCTCAGTTATTGAAAATAATAGTCTATCCTATCAAAGATTCAACTATCAATAACTTAAATTATAAATTTGTGATTTACTGACTGAGTCTTTGTTAGTTTTTGGTTATTGAACTCCAATCGTTATTATCATGATCCAGTGATTAACTACTAAGTTTTTGGGTTACCTATATAAGTATTATATTGTATTTATGTAACCATATATGGATTAATTTAAAATCTTATTGTATATGGTAACAAAAATTATGAGGTAGGTTACCTTGCATTCTGATTTCACCAAGACTGGGGGGGTATTAAGGAGTTATTGAGTTTATCTATACTGTTATGGTAACAATTATCCAACCATTCCAACCTAACGATTTAGGTACCTACTATTAACTTTCAGCTTTTATTAGTTTTGTTTTTATACTTACATATTGGCAATTTTCAGGTTAAGTTTCCTAAATATTTACTAATAGGTTAATAGGTAACTTTTCATAAATTATAAAAAAATATATATTTATATTATAATATAATATATTGATTTCTCTAATTTACATTAAAAGATTTTGTATCATGGCCCTGATGAATATTTTATTTCGATACGATATAACTATCATATCCATTTAACACCGTGTCGCGCAAGTAAAAAGTTAAGAAGTACTCAATCGTGCTGCACCGAGTAGACTATAATAATTGTTGATGTTTAGTGACTATTATTCTAACCATCGCAGTTCATTCATTTTTCTTTCCATATAGTTTACGTTACGCGTCATTTACAAACGTTTCCTCCTCTTCACACATGTTTTAACGCTATATAGTCTATAGTGTGAATTGTGTAATTGTGTTTGAAACCAGAGGACTCCCAGAGGTGGATATATTTTGTGTATCTGTTGTTGTACAGAAAGTCCTTATCCGAGTCGAAGATTCGAAGATAACACATAAAATGATATGGTGTGTGGCGCATTTCGTGTTCGACGATACCTATTGTAGAGGTCGTTTCTGGGCTATCGAAAAGAAGGAAATAATTGTGTTTGAGTGAAATCTTTTAAGGTCAAAGATATAGAAAAAAGACAAGTTTTTAGTAAATTGACCAAATAAGTACGGTTCCTTGTTTTATAAAGCACGATTTTTGGATTGTAATAATGGTAAGAATTGTGACACACTATTTGTATTTTGTATAATAGGTATACCTTCCCTAGAATTTATTAGTACATCTTACATAATATTATAAATATCTATAAACCTATTTCTTATATTTTTATTTTTAGCAAGTAGTTATAAGAGAAATCTACTCCATAGGTAAAAATTGAAAACTTAATCACTGGGTCCGAACTCTGTTTTTTTTTAAATGATTTATTTGTTTTTAATAAATGTCAAAATTTTAAAAATATTTAAAATTAAATACCACTTTTGTGTAAATCTTTTTATAAATAATAATAATGAGATAATTAATTTTTTGTTAATTTCCTGGTATTGATTAACATAATTATTGACATTCTAACTCTCCTGATTCAAATAGGTAGTTAATGACTTCTCAAAAGTATTAGGTATTTGGTTAGTAAATTGCATTAATAAATAGTTAATAACTATATGCATATTATTATCTTGTTGATAATGAACAGTTAAGGAAAAATAAGTTTATAGTTTATATTTTCTATTGATGAACAATATTATAATTCAAATTCTATTACTCTTGATTTACATTTTTGAATTTAATAATAAAATCCTACCGAGACGTCTTAACAGTTAACGAGGAAACTAGTGTTGATATATCTCTACAATAAATAAATAAACTTACATACAATTGAAGAATCAAAAATCTGAGAATTAAAAAAAATGTATGTATTTTATCGTATTATATTAATTATACTTATCGTTGCCTATACATGTTAGTATTTGTATTAGACTTTTATAATTGTATACATTTTTCATTAGGTACCTTAAATATAGAAACGTAATATGATTTATTCACTTATTAATTTTCTTATATTATATTTTAATTGAATCATTGTTCATAATCAATAATAATGTACTTACTTATAATACAACGATCATTCCATTAAATTGTACCCAATCCATAACTAATATTCTTAATATTGTGATTACATATGATCAGTTTAAACTTTAAATAATATATGGTTTTACATAACTTTGCAACACAGCATCAGAAATCTGGATGATAAACTTAATTAGTTAATTGAAGATAGTTCAAGTAGAAGTTCAGAAAATGTAAGTGAAATTGATATGGGTTACAATTTACAATAAACTTAATTGTCTTTTCCCAATTTAAAATATACCTAAGTCCCCTTAATTATATCCAAGAACACTTAGGATCAGATAAGAAATATCAAAAATCGTTTTTAAGTTTTTTATATAATATTTCTTATATAGTCACTTTTAAAATATATTTTTGTTTTAGACAAACCAACTAATTGGGCTTGAAGTAAAAAACAGTACAAAATATATAAGTATAACAAAATAGCTCCTGTCATAAAAAAAAATGTTTTTCCTATCTTGTGATAACAAAACTAATATTTTCTAAGAGCTATTCCAAGCTTTTAATTAGAGGTTTACATACAATTTTGATTGGTATTATTTTTTATTTCTTTAAACAGTTTGATTAGTACCTTTCTTAAAATATATTAGTATAGGTATAATTACGATAGTGACCTTGCATATTTGCAGCTCAATATTCGGTTTTTCTTTTAAACCTCACATTCGTAATTAGATAATAATTGTCGTTTGGCGCCCATACATTTAATTAGTGAAATAATAAAACGTTCAGGACTTTTATTTCAATTAGTTATTATACTCCTGGCTTATTTTATTCAATTATTATTGACTACTTTTGATATACATACATATTTCTAAATTACTTTTCCTCTGCATGTAATTACAATAAATTGTTGGTTAGAAATATATTTTGTATAAAGCTATTTTAGGTTATTATTTTTAAAGTGAATACTATACTTATTTACTAGACTTAAATGTGGCCACATCTATAGTCATTGTCCCGCTAGAAAATTTCCCAAGTTGGCTGTGGGCTTGTCCACTTCTGAATATATAAATTTTAGTAGTAAAGACCTTTAATAAAATATAATATGTGAAAACCTTATCAGAAAGAAATTAATTAACATTTATTCTCTTTGTACACTATCATTAAAAAAAAATATTAAAAACTAAATTATATCGGGTTCAACTTTTTCCCTAGGTTCTATAAAAATATTGAAAAACCAAAATTATGATAATGCCACTTATAACACCGAAAAGTATATAAAATTATTTCATTCGGGGTTCATTCAATTTGAAAAAAAAATATCGAAGTTCCTAATATAAACGTAACTGATAATTATTTTTTTATTACGGCTTTTTAAATTGTTTATAAAGATGTTTATAACTATACATTTTTAAGCGATTTAGAACAAATTTGCATATTATGTTAATGTAATCCATATAGTAATACATATTATTATATATATTAAAAAACTATAAATTATACCTATGAGTTTATTTATTTGTCACTTTATACTCTAATTTTAATAATATATATACCATCAGGATATTGCAAATTGTACCAATGTTATACAATGGTTAATTATTGTACTTATTCGTTCCATTTTTGTCACAACATTGAATTTAAAAGAAACAGTTTATATTTTAATGTTTATTTTATAAATTAATTCATATTTAAGAATATAGTTATAGTAGAATGCCTGAGGGCTGAGGCAGTAAAAGAAAATATTAAGACAAATTTTGGGCTAGTATATTATAACAAATTTCTGGAGGCGATCGGTTTTCTATTGGATATTATACTCTACTCATCTTGGTAAACGTACCTGTGGTTATAAATATTTGTTTTAGATTACATAAATGTTGGATTTATGTTGATCAAGATTTATAAGCGTATATATAGAACTATTTGTTCAATACTCGAAATTAATACACATTGACATGTTCAAAAAAGTATTCCGGTTACATAATAAAAAATACAAGTGATCTAAACAGAAAAAAAAATTGTTTACTTGCACTATTTTTAGTGCTAAATAACGGATAAGATAAGATAGGATAGTAAGATACCATGCAATAATCTTGCTAACACGTTCTAAGTCTTTAGTCACCGCTCGTTATTATATAGTCCGTCTTGTGAATACCTACCGATGTAATGGTTAAAACGTAAGTGACTTTTTTGTTTTTTTATTTAAATGTTTTTAATGAGGTATAGAAGATCTTAAGACTATTGATAGTAATAAATAGGACAAGTGATTATTACTTGAAAATACAGACAATTTAAAGTGTGAAATAGTGGAAATGTGGTTTTACGGTGTTTTATTAAAAATTATACGTCCTCGGTTACAACATGCAATCAAATGAAGAATCTGCTAAAAAACTATAAACACACTTAAACACAAACAAGTAGAAACAGTGAAAATTTAAATCCAAGAAGTACGTAATGAATGTAAACGCAAGGCTTCTAATGACATTCATGAACCACCTCGAAAAATAATACTCAAAGAGTTGTCATCCATAGAAAATGATTGAGTTATAGGATTTATGCTTAATAAGGAAGTCGATGTATTAACGTAGCCACTTAAACCGGTGTAAAGCGAAAAGGCAATATTGCAATGAACGGTATTGTCTTTTGTATCGGGGATGAAAAACAATTGAATTAATGAGATTTTATTAGTATAAAACCATAAACACGACGCGAGCAATGTCAAATATTCTATACCTTTTGTATTATCGATGATCTCGATCAATTTCCACATAAATATAAAATAATTTGTATGATTTGTACAATTTATGTAAACCCATTAGATACCTT
This sequence comes from Metopolophium dirhodum, assembly GCF_019925205.1. NCBI lineage: Eukaryota > Metazoa > Arthropoda > Insecta > Hemiptera > Aphididae > Metopolophium > Metopolophium dirhodum. Next base: position 60,323,037 of record NC_083560.1, on the reverse strand, counting down.
TATACATTCGTACATTCCGTTAAACACGCGTGTGTAATATTTTATTCATGGACGATTATAATAATAATATTATTACGGTCTCGACAGTCGTTTTTACAGCCACCGTTCCGACATGGGATTTTCGGAAAACGATTCGACGGTACATAATATAGGTACACAGCACTCGTGTGGGTCCCCGGGAACACTAGCACACGCGCACCCACACACCCACACACTGCATCCGTCAACAAATGTACGCAATATACATATTATAATATATGGTGAAAACACTCGCGTGTACCACATCGCCCGTCTGTGTGTTGTGCTTGTGCAGCAGGCAAAGTGCGCAATCGGTGTCGGGTGAATGAGTTTTGATTATTTAATTGGCCGCGGTCGGCGGGCCACAGGAGACCGGAATACCGTTCTGGGGGGGGGGGGGGGGCGGTCGCGGATTAATTGGAACCAGGTACACCTCCGCCCGCCCAGCGGTATAACAATTACTTAACAACGGGTTAAACAATAACCCTCTTGATTGTGTGTGTGTGTGCGTGTGCGAGCTCAACCCGCTCTCGAGCCGATTTATTTGACCGAATCCGAGGGCGCGCGCGTGCGTCCTCCACCCCGCGGTCGCAACCCCACGGCCGGCGAGGCGTTTCACCCCGTACATATATATCCAACACGTATATACGATATAATAATGTATGAGCTATATATACAGCCACACCATCCGCTACAGCTTCATCCCCTCGGCGGGGTACGGTTTTCCGACCCGCGTTGGTAAAAATATTCATGACTCGAGATGACGCAGATATAATACACACATATATATATATATATTTACATACATTTGTATATATAAATGTACATCTATATTATATAATTATAATATATATATATATATAGGTAGATATGTAATAATGTACGATATTGTCTCATACTTGATCGGCGGCCGTTTTAATAATATTAAATAATATACGCATTACCGGCGCCACCGTTCGTATATTATGAGATGTATGATTCGAAATATTATAATAGGCGTCTAAGTGTATCGTGACTTTGTGAAAATCGGTGGGAATACTAGATGACTAGTGTACGATATTAATATATATATCATAATAATATATTATAGTCATCAATAGAATTTCGCAAAATATGAATTATAATTTATATTATTATGCTGTAGGTATATACACTTACTACAAACGGGATCTCGGTATGTTCGTTTGAAATGGTGCCGACGATAAAGAACGCGATCCCTAACTTGCATAACTATTATAATCCACATAACACAAAGCGGGACATAGATCGCGTGTTAGCCGGTATCGTTAGGGGTAGCAACTGTCTTATAGAAGTTTGTATATTTAAGAATTAATACTAAGATATAGGTAAATATGCTGCTCATTATAATATTATGTGCTTTAGGCTGAAAAGAAATGTTTGTGTAATTGGAATAAGTATTAAAAGTATTAATGTAAAGTAAACTTCTATACCAAATCAAAAAACTTTATATTTTTAAATTGAACTATAAATAGAAATACCTTAATATTTGTCGTGCGTTAAGGTCGTTATGATGAAAAATGTATAGTGTTTGCAGCGGTCTTAACAGTTCAAACATTGAAAACACGTCTTATATTTGAAACTATAATTTTTTAGGTTTTGTTCATTTCTTTTATAGTTAAATTATAAGTATGTTTGAAATGTTAATTTAATGCCTATAATATATAAATATTGTGTAATTATATTATTCTACAGTCATCTCAATGGCTTGGCTACTATGGCTGTTCAATCGCGGGAATATAAATATACCAACCACCAAAACGACTGCAGTTTTAAAATATATCTTTGTATAGTTTAGGCACATTTATAATGTATAAGGTAAATATATGGGTATTTAATTTGTAACGGACAATGCCGTACAGGATCAGAATCATATATTATTACTATAGGTATTTGATTCCTTCCTTACATGCCATCTATCTGGAAACATGCTCAAATAATACTCATCCACAAACCAGGCAAACCTCCCGAAAACCCTTCCTCTTACCGTCCTATAAGCCTTCTGTCTATCGTAGGAAAACTATTTGAAAAAATACTACTAAAAAGAATTACAAAAACTGCCGCAGATAATAAAATTATACCTGATTTCCAATTCGGCTTCAAATATAAACACTCCACAATCCACCAACTGCATCGAGTCGTCGATCAAATCTCATCAGCATTCGAGAGCAAAAAATTCTGCATTGGTATTTTCCTAGATATCGCACAGGCTTTTGACCGAGTTTGGCACCCTGGCCTACTCTTTAAATTAAAATCCTTCTTGCCTGCTCCGTACTACCTACTAATTAAATTTTATCTAAACCAACGAACATTTGTCACAAAAATTAACGGCGCCTTATCCAACTCTCAAATAGCAACTGCTGGTGTTCCCCAAGGCAGTGACATAGCTCCCTTCCTATTCAATGTCTTCACCAGTGACCTACCTCTAAACGAAAACACACTACTTGGTACGTTCGCGGATGACACTGCTATCCTTGCTACTGACAATGATCCCATCCAAGCTGCCCAAAAAATCTAAAACCACCTAACTGTGCTAAACACCTGGTTTCACGACTGGAAAATCCAAGTAAACCCATCAAAATCCTCTCAAATTACTTTCACACTTCGATCCCTAGAATATCCCGCAACCTTTATCGGCAATACACAAATTCCATCTTCTAAACTAATTATTTGGGTTTAATTCTTGACAAACGCCTTACATGGGGTCCACACTTAAAAAACAAGCGTAAAGCTCTCAATTCAAGACTCCACCTTCTCAGGCCCCTACTCCGCTCAAAGCTCTCATTAAAAACCAAAAGAATAATATACATGGCTCTTCTAAGACCCATTTGGTACTATGGCATACAACTTTGGGGGTCAGCCAAACCCTCAAATACTAGAACAATTCAGACATTTCAGTCCATTTGTCTACGTCTAATATCTGGTGCCCCTTGGTATATTACCAATGAATCACTCCATAAAGACATCTGCATTCCAACCTTAAACAACCTTGCCAAAATCACCTACAAAAAAACACACAAAACATTCAGTACTCACTCTAATCCTACCCAACTATCATCCAATCAAATTCCAGGTAATCCACCCAGGCGCCTGAAAAGGAAGTGGTGCAGGGACCTACTCTCTCCTTAAATCGCTTCCCACGGGGTGTCGCCAATGGGCAACTTCCCCCTCCTGTAAATCAATTTCCATCACATTTACTTATTGTATAACTTGTAAATACAGATTGTGAATATTATGTTTTGTTCAATAAAAAAAAAAAAACTATTTAAAAAAAAAAAAAAAAGGTGTTTGATTAAAATAACTAAATAAATGAGCCGTGTGATATGATTTCGTTTAAATATTGGAGAGCTCGTGGAGAATGGTATCGGTTCGACTCTCGAAGATTCTCTAACATAGTACTACACGATAAATTTACTTAAGCTATCTGTTTACGGTAGGTAGGTGTTACATTCATTGACGATTTATTACTGATGCAGTGACACAACAGAAATTAACAAACTCGAACGGTTGCATACTATATTATATTATCATAGTCAGTTACTCAGTTACGTCCACACACCCAGATTTTCAACTGGATCAGACGCTTCAAATCATTTTGTTATATATTTTATTTGGATGTTATGTTTCCGAATGTATTGCGAATGTAAGTTATGTTACAAAGAAAAATGTATTATAATAAAGAGGGATCTGTTTCTCGATTGCATGCTAATAATAACAATAAAAAATTTAATATATTTTTCAAGTTTCCATTTTTTTTTTGTTCGGATTAAAATTATTATAGATTGTAGAGTCTAAATGTTTTAGAAAATTATTCCACGCGTTTATAAGCTTTTCATATAGAATACTATAAGCAGCTCGATATGAATAAATAAAAACCGGCCTAAGTGTTAAATATACTATATTATATTAAAAGTTTTGTTTTGTTGTATCATTTATATTATTACCCTATCTTATAATAGTTATTTATAGTCGATACATTTAAATAAAACATGCATGGCTAAGTTTGATAAAGGGGATTGACATTTTACAAGCAAAATATTATGGTCAAACTACATTAGTACATTAGAATTTACAATCAAATTAAACGTTATTAAAAATAACAATAAAAATAAATGCCTAATGTATTGCATCGTCAATTTGTCTATATGATTGGCGCGAGTACCCAATCTTTGCTTAGTAAGTAAAACTTTTTAGCGTCATTTGCGTCAAGACTGGTTAAAAATATCAAGCATTGTTAGGATGATTATAGTTTCAAATGTTTCAATAGTACCCTGCTTACACATGCAGAACTATTTTAAATGTAATTGCTTGAAAACTAGACCTTACAGAGTATTGTTGTATTAATATCGTTGGATCACACATCCACCAAAAATATATTGGATTTCTTCGACCATTTACACATTTACAATCTAATTTAACAAATTTTATTATAATTTAATACAATATTATTTATTAATCTATTAGGTTAATATAAAACCGGTATATATTATTCAACTTAACTTGCGCACGTTATTATAATATGGTTACTGGTTAGGTTATAATGTGATAGTGGTACCTATAGTATTTTCACAACTTTTTATTAATTACAGAATTATATGAATCATTAGGTATTATTATTTTAAACTGGTATTAGGTATTTGTCAAATTATATTTTATGAAATATTTATTTTCTAAAAGTTTATTTTGTTTATTAATTATTTATAAATGTTATTATAATGTAGGTATCTTAATCAGCACCTAATTTCTTTATTAGGTAATTTATTCAGTATTTTAATTGATAAATCTAATTTGTCATATAGATATTATTTTGTTTAAATACATAAAGGTCTATAAAAACATAGATTATTTTTAGATATGAATGGATCAAATAAAGACATTTATGCTCCAAGTTACCATACTTTTTTTGTAAAATAAGTAATTATATTAGTTATAAGTTAAAACTATTTTTAAATTTTTTAAGACCAAAATTACCTGGTTTTAATAATTTTAAAACTGAAAAAAAAAACAATAACAATTCAAAATAATAATAACTTTTTTAATAAGCCTCGATAATCGTTCAATCTAGCGTTAACATTATTTTTACATTGGTGGTCAAATTAATTACCCATGCTGAAATATTATTTTTTTATATCAATGGTTTAGAACACACAGTTTTAATTAATTTATAATCGACCAATTTTTATGGATTCCGGTAGTCTAAAATTTAAAAAGAGAAAGCGAAAAGCACGTTGAACGTATGCTTTTGTAGGTGTGTGTTTTTTATTATAATTTAAGTTACTATAGTTTATTATATACGTATATTATATATAGTATATCTACTGCATTCAAGACGGTGACACCGTGACCTATAAAATTTGTGGAGGACTTCGTGTTAAACGTGATGAAAAATTATCCATACACTTATTCTCAAAAGAGGGGTGTGAAGTAGCTCTTCACAACAATTTGGTATCTGCTGTAGCTATATATTGTATGGCACTTCCCCAACGATTTGTCCAATGTATTAAATCATTTCCGGTATTTTCCTTAATTTATTCAGTTACGCGATTAAAAATAATAATAGGTTAGGTTAGGGTATGGTTAGAATTGATCACGTAATAATATAGATACAGACATGAACATTACAACTGTAAAACCACTGGCTCCCTCGCTCAGCTCCAAATCTAAAACTAAGTCGGTATAAAAACACCATTGTGCAACCAGTACGTTCCTTAGAACCTAAAACTATTATAAAGTATACTTTATTAAAATGGACATTAACCCTCATTCTCTCAAATACAGATACGCCTGTATGTTTTTTTGAAATTAATTAAAACCTTTTTATAGACTTACCGCGGTAAATCAATGTTATTAGAATTTTAATTTATATTTACTTGATCGACATTTTTATTATATTGAATAAATTCTAAGTTATCATAAATCTGATGTGATGTTAAATATTTATTTATTTTAATTGAAAACACTAAGGGTCAACCAACTGGATCATATTTGATTATTTTATCTTAATATAATCATTTGGTCATTATATTTTGCATTAGGTAAATTTATGAATATATAAGTACCTAATTATATATAAAAAAAATAGGTTAATTACTATTAAAGAATAAAACCAATATAAATTAACACCTATGAATTTTTTCCATTAGTTTTGAACAAATATTTTTACAATAATTGTTGGCACAAAAATATTGACATATATTACGAATCTTCTATAATTTAAATGTTTTTTTTAATGTTAATATTATTATAGTAGTTTATATTTCCTTGTAATTATAGCTTGAGGTTAATTTTTATTCCAAGAAAATTATATTGATAAACCTATTTACCTGTGTCAAAACTATTATTATTATGAATATATATTATAATTAAATTTAATACTTGATCGTATAATATATGTATTATATATCGAAATTGAAAATAATAAATTACTATATTATAGTATTATACCATAATATAGTCATATGTTTTACAATTTGGAGAAACTTCGACGTTTAAATAAGACTAAACTTTTGCAATATCTAGTTGATTAGTAATTAGTATAGGTATAGACCGTTTCTATTTACCCGACTACGATTATTACTATATTATGGAATTAACAATGATGTATTCCTCGTTATATATAAAAAGTATACAATTAATGTATGATTGTTTTAACAAAATAAAAACATTGAATTATTTGGATTGTTTAAAAGTAACCGCAAGTCTGTGTAATAAGTTGCACTGAATACTAATTATCAGATACAAATTTATTGAAAAAAGAATGCACACATGGTGGAATTATTGAGATATAATAATAAGTGTATCTCTCGGACATTTTAGTAAAATAATGGTAGAGAAGAGGAAAACAAGTTTGTTTAACTAGATTTTGACAATTTTTGGATAATGCACGCCAATTTTTTTAAGTTTTTAATTAAACGATAATTGATTGTATATTTAAACTATTATGTTCATATTAACTTAAAAAATATATAGTTAATAGTGATAATGAAATGAAAAATTGGACAACATTCAATAAACAAAAATTTGTTAAAAAAAAATTGAATCAACATTAACGGTAATTAATGCTATTATATTAGCCATTAAGTACCAACTAAAATTGGGTTTTTGTTGTTTAAATTAAGTAAACATTATTGTAAAACTGACAAATTAGAATTATGACTGAAGAATAAACATTTCGATCCTATTTTTTCCCCCATTGAACCTTATTGAAGCCCAAAGCTTTTTAATTATTATAAAACTAAGAATTAAAAAAAATATAGTTTTCAATTATTTCAAGAACTTATAGATGTTTATGTATTAATATTTAATAAATACCTAAGTGTTTTATTTACTTTACCAAAATCAGTGGCACTTATTAAATTATTACACATAAATATATAAAGTTGATATTAATTCATTAAACAGAAAACAAAAATTGGCCTTTAATTCGACGATATTACATTTTTACCAGATTCTAACAGTATAATATTTATTTAATATTTATATTATGTATTATAAATAAATATACTGACATAATTTAACTGCGTTAAGAATAACGTCAACAAACCATAATAGTGAAATAATTTATATTCATACTAATAATATAAAAATAATATAAAAATTATTATTATCCAGTGATATTGTCATTATTATTTTATTGCATCAATCCATATAAAATTATTTATAATTTATACATAACTTCAATTATATACCTGCGCGAATTTTATTATTGGAGAGAGAAGAACCTTTTAAGAATACCTTACCAAACTTAAAATCACATATAAGAAACAATAAATAAATTAAGATTTAGGACTATACTTTTGAACTTAACAGTATAATATAACATCAAATATTGTGTTATTAAACCTATACAATCAAGTATGGAACGTGAAAAAAGTAACGCGTAAGTTATAAAAACTTAAAAGTAAATGTGCTTTTGTTATGAAATATGATTCAAATGCGATAACTAAAGACAAGCGTGTAGATAAATGTACAGTCATAGAGTGATCCGGTACACATAATATAATAATATTATATTATACAGGTATATAGTTTTGGCAGTGCGATTATGCCATGTATATATAGCGTGCAAAACAAAGAGAAACAATTAATGTGATCTTAGATATATACATATATATTACTAAGTTTCCTTCATAAAAACAATTGATTAGACAACCAATTCGTGAAAAAAAATTGTAGTTCATAGTTTGTAATACGCGTACAATGTTCATATTGTTCTACATCGATATCTAATTTAAAAAAAAAAATAATAAAACTATATATTAATTAGGTACTAGGAATTAGTTTCGAATGCATCTAATACTTTGTGTTTAGATTTAATTTGTTTTGTATAAGGTCATTCAGCAAGTGGTGCGTATAAACACACGTGCGCGAGCGCTCAACTTACTAGCATCAACTACACATAGGTACTTATTATTGTATAAAAAATACGATGTTATGCGATAACAGCACTATAGTCTATAGAGGTACCTACTAGTAAATTTAATACTATAGATGGAACGTTTGTTTCACACGCTATACAATCCTACTATATATATCGTATATATTAATAAATGTTTGTGTGTGTAAACGATACACTGCAGCCTGCAAGTCCGTCGCACTCGTGGTTATGAAATATGGTAATATTATACCCGATGATGTGCAGTGTGCGCATTAAAATTTTAAAATTTTGCATTTTAAAGAAGAGCTCATTTCGGGATCTGTTGACCCAAGAAAAACGAATATTTTTTGTTTGTAGTTGCCATATTGACTACAGAAAATAATATAGGTATAGTTAGTTATTTTAGATCTGTATTTAATATTTGGTAAAAACAGCCCAAAGTAATGTGGCGGGGTAAATCCACTGGCATTATTTAATTCGTCACCTATTGCATGGACCAGGGATGGAAAATTAGTGACACGTGAGAAATTTTCGATGGCACCTGAAAGACTAGTGGCCCACATAACCATATCACACAAAAAATTACCTCATCCTTGAGAGCACCAAACGGCCCACCTCCTTTTTTTCAAAGAACAGTGGCAGCTGTATTCTCAAATAAATATGTGTAGCTGAAGATATTTCTGAGGACTCATCTACACACAAATATTTATGAGAAAATATAAATTATACATTACAAATTAAATAGATAAAATTGTACATCTGTTATCGATAATCGCATAGACATTTTACTAATAGACCAGTCCGTGAAGATAGGTGGCGATTTTTGGTTACTCAGTCACTCTAATACAGTAAAATATTTAAATATATATATATATATATTTAAACTGAACGGGCTGCATCACTGTGCTATGTTGGCACGTGACTATCAATGTATTTGGTATATGATGAGCCACTTTACAAGTAAAAGGACTATGGCTAATCGTGTATACTTTTATTTATATTAATTGCTAATAATTTGTATTTAGTAATGATTGTTAATGTGCTACATGTCTTAGAATATAGATAAATACGAAATAGGAACATATTATATTAATAGGTATTAATCATTAATGTTTATTTAAATTATCAACTATGAGTCAACATCTAACAATAGCCCAAAATTAATGTCCAAATTCCAAGATAAAGATAAAGATATGATATAGTCTACAATTGATGACCATCCGGTGCTTTCCCAACTGCTCATTCTTAGAATGATAATATAATCATTGATCTAAACACTGATTTGTTTCTTTGTAATTTGCATAGTAACATTATTGAATAATTCAATATTCAGATAACTATATGTTTGTAGAAAGTTATAACACTAAAGATAGGTATAATGCATATGTTTTGTTTGTGTTTTGTGGTTTACATGATTTTAGTCTACATAAAATAATGGGTTCAATATGTACAACTGTATTTATTAACTTTAAATATTTGTATGCATGTACACAAGCAGTATTTTTCACCATCAGGTATGGATCAGTCCCTTTTTTGTCAAAATATGTAGTGACCCACCAGGAAAATCACGGTGTCCCGGTGGCCCTATTTTCCCCTGCGAAAAACACTAGAATATAAAATAAAAATTGACATTTAAAAAAAAACTAAAAACATCATAGGTGAAGACTGGGGATTCCAACTCTTACTTACTATAGCTGGACGCCCATGATGTAGTCACAACATACAAATTTATATAAATATGTGCAATTATAAATTGTAATATAAATGTTAGGGAAGCATTGTCTAGCATTGAATGATATTTGTGTTTCCCAATCGTAAAAAAAGGTCAGTGAATGTTTGTATAATTATGTATTTTTTTGCTAAAAAAGGTTGTTTTTGGCTACTTAGGTATTTGAAGCTTATTTATTTTTTTCTTTTGCTATTTTTCTCGTATTATTTTTAAAAAACGTTTAAATGCTTCTTTCGGGTTATACGCGCCATCTACCTCAAATATAACAAAGTATACATCGAACGCGGTTCGTCATTATCATATACATTTATACTACCTACGCATTTGAACATCACCGAGATTCGTTGGGGAACAGAAACACCGACGATTTGTATTTTTTTGCTCGCGATCAACGTACACGGCCACACACACGGGTGCAACATAATATTATAATATACGATTGTTGCGAAAATCCCACGTGCTGTAGGTATATAAATATATATATATTATATATCAACTGCAGCAGTATCATATACCTACACCGTATGAGTGATGCGCGTGTGTGGGATTCTGAGACGGAATGTAATGATAATCGTCGTGATATGAAAATAATAATAATTATTGTGATGGGACATAATGTAACGCACAACCTATGTCTATATTATGCATTATTATTATCTCGACGGAGACTGTAGTTGGTCGGTTGCAAAAATCGTATGGAAAAAAAAAACGCACAAAACACATACGCACACACAGGTACTTTAATAATAATAATAATACAATATAACATTATAACACAATACTGTATTGCTGTAACACTCGTGTAGGTAAATAATATCATAATGTGCGTTGGGAAAAAAACGCGTAATCGCACGTTCGGGCGGCCGCGATGTCAATGGTGATGACGACAGTGATAATAATAATATTATATAATCTAACATTATATGCATAAAAATGTAATAACGATGTATTTTATTTACGATACAACATAATAATACGCGAAATATATTATGAGATAGTGAAAATATTATATTATGTGCGCAAGTCGGCGTCGGTCGGTCGTCGCGGGGTTACCGCTGACGAGGTGTTTCACAGGGCCCGGACCGGTCGCACGACGCCGACGTTACAATAATAATAATAATAATAATATGCGGCCAACATAATATTATTATTATATAGCATTATCGCGGGATGAAAAACCACACGCCATACATAATACGCATATCGGATATGTATATAATATTATGTATGTGCGTCGTATGTGTGTACAAAAATAATATCATATTGTTAAATGCCCGCGAGAGTCTTGCTGATTTCACAGAATATGGCCCCGGTGGGAAGGCGAGTCACCGGCCGGCCGTGGGTAGACGACGAATTTTTTTTTATTCCTTCTCGAATTTATTATTGTTAAAACATTTTTTTTACACGGCACACGGCCATTGCCCACACCTTTTTTATCAATTATTATTATTATTATTATCGCTGTGGTTCCGACGCCGCGGTTGTTCCGCCCCACCGCTGTAGGCAACCCCCTCGAAACCCGGCCACCCGATCGATGTGGCGAATTTTTATTTTCTCTTGTCCGTTCCGTATTATCGCGAAGACGTGCGAGTACGTGTGAAATAATAATAATAATAATAATAATTATAATCGTATCGTAAAACGGTATCGTTCCTGTTATATTATTATATCTTGGCGAAAACTTCGGTGCGCCGCGCGGCGCCGGTCGAACGTCGATTCGAGGAACTGATTAGCCGCGAGACGAGATAAAACAATTTTCAGAGCAGGGGAGCAACAGAAGCGCTCTGTGCGACTATAATATTGTTATTAGCTGTTCGTAATATTATTATGGCCGTGGACCACATTGGCAGTTCTTGGTAGTGGCCCGAGAGAGAAATCCGACGGGAACGAATAACAAAACTTCCCTCCGGATTTCAAAGCGTTTGATTTTATAAAAAATATATTTTACATTCGGTTTTAGATTATGACAACGGAGCCGCGTCCGACTTTAGTCTGGCGTCACTTCTTAAGCCGGTAAAAACTTCGATCTTCGACATTTATAGGGTGGATTCTGGGTGGAAAATCAGATCTATAGTATAGTTGGGGCACTTTGTGGAGAGCTGAGGAAGAAGTGAAAAGTGAAAATTCCTAATTGGTACTTTTCAAAAAAAAAAAAACGAGTACATATTATAGATATTGAAGTACATAAGTACATTGATAGTGTTAAGTTGCTGTAACACATTCAAAAATTAATGACCGTAAAGATTTTAAATTTTCAAAATATTTTGGGTTCTAGGTCATACATTAAAAGTGCAAAACTTGGGCACTTAGTACGGTTGGGTAAAAAATGTGATTGTAGAACACTTTAAACTATAATATATACATAAATCTTAAGTGTAAAAAAGTCTGAAGTCATGACCAATTAAATTAAAAATGTTATTAAGTTTAAATTAGTTTAAAAGTTTATTATATTGTATTATATGTAGGTTAAAATATCCTGGGAAGCTGACCAATTGGTAACCTAACCTAACCTAACCGTCTCTACTCAAAATATCTTTCCATATGCATTGATATTTCATTGAATTTAAATTCAACATAGGTACCCATTATGATTAGAGTAACCTTTTCTTCAATAACTATAGGTACAATCAATATAGGTACCTACTCAACAACTACTATACATGCAGAGCGACTTCCCCTGTCTGACTATGACCGCAGAGCCATTTAGGGAAATACCGTCAAGATGATCGGCCCCGAAAGTTTTAGCCATCAAAGTTATATTTAACGTTGGGTGATAAGCAAGGACTGGAACCTTTTGAATTTATCTGTATCAGTTCCGGTACCAGTTCTCCAAAAATAAAACAACTGTTCCGGTTCGGTTGTGGTTTTTTGATAAAAAAAAAATATAAAGGTATCGGTTCCAAATAATTTCGGTACCGGTTCCACATAATTTAGGTACCGAAAAGTATAATAATTTTAAATACCTACCCGGAATGCAGGCTTAATTAATAGTATGAGAAACATTAGAAAACTCATATGATCATAGGTACATGATATGTATAATACTATATTATAGTTTATACACAAGACAGTAATACCATTGAATTATGATAAATAAAATTATTTTATTTTTGAACCTAAAGTACCTATTGTATTTAAAAATTATGATTCGGTTCCGGTACTTAATTTATTAAAATAAAGGTTTTGGTTCCGGTTTCGGTTCTTATTTTTTTAAAGGTTTTGGTTCCAGGACCGGTTCTTGTATCTGTACATAAATACCATATAAATATATTATTATGGTGGAATATTTGATTTTTTTTTAACTAACTAAAGAGTGTTCTTATGATTCTTGAAACGAAAACGACACTTTTATACTTTAAATTATTCAACTGATATTTTTTTTGAACATATTTATGTATCTAATTAAAAATTTGAATGAGCTGTATCTGACTTATTAAACTTTATGTACTAATGATAATAGTTTATGATACTAACCCGGGCCAGATAACTCAGTAAATTAAAATGGATATAATATTTGCTATTTGCAGTTGATTTGAAAATTATTATAAGCAAAAGTAATCTATTAGCATTTTATAACTTATATTATACATTTTACAAGTACGTACTGAAGTACGGAGTAATAATAAGTGCCCAACTACATAAATATTATATATTATGTTATGATATGAGTATAAGCATATTATCTATTATTCGTAGACCATATAGTAGGTTAAATTATAATGTTTAATTACTTAACTTTTTTAAATAGATAAATCAACATTTTTCAAAAAAATCATCTACCAAATAATTTAAAGTAAAAAGGGAGGTGTTCATATTTTGAAATGCATAACTTTTTTATCCTCGCCGTTAGGTATACATTCCTTAAATGGGACAGAAAATTTCAAGTATTATGTCGTATTTAACAATATAAGTACCTATATTGAAAAATTACATAAGTAAGTTTTTGTACAACTGTATTGTTAAAGAAAAAAGGGTGGAGATTCGAGAGTACATATTTTGTGAATCACCCTGTATATACATCTCCTAACCTATTACTTATAGGCTATAATAATAAAAGGCCTATTGTAAATTGCCGTATAATATCGACGAGAGTCGCGCGATTCACAATTATTTTATCATCACTACAGTTGATACATTTTCAAAATACTATCATATATTACGCGTATTGTACGATATTATAATATTTATATTATTTTAATATTTTATTTGTATTACCATTTTCCGTACGTAATAATATGTATTATAGTAATGTTTTGGTACATTTTTATGAGAAATCATAGTCGACAGTATAATTGCCAAATGGATGAAATAAAAAATCGTAACGAGCGATAAAAATGAATAATATCACTTATCATAATTGCAATCAAATGTACTTATATAACCATAGACATCGACTCTTAATGATCAAACCGCGGAGGTTCTCTTTATAATTGTACAGTTTAATAAACAATACTCAAAGTTCACATTCAGCGTAGCTAAGCACCTATCATAGTAGGTACCTATAGGTATTTTCGAAGATAACATTTTATAGGTATGCGAATTTATGACATACAATTTTATTTTGATTTAAAAAAAAATAAACACACGTAATCGACTGTCGAGTCAATATATATATATTATAATATATTATATTCCATACGCAGTGAAATGCCATTTACAGAAAATAAACATAATGTACGCGTGAACGCGGTGTAAAACGTACCTGAGTATATATTGGACATCACTGTGACAAAAGTGTGCAAATTGAAAATGTTTTAGTAAATTAGTCGAAACATACTTTGTGTTAATCTGATTGAACTGTTAATGAGAATATAATATAATATACGCCCCGCTTATGTAAGAGTATTACACTATTACCTATTATACTGTACATATATATAATATTATATACAGTGGTTATCGGGACGGGCGTGTTCATATGCATTTCAACAGTAGAGCTGTGCGAATTTACGTACATTACATTATATAGGTCAATATAATTTATACTTCTATAAAAGCCAGTAAATTTCATCTATAAATTGATTTGTGCACATTTATAATATATACACGCAAATATAATATCAGTGTATTATGAATACTTCAACTATAGATAGAAACGCAGTCGATTATTTTTGCCTAACTCGATTACAACGTCATAATATCATAGTTTATATTATTGTGTTAAAACGTTTTAATTTATATTTCAATCGCGTGCAAGTGAGAAACCTCAGTGTTCTGTTATTTTTGATTTTAAATAATATAATTGCCTACAACATAATATACACGCATACGATAATAAAATATTTTAAGTGATAGTTAAAGTTATTTGAAGATCTACTAATGTGAAGTACCTACAATGGTATAGGTATGCTTTTACAACTACTGTTAATCATAATAATAATTCATAACTATAATATAGTACCTATAGCTATTATCTATTATGTGCTTATATTATCATATCTAACAATTAGTTATCAAGATCCAAGAGCCTAAATTAATAACAGAGTAAACAAATATAAATTCCTATTAAGGTACTTGTTTACACGAAATATATAGGTACATTCAACTAACAGCTTTTGAATACAGCTCGTTGACATTGAACCTAAGTGATGAACTTTAAGAATGCATTAGTTCGCCTAAATAAGTGAATCTGCCGACTATCGGATGTAAAAATTATTTTGTTTAACGATGTATAGGTATGGATCAGCGAAATCGGCTTTGGATCTAAATACGATAAAATACAGACTGCAGGCGCGTAGATTATTTATTACGAAATATGTAATAATATATAATATTGTGTATGATTAGTATTTTAAGTAATTTTTTTTTTTTAACTCAAATGATTAGTATAAAGAGTATGTTAATATTTAGTTTTTAAAAATAACGGTATTATATGTAGGAAAGTATAAGTTTCAGTAGAATCTTATGCACATTATTTTGTAGTACCTATATACAGACAGCAAAGTAATTCGCCAACCATGCTCAACCCCCATTTTTTCCATTAATAATGATTAACTATTTATTTATTTATTCAAATCATGACTTTTAGCATTTTTAAGTATACTTAATATATACCAACGTTTTAATAAGGACTATATTTTTAACTTTGCACCAGGGACTGGAACCTTGATGATTTTTACGGTACCGGTTCCTGTTTGGTTCCCAGAAAAACTAAATTTCGGGTTTGGTTTTTAAAAAATAAAAATTTGTTACATGTTTTGGTTTTATACTTATGTAAAAAAATTTGCAAAGTAAAAATATCGGTTCCAGTAAGGTTCTGGTTTTTAATATAATTTAAATAAGAGTTCCGGTGAGGTTCTGGTATTAAAATTAATTTAAAAAAGGGTTCCAGTGAGGTTCTGGTATTAAAATTAATTTAAATAAGGGTTTCGGTGAGGTTTTGGTTCCCAATATTCAAAGGGTACCGGATCTTTTTGGTAAGGTTCCAGTCCCTGCTTTGCACACTAAGAATAAATATAATTCCGTGGTAATTGGGTTCGGAAAGTATTACGAAGGTTTGGTGATTGAAAAACGCTAATAAATATTAAATAGTATAAGCTATCAACATTTTATGATTTGTAAAAATTGTTGGAGTGTAATTATTATTCGATCCAATATTTAATCTATATAATGTTTTTATAGTAAAACCATTTTTGGTGCTAGTATCCTAAATTCATAACATCCTAACTCCTAAGTGTATAATATATTGTATTAACTCAGAAATTAATCGTTCGAATTTTGATTTAAATACATCGGCAATTTTAAAATAATCATCTGCTTAATAACTTACAGCAAAAAGGTTTGTTTTAATTTGAAAAAAAGGATGTACCCCTTACAAAGTTACAACGCTCCTATAAAATATGGTACTATAAATGCAAATAATTAAAAATATGGTCTTTGAATATACTTAAAAATATCAAAATCAAAATTTGAATAAATTCATTGTTAAATGAAAAAAAATATGGCCAGAAAAGAGCATGCTTGGTGAATCACCCTGTATGTTAAAATGTATTAAGGGACATTTGCAACTCACATTTTGACTTATCTCGGTTTTGACCTCTAGACCTTTTTGATCTGGTTTTTATCTAAAGTGAGCTTGGAAAATGAATCATTAACTGTTATATTTTTATATGTACATACTTCGCATCTGCTATCATATAGATCACTCTTAACTAAATTTGGTTTAGATTTAAACTTAGCAGAAGTGGTGTCACTGGGTGCTACTTTATATCATTTCATCCAATTTTTTTTAAACCCACATCAAATTTAATTATTCTTTTTAATTTTACAAATTGTATCCATTTTCGTATTAATTTTTGTATTTAATTATTTTTTGTATTTGCATTTTTATCGATATATCTATGGAAAAAATATCTGCGTTGTGGACCTCTTTTTAACATTTCACATTTATAATAAATCGTAAAGATCAACAATAATATGTATAAATAAATCGGTAAGAAATATACTCTCGGTTATATTAACTCTCTTTAATGGATGCTATCGGCCGGTGCCCACTTCAACATGATAATATACGAGCGCAATTACATTTAGTACCTAGGTTGTTCACCCAACAATTATTAATTGATATCGAGCCAATAAACTTTGGTTTTTTAACCGTAACAAATAAAGGTATTTCTCCAGTTATCAGGTAAACGCAATATTATTATGGTTAAAATAACCATTTGAACGCGTAAAATAATAACACTATAATATTATAATAGCTGTGGCATTATCTAAAAATAGTAAAAACAATAACCGTATCACGAAGAAGTATAGGTATACCCACTTAATATATAATAGTTTTAAACGGTATACATAATTGTATAAAAAAATAGCTTTAAGTAATGTATCAAGGATGATGATTAACCTGCTGCTTCAGTACCTATATATACGTCCGCTGTACAGCTTATACGCGGCTAAATTCGTTTGCGGCCAATAATTTACGGCAAGTCGGATTGATAAGGGCCTTGCCAATTATTATACACATAATAAAATATTATTATATATACATTATAGTATTTACGGCAAAGAAACAATTTTAAAAACGAACTTCACTTCCGAAAAAAAAAATGTACCTATAAATTATCAAGAAAAATGTTATCAATTACGTCATTAAAATATGCACGTTGCACGTGCCCGACCTTTATTGCACTCCGTATAGTAATTAGATGTTACATAGTTATCACACTGTGCGTTGGATACGCCTTATCTGCCAAAATATTCTATGCGCTTATTTATTATATTAGCGCATCGTATCTACCGATTATAGAAAAAAAAGAAAAAGAAACAAGAAAGAAAGAAAGAAAAAAACCAATTGAGTCACTGTTATGAAACACTTCTAATACATACATTCGCGGATTATCGTGTACAAAGTGTGTTAATGCTGTGTATATTATTACAATAGTGTGCACCTAGAACGTATTCGTTACAATGTTATTTCAATGGCAACTTGAAATGGCGAATTAACTAAGAAACTCGATTGAACTTATACATAATATAGTAAGTAACTATAATATTATTTAAATATTATACGTTTATGGATAACCTATCGCGAAAATCGTTACCGTGATGAATTTTTTTTTTATTTTTATTATCAGACATTAGGTAATTAAGCGTCAGGTTTACCAAAAACTGAATCAGTCATTAACGGGACAGGGTCATTATCACCTCACTACAGTGCACGCGGGTAGTTACCTAACTCGGGTCTGTTTATTTCCTAGAGAAGGGGTATTCTCCCTCTCTCGTGACTAAAAAAATGACGACAGCCAACAGTTGCTAACGTCTTCTGAAAATTATAAATCCATAATGTTTGGTAAAAACAAATTATTTTATATTTTTATACCTAAAAAGTAACAATTTTCATTAGTTCCGCTTTATATCATTACTTTATAGACAATTATCATATAAATAGATATGAGTTAAGCTCAGTTGGTATACGTATCAGCTCTTAATATTATTATTGTTATTATTGTATTATAAATTGAATTATGCTGAAATAAAATAAATTAATTAATTAAAAATGTTTATAGTTTTACATATTATTATAATCATAATATAGATAAAAGAAAAATTCACATACATTTTTAATTATTTAAATATTTTATTATACATATAATATTTTATTTTATTAATACAAACAAATAAATTATAGATATCGCATAATTATTTTAGAAAAGGTTAAATATATTTTTTTTAATTTCATTAAAAACGTGTTTAAGATAATTATTTAGATATTCTTAAATCATTTAATGATTTGGTGATTACCCATTTGAACAAAATTTATAGAAATCGGTATATTAAGCTGTCATAAAAAATAATATTTGAAGTTAATGAATAAGTAGGAAGGTACTTTATACCACATAATTAATACTCATTTTTTTTTAATTTTATCGGTTATAGTTATAATTTAAGATATCTATATAGTATTAATACATTTTAAGGTAAAATATAGCTATTTTAAATGGAACAATTTGAAGATAATATACATTTAAAAAAAACTGCTTTATCGATAGTTTGGTGATTTTTTAGATTCTTAGTGGAATGATGAATGAATCACTTCTAATTATTGGTTTTACAATCATGTAAATATTATATTATTTAGTGTATGCTAAAACTAGGTATGTGACAGCTATAAAATAAATAATAATCAATACCTTTAATAAAAATATACCTAGCTTGAATTATTTTCCTTTAAAAACAGCCTAAATAAAGTTGATTTCAGTTTTTAGCTTATTATAAATAAGCATTTTAATATCAAAAACTACAATAAATCCTTAATGTACAGTTTAGTCAATCGCGCGTATTCAACCCGAACAATTTTTTCTTAGTTATTACATTTTGTAATCTCTTTCTTGCAATTTATTTCTGCACTTAAACCACATAGGTACCTAATATAAGATGCATAATATATTATAATAGTATATGTTTTATAAAGCCATGCAATACATGCAATATTAGTACTTGGTACCTTATGATGGAAAATAATAATTGTATATTTAATTTATTTTAGGATAATTATACAGAATGAGCTTTCTGGATTTTTAAATTTTACCGTCCTATTAATTATAATTTATATCTATAAAATTGAAATACAGATTTCAAAAAAAAAAAAAATATTCAAAAAAGTTTTCAACTGGGCCAAAAGAAGGATATGCTGGAATAACACCCTTGAGCAACCTATCCGATACCTACGTATAATTTAAATGAATTATGGCTAAACCAAACGAACCGAGACGACACTGTCCAACACTGAAACCACTGTTCCTGTACTTTTTAATTTAAATAATAATGGATTCGTATCGCGTTATGATGATACTTCTATTATAACAGACTCTTTTACTTTTTTCGATTTTCTGAAATCTAAAATAAAAACGGAAAATTATCATTTTAAATTCAATAGTTATAATAACATTTAAAAAAGTACACAAAATAATTGATATTTTTTTTATAAGTTTAGGACATAGTGGTCATAGGTGTTATCATGATGTTACCTTTAAGATGACTGCTGCATTAAGTTTATATTTTGCTGGTTTTGGGTTCATAATGAATTGGTTTTTAAACATTGAAATGCCGATAAAAATAAATTGTACGGAATATTATTTTTAAAAATTCACCAAACATAGAATTAGAGATATGAGTATAATATGTGTTGTAAATGTGCAATGTAAAATTTTACCAATTTGTTTTCATCGGTTATTTTTTATTAGTATTTATTAGTACTTAATAAACTAAATTGTAATTAAATTGTTATTATAAATTTTATTATTTATTTTTTGTGGTTGTTACTATATTGTTATCAGTTACCACTTACCACCAACCGGTTAACCGCATATACCTATAAAAAAATCTATTTAAATAGTTGTTACTAATAATGGGTCAAAATTATTACTATTATACATATAAGTATAAGTAACTATAACTATAAGTAGTTGTTGTTATTTTATATTTGTGATTTTATTTCGGATACTTCTATATCAGTTTTTACTTTTTCTGTTTTATACCTATTAAGGAAATAGCATAATGTTAATATCTTCACATAAAATCACAGATATTTTATAATTTATTTTCCAAATTAGGTACCGATAAATTAAACACAAATTTTTTTTTTACGTCAACTATCTATATCTTATTATTGTATTCTACCTATACAATAAACAAATTTTGAAAATATTATGTGTATCCCATATATTAATAATTAATTATTTTATAATATTATACTTTATTCTATTTTATACTAAAAATTTTTTACCGCATTTTGGGATAAGACTATAAGTAGGCACGCTCTTAAGAAGTGTTTTCAATCGCGACATTTTAACGAAATTGTAATATTTTTTTCATGTAAACTGCTATAGACATTTACAACAATGACCCGTCTAAAGTACCAACTGCAGTGCTTCTTACTTCCTAATCGATATTGGGGCTTTCGGAGTACTTAATTTTACTACCTCGAAACGTTTTTGTGGACAAAAAAACACACTATTGTTAAACCAATTTAAGTTTCCACACTAACACATAGAACACAAAAACTAAGCATAAAAAAGTTATACCTGATTTTAGTTTTAAAATGTATTCTGGGGCACATGCATTGGTCTCACCAGAACATATTTAACACATGTGGCTACTGGCTAACCATTTTTTAAGGGAGGCTATCATGTTGAGTTTGTATGTCTTTATCCAGCACTATATCAATGTATAAGATAATTTGCCGTGTTTAATTCGTTCAAAATAATTAAATATAATCCATAAAAAAAATATATTATCTACATACCTACATGTACTGAGTTTTAATAAATGTAGAAACAATATAACTAATATAATATAAATATAGATAAATATAGATAATAAATGTATGTTTGTATACCTATACATTATTCAAAACTCATGCCTACAAAATATCTTTTAACGTTTTTCCAAATGTTGACGAATAAACGTTTTTATATATTTATATTTGTACCTATACACATTTAACAAGTAATATTTTCTAGTACAATATGGGATAAACAGGGCAAACTTTGAGGTCAATGATTTTTATAGACGGGGACGTGTTTAATTATGACCCTCTCTCGATTTCTGACATCACAACAAGCACTAACCTATATTACAACTAACTGCTAGAGTGGGTGCTATTAATTTCAAACCCTAAAGTCTATCCAACATTATTATCGACACAACTATACATGTTTTTTTGGACCGTAAGAATTAAAATATCTACATAATTAAAACGATTTAGGTATTTTGATTTAATTAAAATGTATGACCTTGATAAAAATAAATAAATATCATATTATAAGTACCTACATTTAAAATAAAATTGTATTTTTTAAGTGGACAATGAATTTGATATAGGTACTCGTTTAGATGAGACTTGTTCTGAGGGCTGCGCTATTAATTACAAAAAGACACGTACATATCATACAATATACATATATGGTATAACCTACTAGTTTTTTACTTTAAACTAAATATTAAATATTGTATCATATATATCAGTAAATATATATATATAACAATATGCTATTAAGTCGACCTGGAAATAAATTTATTAACCACGCATCAAATTGAAACATATCACTAAATCAGTTTTTTACTCGGTCATATTTATATCCGTTCGCCCATATTATTTAGTCGATTTTGTATCTGAGCTATTGTATTATAGATATAAGCTCTCAGCCATTACGGTGACATGATTGCATATTTGGACTTATCCCTTCTTATCATAAGAAAAAACAACCAGACGGTATTTTTTTATAATATTGGTATATATATTATTTTACTTTATCCCCTCGCTTTCCCCTCGATGTGCGTAACGGCGAGTACGGGTTATGGAGTTTTTTTTTTTTTTTTGTTTTTTTTTTCGGAATGCCTTACAAGTAAAAGCCGATATAGTCTCACGCGACCGTTTTCCGGGTGTGCGTACTTGGACACATTGGCGAGGACTATTACACCGTGTCCAAGCGTGTACGTCGGTGTGTGAAAAATTATACTAGAAAGTGTGTGCTTAACGCGATTTACGAACAAGGCTTCAGCACCTCGTCATACGGCTTCGCGGGCCCACGCGCTCGACGACCCTTTTTCCCATCCCGATCCATTTCCACTGTTTAATAATTATTAACGAACGAGTCAGACCACGATGTACTGCACGGGTGCGGACAAAAATCAAATCGACCGGCGTGGTGTGCAAATAATAAGAAGGATTTTCAACCAGCCTGTGTAGAAAACACTAAATACTGTGTAGGTGTACGTCTCGTAACTGATCGTGAAAATAATTCAATAGATATTATGTAATCAAACAGACATTGTTAAATGTTAACGTACACTCATCGTTATTGCAGTGTTGGATATTTATGAATATTGTTGAAATACCTTGTAGGCCTGTATTTTTATTTTTTAATAAACCATTTAGTTACTTTAAATGTCTGTAATATTACAAAATATATGTGAGCATCATAGTAACATAATAATTTAATATTAATTATAAATGTATGCAGGTATATTAATTAAATATGTATTTGGTGTATATCTACTTAAACTCGACAATTAAAAAAAGTAGGTTTATTAGTAGATACTTATGCTTTCATAAAAACAAAATAGGTTTCTTCGTGGAATTGTAATACAAATCTACTTAAACGACAAAAATATATTTAAGTTTAAGCACTTTAATAGCAGATAATCACCGAAAATAAACATTTAGTATAATTGTATTAAAAATAAAATATACGAATAGAATAAATTGATGCTTTTTAGATAGCTTCGTATACGCAACTATATAATACTATAATAGGTGTTTAATTGAGGGATACACGACTAGGCGAATAAATACCTTACACACAACAGCTATCGTGTTTATGTCTAGTTATAATATAATGACAATGAATAATAATTGTTATGATTAATTTAAACTAAAAAAAAAAAAAAAATAGGGAAATCAACCGGGAACGATCATACAATTCAAATTATCGAAAACGGTCGAAAAAATGTGTGGCCGACATTGTAAATATTTAGTTAACTACAAACAATAGAACAGTCACATGATATACAATGATGGATAATATGTAGTAAGACCATATCGTCATTATCGTTATTTATGCATCCACTCTCTATATGTGTGTCCACTGATCTCGTCGGAAAAGACCGCGTGCGAACAATTACGTTTCGTTGTCCGATACCGTATTATAATATTATATTGTACTCCGGTTTGTATATAATAATAATTGTACGAGTAAAATCGTCTATGTACATAAATAAAGAGAAACGACCAATAAAAACGAATCGTACAATGTACAGCACCCGTCGCGTGCCGATGTCCGTATAATATTATGTAGTAATATTATTCATAATATATATTATACTATGGTATTGTACGCATTATTATTATGACACAATACGAAACAGCCACGGGGTTATGCGTGCAGCCGTCGTGACAAATTTATTATAAAACCGGAACATTTTGTTGTTTTCTTATGTATACATTGTATAGTCCGACATCGCGGGGTGTGAAACGGTTGTGGTCTGGACACGTCTGCGGTATATAAATACACGACAACCGCGACGGTGGTGTGTACGCTTTATTTGGTACCATATAAACAATGGCACAAAATAAATAGCGTTAGAGATTTTGGAGGGCAGAACATAGATGTGCGCACAGGGGCAGCAGGGTGTGATCTTGCTACCCCTGAACAGGTTCAACTGTCCAAGCTGGGCCACCTCATAATACTCAATGAAAAATAAGTTACTTATCCAAAAAGTGTATTGAATAACGAAGCTAATCTTTTATGTGTCCATCTAAAACACGGACCGCAGTACATTATTATAATTATTAACATTCACTAAAGACTTGTATGGCATATATTTTTAGTGCAATTTATTGTACACTAAAAACAACTAGAGTTTCCCGTGTCCCGCATCATGTAACGGTGCAGTAGGTACCTACACTATATTATGATATTAATTTAATTACCATCACTGTCTCGCAGGTCTAGTATATGCCGTTTGTATGTAAAAATGGACCGATAAAAATGTCCGCTGCCCCTGACTTTGCGCACGCCTATGGGGCTAAATTTCCCTACTGCCCACAAAAATATTGAATAGGCTTAACAAAAAAATTAGGAAATATTCGGAGGGGCATTTATACTTTTGCGAGGGACTTAGCCCCTAACCCCCTCTATTTGCACTTATGTATAAAAAAAATAGGTATCTATTATAATATGCTGATCAACCGTGGTATGGATGTATATATAGGACGCGTTGTATATTATGTAAGTCGTCAGAATAAGGAGAGAGTAAGAAACGGTAAATAAAATAATTGTGGAAGTCACACCAGACAATAATAATTATAATCCATACATAACTAGTCTTAGAATAATATAATATGATATTGTCCAGCGTATAATGATGCGTCGCGATTGTGCCGCAGTTTTTTTGTCTTTTCCGAACGAAAACAATTTTTCAATCAATCGAATAACAGCTGTAATCAGTTGTAAGATAATAATATTGTATTAATTCTCATCTAGCTAAACTTACATAGGTATTATGATTTGTATAGTAGATCCGGTTACTCCCCACTCATCTATATCATATAGGCATACGTTTAGACCGTCGACATAGATTCCGAAGAAGAAATCGAAAAATTAAAGACCACTTAATATTATAATATCAGACTTTACACTGCGCAACCGAAGAATAATCTTCTGCAAATAGTATATAACAAATGACAAAATGCAAAACACGATAGTTATAATATCAAAAACCATTTGATTCCAGCGGGGGACATATTATAATCTAAATTATAAATGCATATATTATAGTTTAGATTGTTAATCTCGAATAGTCGAATGGGTATCGGTAGAACTGTAGAAGCCATGTATAATATATCAATTACCTAATAGTGTTAATGTATACCTACGTAATATAAATGATATAGTGGTGTGGTATAACACTTTATAACACGTGTAATCCCTCCTTTTACAAAAAAAAAAACCAAAACATTTTTTTTCACATCAATTATTTGCTTCAGTTATTCACTAAATATGCATAAATGTATTGTGTTGTTTTTTTTTTTTTTTTTTGTAATAAACGATTTAAAGTGTAATAATTTTCCGAGAGATTAAAAAACAAACAAAATACACGTGTCGTTGAATTTATCGTACATTTATAGTGCATTTCGTATACAATTTAATTTATCGTCTACCTGTTTTTTATATTTAAACATTGAGTTATGAACTTTGAAAAAACTGACGTGTTATGCTTTAAATGAGGCCATTAATGTACTTAATTATTGGACCACTAATCCACAAAAATAAAACGCTTTTCAGTCGTAATAAATATATTTAGCAATCTACAAATTTGTTTCACAGTATATCTAATGATTTATATTAAAATATAATATCCAACTAATTTTCATTTAATTTTTATTATCCAAGTTTCTATTTTGTTGGATATGTATAGGTACCTACTTCACGTTTTAGTGCGCTTTCGCATAAAAATGTTAATAGAATGTAAAATGTTTACAAATGATTTTTCATTTTGTTTTTTTTTTCCGTAAAATATTAGTCACTGATAATATTTAAAAATACTTAACCTACTGAATGGTTTCTTCTTCAAAAACTGTCACTTTAAGTATGTTCAAGTTTTTGGAAAAGAATATGAAAACTTCATAAAATATTAATTAGGTGTAAACGTTTTGCGAAATGTTTCAACAAAATATTGTATATTATCTATAATAGTCAAGTTATAATAGTCAAGTTTATAAATTTGTATAATATGAGTAGGTACCTAAATAGTTATAACTTATAAGTTTGGCCACTCCTAGCTCATTCAAACGTCAAATCCTTATAACTAACTAACTAGGTACTTGCCTATTTTGTTATTTTATGTTTGTGTATCGTAATTTTTAGAAAAATATTTGGCTTTGCAATAGGAAACTCAAAATGTTTGCTGTGATGAAAACAATTTAAAAACTATTAAATATTAGAACGATTAAAGTAAAAAAAAAATATAGTTTTTTTTCTAAAATGTTGTTTTTTAATGACTTCTAACTATGTAAAAAATATACTCTGCAAAAAAATCAATGCTTTTCAAGATAACGAGTTGGTAGTTACAGACAATAACTGTTGAAAGAATCACCCTGTGATACCTGTATAATGTATAATATGTATATTAAGTATAATATGATAATATTATATAGTGTGCATTTCATCGCCTCTATATCATATTTAATAAATTATTCATTATTTTAATTTTGAATTGATATCGAATTGCAATGAAATATTCAGGGATATAGCATAATCAGATATACTTTACTATATAGAATATAGTAACTAACACTGCACAATAATACACTCCAATTATTAATACCATATAATAAATTATGACAACTATTCGCTTGCAGCTCTTTGATCGTATAGTATGTTGTGTCTAGAGTCTAGACTCAAAAAAATATTTTCATGAAAAAATTTAGTGGAGCATATTATAAATATAAAAGCGATTAGAAAATCGACCGGTAATATTTTCCTGTCTTTCTTTTCGTGCCGTTTTCATCGTATATACACACACTTCACACACAGACACACTCTGTACATTGTAACACATTATGTGTGTGTGTGTGTGCGCGCGCGCGCCTGTTTCTCTGTCTCTCTTTATATAATATATATACATACACATTTATTTTGCTAATTATGTATGTATGTATAATATATATACACACCGAATAATATTACAGACGTCCGACTGTACATCTATGTAATAATAATAGTATGTATGCGGACGTTCACATTAACAGTCAGCAAAATACGGTTTTCGAGACGTCCATTTATTGGACACGCATCGATGTTGTCATTTCCTGTAGTGTTGCGCCCGACCATTGTACGGCGGGGCCCGTCGATCGGACAGCGCCGCCGAGAAAATGAGTTCTTTATTTTTATTATAATAATAATGCACAACATGTAACGTTAAACCCGCCGTGCAGAACGCCCATAATGCAACTTTGACTGCTCGACAAACGATTCGTCAGCGAGTTTACAATGTCTGGGGTTTGTTTTTTTGTTGTTTTTTTTTTTCTCTCCTTTACGAAATCAATGATTAAAAAATAATAATAAAAAATTGTTTTCCCTCAGACACGCCGCGCGCGAGAGTCCTCGGGCGGTGAAAATAACTGCCGCTTTACATTATGATAATATTATATACGTGTGTTATTCTTTGAACTACTCGGCGAGACAATATCATAACACACACACACACACACACACACACACACACACACAAACACACTATTATACAATGTACAATAATAAAATATATATAATATTGTATAGTAATAACTCATCAACTGCCGATTGGTGTACATTATGATAATGATATTCGCGCACATCACTGCGCCGTACGATTTAAATTAATAATAATTTCGTACGTGCCTATATAGGTATATATAATATATGTAATATAATATTTACACATAACATTATAATTGCGCACTACACATCGTTGTTGCCGTACATGACGTATATACCTATATAATATTAATGTTATTATAAATTACAGTTTATGTCATTTTTCTATCGCGCCTCGTCCGATTATACACGCGATATTATTACGGATTCGAAACGATCTATATAGTTATTATAATGTTATAGGTATGATATATATATATATACGTATGTGCGCAAGCTTTCATCATATTATATAAACAAGCCCGCGGGGTTCGGCCGGTTCGGGTAATAAATATCTATTTCATTTACAAAAGTCGTTCATAAATTACGGTTAATTAAAAACTGATATCAAACAACATTAATATTTTATCAATTTATAAAACGTAATAATATAACATACCCAACTAGCTGCAGAATAATAACTGAGGAATAGTATTAATTAATTGGAAATTGTGTCTGTATACGCAAAGCGAACTTACACTATTTTATATGTAGTTTAATTTTTAAATAATATAATATTAAAATTAAATTTTGGAAACATTTTCTTACCCTGGACCACAAGACAGGAGATTTTTGATAGTTTCGATTACTCGTCCAATTAGGGTTTTACCTACATTATAAAACTGGCTGTAAAATTGTAAAAATTATCAGTACCTATACTTTTAAAAAAAAATTTCAAAAATATAGTGCCACTTATTGAAATTTACCTTCGAATCAATATATATTGTAGGTAATATATTTTTAATAATTTGACAAAACAAAAACCCTATAAATTGTGGAGTATAGTGATTTTTATTTTAGGCTATAAGTTCAACTTTATTAATATTTGTAATGTTATACTCACCTGATTTCATTCTTAGGTAACTAAACTTAAAACAAACATACTATACTATAGCTACTATACTATATATATTTTGTACGTTTATGGATTTATTTTTACTAGATAAATAATTATGGGTTGATATTGAGACTTCATGTTGTAAGCCTATAGCTAATATATTATCAGATCTAATGTATAATAAAAACATTACCTAATATTTAAAATAAAAATTGCTAATGAAATAATCGGCGCTATTCATGTACGTTAATTTATTCTTAAATCTAAAATCATTACATAATTATTATACTCATATTATTTTTAATTTAAGCTAGACCCCGTAAGGCCACATTCCATTGTATGAAGTTGAAGCGTTAGGAATTGCTAATGAGGATGATTTATTGTGGTTCTAGTAAAAATTAAATTGAAAAATCTAACACAAGAAATTAAATAATTATTTAAATTACTTTTTAATCAGTAAAAAAAAAATATTGGTAATAATTTAATCTAATTTGACCTAAACTCTAACATCTATAAAATTCTAATTTTACGTCATTATCAAGAATTATTGGTCTGTATATAGTCTCTACTGAAATTTAAAATTTTTCAATAAAACTGCGTTGCTCAATAATTTATCAATTTATAATATTATGTTTAATATAATTAGTGTCAAAATAATGTCATCTTATTATAGTTTTTTATACGTTGTCTATAGCTCCTATGGATTATTATAATCAAAACACGTTTGTGCAGATTGACGATAAATCACTGTAGTTTAAGTTGCTACTAGTACCGAAGATTACAAATAGAAAATTAAAAATGTATTTAATATTCACCCCAGCCGTAATATCAGTCTTTGATTATTTTAATGTATTTTTTTTTTATCATTTAGTATAGGTAAGGTTTTTTTATCAAACAATTATTTGTTGAACTATAATAATATTGTGTTACCTATGTGAGTATTATTTAATTGGTGGATCCAGGCCTTAATTTTTAGAGGGGCATGAGGGGGGGGGGGGGATTAGTACAAAAAGTTTTAAAATTGGCTAAACACAGTGTAAAACAAAGGAAAACTACAGCGATGGGGGGGGGGGGGAATGCCCCCTACGCCATTCCCCTGGATCCGCCATTGTATTATATGTATATAGGTAAAACGTGTATGAAGCTGCAAAAAGTACATTGATTTTAACAAATATTTTTTATGAATAATAACTTTTAATAATTGAAATTTAATTTTGGTAAAATGTATCTATTTATTGTTTAATGTAATATGCTACTTTAATTTCTAATTTTTCTTTTGTTATTCTTGTAAACTTCTTTTAAAAAATATCAATCAAATGAAAGATATTGCTTGCGTGGATTAAAAATTGCTATAAGAACCTACATTATTTTTCATTTGTTATGGAATGATTGACAACAATTGGTCGGTCAGTCGTTCATTCTAATTTCTTAAGTTACATTTTACCTACATCGTTGGTTTAAACATTTATTAACTTAATTTATATTATTTTGCAATATATACCTAATTAAAAAAATAACCCATAAATGTTTGTATTTGTTGTTTTTAATGTCATTAAATTGTCAATGTAATTATTCTCAACTTCTTCTTCAGATGATAAAATTAAACCAAACAAATATTTTAATGTTTGTCCTATTAAGGAATCTGAATTTAAAAATTAATCCAAATTTACCAATATTGCTGTATTTTTCTTCGCTTGACCTAAATGAAAACGACATCCCTTTAGTTGAGGCTAGCACACATGACACGTTCAAAGTTCACATACATTAAATTTCATCTCACTTCAAACAATTAAGGATTAGACGAAATGCGTTTTTATATCAATAAATTTGTATCAATAGATAATTCAGAAATAAAAAAATTAACTAGAGGAACATCGAATATAATTGTAATAATTGTCTTTTTGCGCAAACCATTGCAAATAGCTGACAAGTAGCTTTGGCCTGTTATCGAATTTGTTCTAAGTAAATACAATTTTTGTTGGATTTGATAATTTAATCTAAATTACTGTTACAAGAAAATACTATAATAGTTATTTGTTTGAATATCATTGACGAATAAAAAATGTTCCCATGATTAGTTATCAAATCGCAATTATTTAATGAGTCATGTATTTCATTCAATGTTTTAGGTAATGTTGACAGTAAGTGTTGCAACGACGTGCATAATACTATAAATAAATAATTATTATATTTATTTGAAGAATATTTGGATATTTTTTCTGATACGGCATAAATCTATTTCATGAATGGTATAATATTAATATCATCAGATTTAGCCTCTCAAACTCATT
Source organism: Metopolophium dirhodum (assembly GCF_019925205.1). Taxonomy (NCBI): domain Eukaryota; kingdom Metazoa; phylum Arthropoda; class Insecta; order Hemiptera; family Aphididae; genus Metopolophium; species Metopolophium dirhodum. The sequence goes on along the minus strand of NC_083560.1, from coordinate 60,291,365 downwards.
ACGAATTATTTTCACCGGGCACCAGATATAATGGATATTGAGCTTTAACGTTGGAGCTGTTTCTCAATATTTTCTTGTTCAGTATTTTACTGTCGTCTTTTTCATGATTATAATATTATTACTTATTATAAATTTTTTCCAAAATTAACATTGTCCAACAATTGTCGGCCAAAACTTTTTTGATAACCAAATTTTAAACCCTTCAAGCACTATATTATTATTTATTTTTTGTTTTTTTTTCACTTTACACAAATTCCATATCTACTCAGCATATGGTTGCCAACAAATCGGTATTTTCCCGGCCCGGCCGGTATTTCACATCCATTGCCGATATTAACCTATAAAAAGCCGGTATTTCCATCTGATCCATCTGATCGATATAAATATATTAATATTTTATCGTTTTAGTGAAATTTGTTATCAGATATTGCTGTCAATACATCGTATAATCTTAATGACTTCAGACTTCTATCGTTAACTTTGACATTTATATAAGTAGTATGATTAGTATGTAGGTACCTTGTACCAACTATGCCTTTGTCGTATGTGAATATGTGATAGACGATTCTTAGAGTTCTGTTTCAGATATTATTCAATTTATTAAATTAGTATTAAATAAAAATTATGACCTTTTTTTTTTGTATACACTTGGGCCGGTATATTCCAAATTAAATTTGGCAACCCAAACTCAGCATTTACGTTAAACTTAATAAAATGTATAATTTTCAATTACGATGCCAACGTTAACCATAAAGGATGGGCGAAGTAACAATAACAGCGTATCTATCATAATTGTACACTTATTTAATTTATTGATTTATGTATTTGAAGTGAATAGATGGAATAAAAATGAGTTTAAACTGTATACAATATAGTTATTGGTATTATGTTTTTGGATGTAATCTATATTGTAGTTAAATCATTTTTAATTAAAACGATAATATTGTGAAAAAAAAAATATACCTTTATATTATAATATTATACTGTCACTAACGCATTCAATTTAAAATTGAATATGATTTATGCATATGTGTATGCATTTAATATTTTCCATAGTCAACAGAGTTTAATTATTAGAAGATTTCTTTTGATATAAGTATAATATAGAACCAATAATTTATAAATTATATATGTATTTTAGAAACATTGTGTAACACTATATAAGGTAGGCATAGGTAAATCGTTTAAATAAATATATCATAACATAATGATTGTAAAATATTATAAGCCATATTGAAACTAAATGCATCAGAGCACGTGAATAATATATATTTCTAGTAATTATTTGAAAAGTAAATAATATTTTATAAATGCAAAAGCCTGTTTAGGTCAAGTACCTATATTCCTTTTCAATTCGACACGGATTTATAACCACGCTCGTAATATTTATGTTATAAAACATATTATATTATGTAACTGACAATAGCGGTTATCGGGTTTAATCTTTTGGACACTGGAAGGAATCGGTTACAAGAATCAAAGCAGTCATAACGTGATTTGGGGATCCAAGTTGTACACGCAAACCACTGCACAGTGCTCATTTAGACATTTTGCGACCCTAACGGGAGCCTACCCACAGGGAATATGGACGATAGATCCTATCGTGAACTTTTTAGATTTTGAGCAAAGAAAATAGAATCTATTGGTTTTACAATGATGTGGGCTATCTTCAAATATTGTTTAATAATCTCATGAAACCTCTCCACACTTCCCGATGATAAAATTGAGTGTATGCCACTCGAGTCCTACTTATAATTCATCATATAAGTTGTTATTTTTTTTTTATATATATATATATATATATTTAGATACTTCATGGATCATAGTAATAATAATTATAATAAATAGTTAAATTATTTATGAAATTAGGTACCTATTTTTATTTTATTAATTATTAAAAATGTTATGTATTATTTTATCAGGTTTTAATAGGTATTTACTGCATGGTTTTACATATTTTAGAATATTAAGTGCATATTTTGAGCTGTATAGTGCAAAGTTAAGAACATTTTTTAAATAACTTATGCCTATTGAATCACTACAAATTTAGAAAAAGGAACTATTATTAGGTATACTAATACATTTTGATCGCTGATACCTATAATAATTATATTAATTATTAATTCATTAGTTGTTTAAATTTCAAACAATATAATAATATGTTATATATATATATTATATTACCTATACAATGTTATTAAAATGATTAACATTTTAAAAGTTTTAATAATTTACAAGTGAACACATTTTGACCATCAAATGTTGGCACCCCCAAAGATGTTTACACTTGCAGCAGTTATAGCCATTTCTCCCGCCCCCCTAAATTATTCCCTGTTACTGCAACTGTAACAAACTACATTTTAAATTAATCTAATCAAATCCAACTCACACTTTTGAATTGTTTTACATGCCACAAAGACTCAAAGGTAAAAAGTTTGGAACAAGTGAAAACAAAACCATGAGAAATATATATAGTTAAACAATAAACATTAGAACTAGGTACCCAAACAAATAACACAATAAATGACTGAAAGATAAATCTATTTTTAATGATTTTTTTTGTTACGTATTAAAGAATAATTTTGTACTTTGGGTAGGTATCTATCTATTTAATCTAAAATTGTATTAATATTGGAAAAATAAATGGAAAGTCGTTGGTTATAACTCGATCATTGAATATTGAGGTAGGTTGAAAGCAGGGACTGGAACCTTTTGAATGTAATTTCAGTACCGGTTCCAGATAATTTAGGTATAGGTACTGAAAAGTAAAATAATTTTAAATACCTATCCGGAATGTGGGTTTAATTAATAGGATGAGAAACATTAGAAAACTCATATGATCATAGTTTATAGACAAAACAGTAATACCATAAAATTTGATAAATAAAATTATTTTAAAAATAACCTGCATATAATATATAGAACTATTTGAATACTTTGGACTCATGGACTATAGTCTTAGGGGTTAATAATTATATTGTCTAATATAAAAATATTATAATTCTTTGGAACTGATACATTTTAATAGCTCAACCAATGGTTAATGATTACCATCTATTTAAGTTGGTAGGTTATAGGGCTACACCTATAGGCTATATAGGTATAGGTATAGGTACCAGTATTAATTATTTTAATTGGTGATCGTTTAACGAAAACGTACAGGTATTCTAAAAAGTTTTTCAAATATAAAATATATTTATAGCGGTATATGTAAGTAATATAAATAATATAATTTTTTAATCAGATGTTTATTATATGAAGCCCTCGTAATCATTACATTGCATTTACAATGGAATTAATAAGCAATGGCTTCACTAAAAACTACACGTGTATTTAAATGTATATAATATATAAAATTACAATAAAAAAATAATAATAAACACTATAACCTACTGATAACAAAAGTGCAGTATATTTATATGCTATTTACAACGAGCACGACCATTATATATACTATATTAAATATATACGTTTTATAAACTATTGATTTCAATAATTCGTAAATGTTTTCTCAACAAAATGACACAAGAATGTATATTTACGATAGATTTGAAAAACTGCGAATTTCAATAAAAACAATTTGATTAATAGAATTTAAGTACGTATTGATAGTGATGGATATAAACGATATAAAATATATAAACAATACAGCCATAATAATATAGGTAAAACACATACTCGAAATCGAATAATACTTTTAGTGACTTATATATTTAGTGATTAATTACATAACATACCTATAATAATTTTGTAACAACACAGTTGAGACATGAGAATACATTGATTTGTCAGAAAATAACATTCTATTTATTATAATTTATAAGTAATTGTTATTGAAAACAATAGTCAATAGAAACAGGTACCGATATGGCAATATGTTTTCTATATATATTTAATTTAAGATGAAAACCATATAAGTACCAAATATTATAATATGCAATTAAATTATATTTTCAGTGATATATGTGAATTGTATAAAATTACTGTATCTCTGTATATATTGTTTTGTTAAATAATAATATTTTTGCCTCATGTCCAAATATTATCGATTGATTGTGTGCAGGTGGTTATATTGGGCTGCGGAAACGGGGGGGGGGGGGGGGGGCACGATACAGTGTATCAGAATTTAGGCAGTGCGCTGAGGATATGTCTGATATTAACAATAAATATAACACAAGGCACAAACGAGGCCTTATTTTAAAGTGCAGTTGGACACATTTTGCATAGTCATGGAATCTATATAGATGCGTATGAATACGTGAAAATCAAAATTTGTGCGTTTAACAATTTGCTCGTGATTGTTTCGAGAGAACAGCGCGCTTAAGACTATTATTATTGCTATTTAGTGTTTTGTTTTTCAGTAAACTATTCTTAAATTTAATATTATACATAGTTGAATGCGATGTTATGATATTAATATCTAAACTATTTTTTAGTCAAAATAAATTGTTTACAATACACCTACTTAATCGTTTTTATACTTGAGAAATACTTTATGGTCATTAAAACACCTTCTGGTGGAAATATAATAAATATAGAATTCTTACAAGTAAAGTACATGCGCATGTACTTATATAAGTATATTATACCTGTCAAATTCTAATAAATTTTGTAAACTGGTTTTCCTCAGACCTATAATCACTTAAAAATCATTTTATAAACGTATGATACTGATACGTTTAACAATAATATTTAATTTATATATAATAATAATGAGTGTCTATTCAATCTAACTGAAAAATATTTGAACTACTTAAGCATTTGTGTATTATAAATGTATAACTATTAAGATTTCGGATGGTGCTGCTGAGTGCCTGTCCAAAAATGCTAAATTCTGCTACTTATACTATATTAAATATCCTATTTGCTCATTGTACATAACATTGTATAGATTGTAAATTACTTAAATGAATAAAAAAAAACAAAAAAAAAACTATTAAGATGATCATTACTCTTTGATGTAGTTAATATGTTAATAGGTGGTATATTATATTTTATAAATTTGTTTTCCTCCGACCTAATCACTTAAAAATAATTTTATTACATACGCGTTTAACAATAACATAAATTATATATAATAATGGGTGCATTCTAATGCCTAATTAAACCAAACAATATTTTAACTACTTCTGCATTAGGGAATTATTAGTGTGTTAAATTAAGCTGATCATTACTGTTTTATATATATCATTATTAATAAGCGGTACCTATATAGTATTGTATTTTATAATTTTTTTTTCTTTGGACCTAATCACAAACAAACCAATTTATTATATAGGTAACTTTAATAATATGTATAATAATAACGGGATAGGTTTGATGTCTATTTAATCAAGCTGAAAAAATATTTTAACTACTTTGCATTAGGATATTGGTATGTATAATAAGATGATTATTACTCTTTGATGTATATATTATATTAATAGGTAGGTACCTACTCTTTATCGCACGCGGTATATGTTCTATCGGTACTTATTGATTATTGTTATCTGTTAATTGTTAATCACATTAGTGTGTATGTTATCCGTTGTCGCAGTAAATTTAAAAGCAATTAAAAATATAGGTATAGGTACCTAAATATTCTAAAAATTATTCTACGAGATAATGATATGCAATAAATCGTGAATCGTTTAGGAAAAATTAGGAACCTTATTTTGCAAATTCAACATTTTTAAATATATTTGATTGTTCATTTAAACATTATAGTCACATAAATTATTATAATTAAATTGTATATAGATTGTATTAATTGTGAAGAAAATGTATGCAAGGATAATCATTGTGGCGTATCTACTGGAGTGGAGGGCTCACATGGTTATATGGGAGGGGGGGTCTACACAATGCAACATGTAAACCAATTTATATCATACTTTCAAAGCAGGTATTCTACGCTATAAATGAAAACAGTTTTATTGAAAAAAATCAAATCAAATGTGCAGTTTAACGTAATTCCACGAAATAAACAATAATATACGTGTATAATAATTGTATTTATATATATATGGTCATATGGTATACAACTTTGGGGCTCAGCCAAACCATCTAACATAAAAAAAATTCAAATATTCCAATCCAAACGCCTTCGACAAATTACCAAAGACCCCTTTTACGTCTCAAACGATACACTCCATAAGGACCTCTCTATTCCAACAGTCCAACTCGTAGCCAAAACTCTATACAAACGATTCCACTCAAATCTCTCCCAACCACCGAAATCCTCTAATCTCAAACCTATCTACCCTCAGCATTCCAGGTGACCCTTTAGTTAGCCATTAGTTTGACATTAACTTAAAATTAGTGTACAAAGGTATATTTAACTTATGGTATTGTATGGCTTAAATTAAGTTATATAGCTGAATTTCTTTGTAATGAATTGTAGTATGTTGGTCATTGGTTGAGGGTCAGGTCCGAGCGCTTCTCCGATTTGTTGTGATATGTGGTGTTTATTTCCTCGTGTCTTCGTATTTTTGGCATTCGGTAATGATGTTTTTGACTCTATAGTCCAGTCCATACATTTCGCATATTGGAGGATCGTTTTTTTCCATGAGGTGCCTATGTGTGATGAATGCATGCCCTATTCGTAGACGATTTAGAATAGTTTCCTCTTTTCTCTTTAGTCCTGGGTTATGCCATGTTTGTATGTTGTTTTTTATTTGGTTTAACTTTGTATTCTGGTCAGTCCATAGTTTGAGCCATTTATCGTTCAGGACTTGTTTGGTTGGTTTCTTTTTGTCTCCATATGTGTATATATATTGAGAAATGGGGGTGTCTGGAGAGGAGGCTGCTTTTGACGCTTCTAAGTCTGCTTTTTCATTGCCATGTATGCCAATTTATATATTATATACAATAATAACGACATTTCATTCGTTTTTTATAATATTTTCGTTTCACACACAAAAAAAAAAATATTATTATTACCTATTATGAATTCGTCGACAGTCGCGAATTCGACAAAATACGTTATACGATTTCTTATGTGTCATTTCTATAGGTCAGTGTAACACCACGTCTACTATTCGCATAATAATGTACGGTGGGCGACGTATATAATAGGTATAGGTATAGGTACGCGTATCGTATGTCGTTTCGGATAAATTCATCGTTCCAGTGCACATGCAGGCGATGAGGAGTTTTAAGACATCGATACGCTTCCCCTGCACAACAATATTAATATACATATGTTATGTATTGGTTATAGAACATAGGTATATCAGTATAATATGTACTGCATCTACATTGATACGCAGTGCAACTTGGTTTACTCGAACTTTTTCTCGGTCCTTAAAATGTTCTATTATTGACAGAAATATAATGTCGGATACACGTTTTTTATTTGTTTCCAACCGATTTTACGTAATGTTTTTGTTGTCGACTTCTTAAAAAAAACTTATCTATGATTCATAGATTTTTCTTGCCAAACGCGGTCGATTTAGGACGATATCAAAGTCGACCTCTTTTTGTTAGAACTATTATGATTATTACCGCCTAGGTATATAAACATTTAAACGAGTTAGCAGACCCGCAGTTACATGATAATATCATTGCGCATTTTTTGGGTAAAACAATATGCTGTCTGTGTGAAATGGCATTTTCTGTTAACACGAGAGTTATAAAATCTGAACACCGAATGCACTTGTACGAACACTGATACATACTTTCTGAAGATCATTATATTATAGAGCAGTGTCTTAGTTTATCAGTATGCTACCAAAGACTATTCCCCAGATAATAATCGACTTAAAGCTGACTACGTTATATTAAATGATTATATTATTATACGTTATACGCCAACGATATATATAGTATAATGTTAATTTATTTTGAAAATATTTAGAAATTTGATGTGAAACAATCATTTTAATTTTAATATTTATATATATACGTATGTCAATTATTAATATTAGTTATAAAGAATTCAAAACAAAACAAATTATATTTTTCGTAAGTCGAAAAAAAAAATTAGTCGCCACAGATATAATATATACGATCATCCGGTCACCTATATAATATATTATAGTCTATATATTATATTATTTAGATAAATAATGAACTATATATAATATTTATACGCGCCAATCGTTTGTACATTAATGGGTGTAGTGCGGTGTATATGTTTGTATATTTTTTTTTTTTTTTATTTACATAAGCCGCAACAGCAAAGGTTATTGGCATTAAAACATTAGTATTTTTTAACAAAAAGAAACATTAATAGTGATATGTACAGAGAAATAGAATATGAAAATAACAATAGATAGATACAAAGATAAATAGAAAAATGAGTATATAATAATGAACAGTATGTTTGAGAAATATCTAGGTTATATTAAGTGATATAATCCCGTTAATTTTAAAAAGTTAATTATTTGCTTTATGTTGATAGACTGTGGGCTAAGGGCTTCTTCCAGGTTGTCTGATATGTTGAGGTTAATTCTGATGTCGGCGAATTTACGGCAGTGACATATTATGTGTTCAACCGTGTTTGTATATTATGTCAGTGCATATTATATACTGACACTATACTACGCTTGAGTCCCAAATTGCTATAATAGCAGGTAACTATTGTGTCCGAATAGTTCGGACGAAAGTTACTCGTTAATTAGGTAATACCATATAGGTAAGTATTGCGTCCAAGTGGTCAGGACGCAACTCGCCTTTCGCATATAATATTGTATAAATGTAGGTATTATAATATTTATTAGATTGTGAAGTTCAATATCGCACAAGACGAACAGAGTCACATTTCCCATACATTTCATGACGGTATATATTGAGTAAAAATGATTAATTATGGGTACCTATATATTATTATACAGGTGATATTGTTTTGCTGTATCAAATAGACAATAATAATATTATAATCTCGATTTCGTACGAAATGTACTTACTCGATGTCCTCGCGTATTATTATATTTGTATATTATCCAACTTAATCTAACCAGCTACATATTATATAGTACCCAGGTCACCTGAACCTAGAGAGTGCCCGTACCTATATGTAATAAAAGAGTAGAAAATGAGTAGATGCACTTTGATTGGTTGACACTTAGGCAGTATTCGGACTTATCTAGTTAATTATTTGGTCATCTTTCATCTTATCTAGATAGATAGTTACAAGGTATCTAAACGTTCATCTTACATAATTTTTTTACTAATCTAAATAAATTCATCTAGATACATTTTTTATTGATAAAAATCGCGAAATTGTACAAACGCATTTTTTAATATTTATACAGATTCTCAAACAAAGTTTATAGTTTATAAATAAATGTAATTATTTTTATTTATATCATTATTATTATTATGCTCCTAGTGCTTAACTAAAATATACCTACCTATATAAATTTAAAACCATTTAAAAAATAATTGCATCTTTTTTTTGTCTAGATAAAAAAGTATTTATCTTTATTTAGATAAAAGAAGTACTTATCTAATCCGAACACTGCACTTAGATAATCACTAACTATAATGATAACCACCTTTTTCTGTCCAGTGCATTATTAGTCATCAGATAAATAATTACAATAATTCAAAATAATTTTGTAAATTATATTTTATAATATTATGATTGAATAGAATTATTCATAACTAATACTTTCAAATGTATGATATAAATTTTAGCCATTCTACATAAATATAATTTATTCTATGCAGGTAATTTACTGCAGATAACATATTATAGGTAGGCACATATCAGTGCGAAGTTAATTTTTAAGGCACGTGCAGAGACTAGAGACTAAATGTTATCTGTATAGGAATAAGGTGAATGTCGGTAGTTAAGTGTTAAGTGTTCATTATCAACGACAATCCATGTAAACTTTATTTTTAGTCGAGTCACGCAAATGGGGGGGGGGGGGGGGGGGGGAGAGGAGTTAGAAAAATGTACTGTGCCTTTTGAAAAAATTGTTCGCGCCCCTGTTATTTGCCCTGCAAACGGGTGGTCCATATCACAGTTGTCCATCAATACCGACATAAGCTGCCTATACACTATACAGCCGTGACATCTTAATAAGGCGTCCTGACAAGGGAATTATTTTTATTTTTCAGCTAATCGCACACGCGGCGGTGGCGCCGAATCGCCAGCACCGCCACCACCGCCGTCGCCGCCACAACCGCTGTCACCACCCGACATCGGAACACGATAGGAGCGCGGCCACGCGGGACGGGACGGTATTGACCTTGAGCCGGGAAAACGAAAAAGCGGAATAGAAATAATAATCAGCACAGCCGCCGCGCCGCCGATCTAATTATTATTATTATTGCGCCGCGGCGGCGGCGGCGGTGGCCGAGAGGTGTCTGTCGCGGCCCCGTACCCCGCCGACGGGGGGGCGGGAACGCAGTGCGCGCGGGCCAATGAGCGTGCGCCGTCCCACCCACTGACCGGCGGCACCCGGCGCGGCGCCGCGTCGGTGATCGGGATCGCGCGCCGAACCTGAGGCCACCGTCGGCATTGCAGAAACTGCACCGATCGCACCCTGACGCCGCGCGTCTCACACCGAACACGTCGCGCGTGTCGTACGCCTCACGCGGTACACCTACCATACGTTTTACATACCGTCGTTTTATAATTTTTTATTTTATACGACAGCATATAATAATATCATCGTGACCGTTCTTTAAATTATTTCATTCGTCCGTTGTCTGCGATGTGAATTATCACACCTTTTACCATCATCGTCGTCGTAATTACTCATGTGTTACATCGCTGCTCGCGATGCGGTATCTTCCGTGAATTTTTAACACGACGCCGTAACAGCAAAGTGATTTTAAGTCGACTGCAATAATTATATTTAATTATTTTTGATATTTTTTTACCCGCTTCCCCTCGCTCGCCACTTGAGTTTTCGTATATTATATCAACATGGAAGCTGACGATCCACGGCTGGCCGACGAGTACGTCAACGAGTTCGTGCTCGACCACTTGGACGTATCGACGGTAAAACGCGAGATCCAATCGTCCGACTATCACCACCATCACCACCAACAGCCACATCAGGAACATGGGGGCCATCACCATCACCACCAGCACCACCAGCAGCAACAACAACAACACTCACCTTGTAATGGTGGTCGGGGGACCGCCAGCGTGGCTGGCCGTCTGCCGCCTATGCCCATCACGGGCGTCAACAACGGGTCCCCGGCCACGGCGGCTGCACCCGCCTCAACCGTCGGAGCTGCCACTGCGACGTTGGTGCAGTCATCGCCACCGCCGTCGCACTACCTGCTCACGCCACCGGGTTGTGAACAGGAATACCCACACCACCATCCACTCATCAGACACCAGCACGCTATTAACCAGGTAATTGACGGTGTGGGTGGCGCGGGTGCAGGAATGGTGATACACAGCCACGCGGCAGCCACGGCAGCGGCGGCCACCGGCGTGCTGATAACCGGAGGCACGCCCGCGGTCAAAGTTTCGGGGGCCGAAGCCGCGCCTGTCGGTTCCATGATGTACCCGAGCACGCCGGGGACGCCGCCCGACACGCCGCCGGTGAGCTCATCACCACCGCCGTCCACGCCGATCCCGCAACCGGTATTTATGGAAGAAATGATGTGGTTAACGCAGTCGTTGCGCCAGGGACAGGAACCGCTGGACTTGCGACCAAACTATGCGGGCTCCGACGAAATGCAACAGCACCAGCACCAGCACCAGCATCAGCACCACCCGCACCACCATCACCATCACCACCACCATCAACAACAACAGCAACAAGAACAACGCGAAGATGAAGAACAGCAACAACAACAGCAGCAGCAGCAGCAGCAGCAGCAGCAACAGCAGCAGCAGCAGCCGGTTTCGGGCGGACGTGGAATGGAATATGGTACAACACCAACACTTGACCGTGATACAGCCGAGTAACAGTAATAACAGTTGCTCTGCAGTTGGTGGCAAGGTACCGCCGTTTGGTCGCCCGTCCCTCCTGATGCAAGGGTTATTGAGTCCAGGCTCGTCAAACAGTGTCGTCTACAACAATTACACGAATAGCTGCTCCCTGTACCAGCCGCTGTTCTCGTCCCAACGACTGATGCCCCAGCGCCAGAGCCGGCCGCTGAGCGTGTCAAGCGATAGCGTCATGTCGCCCGTGAGCTCCCGCGGGGGCGGTGGCAGCAGCTTGTACACCCGTGGCGGCGGCTCATCCGACGACTTGATCAACGACGCGCTGCTGCTGCAGCTGCCGGTACGTGATCTCAACAAGCGGCTGCAGGGCATCTCCAAGGAGGAGATCGCCCGGCTCAAGCAGAAACGGCGGACGCTCAAAAACCGCGGGTACGCGCAGAGCTGCCGGACCAAGCGGATGAACCAACGCATCGAGCTGGAGAACGCCAACGAGATACTGGTGACCGAGCTGCATAAGGTGAAATCGGAGCTGGCACGTATCATGCAGGAACGCGACATGTACAAGCAGCGGTTTTCCGCGCTGGCCGTAGCCAGGGAATCGATGAGCACCGCGGCCGCGGCAGCAGCCGTCGCTGCCACTTCATCGGCGTCGTCCACCTCGTCGGTGGCCCGCGGCCGCTGCCCAGCGCGTCGACAGTAGTTCCAATTCGCCAGAGCTCTACCTGTGACAGACGAGGAGGTCGTACGCGTCTGCGCTTTGGATATCCAAGTGAGTGGGACTTATTATAATTATATATAGGTAGCACAAAATAGGCATAGTCCCGTGGTATAGTCTCTATGTATAATAAATGGTATAGGTAATCAGTTGTTTTGTGCACGCGAATAAGATAACTATGAAAAATTATAAAACGGGTTACCACGACTAGTGTATTTGACGATTCGCCATAAAAGGGGTGCATGCGCCGTCGTGTTATAGATAGGTAATAGGTAACAGGCAGTGTTCGGACTTATCTAGATAATTATTTGGTCATCTTTCATCTTATCTAGATAAATAGTTACAAGGTATCTAAACGTTCATCTTATAGATAATTTTTATAATCTAATTAATAAATTCATCTAGATACATTTTTTATTGATAAAAATCGCGAAATTGTACAAACGCATTTTAAATATTTGTGCAGATTCTCAAACCAAGTTTACGGTAATGTAATTATTTTTATTTGTATCATTAATATTATTATGTTCCTAGTGCCCAACTAAAATATTCCTAAATTTAAAACCCATTAAAAATAGATAAATATGAGTTAAGTTATCTTATCTAGATAGATCTGAGTTCATTATCTTTATCTTGATAAAAAAATACTTATCTAATCTTAACACTGGACTAATAGGTAATAGTTATGTTAAATTATTTCAAATTATACATTATACCATTGATCGTACATAGTTCAATGATTATAATACCTACATGCTACAGGAGAGCATACTCTTCAGTTTCATACCAAGTGGTATAAACTGGTATGTAATGCGTAAATTGGTATGCGAAGCTACTGTGTTACATATAGGCGGGCTTAGGATTCGATGTTTTGGGTGTAAATAGCCTAATTTTGCTCCATATCAGCAAAATACAAAACGATAAAATAAATGTTAAACTTGATATCTGAACTCTGAAGGAATAAAAAATGCACGTTGAGAGGACCTGCAATTCCCGCACTGCTGTAGCCACCTCCTCATATCTGAGACGGTGGACTTAAGTCTAATATGCAACACTTTCAAACGTTATGAAATATAATATAATATCTAATATCATTTATCATATTATATACTTAATCAATGCTATAATATCAATATATTATATGATATTCTACTTCTATTGTATATAACGTCGAATCGTTTTTTCTCCGACGGGGGAAATCTATATTATAGGTATATAATATGTTAGCTAAAATTAAATCGTTTAAACGAAATCCGGGGAATCTGGAGGGTACAAACGGCGCCTCTCCCCCGTGACCGCAATTATATAAGTCCTCTGCACACACGGCCCTGCACATTCGCGCGCTGCGTACTCGGAGAATGCGTTAAATTTCCATTATTTGTTTTTTTTTTTTTTTTACAAAAAACTCTCCTCTATATCATAACAATAATAATATAATATACTTGCTTATTATTATTTCTCTACATTATACATATTATAATATTATTATTATCATATTCACCCTGAAATATATGCGCTCGCTCATATCGTGCGACACGGTCATCCGAACCCGCAATCGTTTAAATCGCCTCGACAAGTGGTGCGCAGCCACCCCCCCCCCCCCCCGTCCGCTGCGGCTCGTTGTCAGTTTCACTCCCCCGCCGCCCGGCCGCACCGACGACGGCGCGCGACGTCTGCAATAAACGGCTAATGCGTACTTGCCGGGCGGCAGGTCCGGTGTGCGATGACAAACGAGCCTGCCGAAGACGTCTGGTCATTATCCCATGTATAGATATAAGCGAGCGGGCGCGACGACCGGCAATTGATTCGATATCATTTTTTTTTTCTCTCTTTCAGTTTTCCCCCGAAAACGACGTGCGAACAAAAAATATAGAATAATAAAGAAAAAAAAAAAAACCGTTCACGCGCTCGCCGACGTAATATTATTATCATTATATATTATAGGAGGTACCTGTATAATATATATTGTAATGACGATGTATAGACCGCGACGACCTGCCCATTAAAATTTACACAGGCACAGGTATATTATATAAATATAATTTATTGTTTGGGATCTCACACGCGCGAGCCCGAGAGTAAAGTTATATATATAGTATACAAATATATAGGCACACATGATCCGCATCACCGTTATCAGTCACACGCCAAACAGCAGCTATTATAGTGCACAGTGTATATAGGTATAATATGTTGTTATATGCATCTCGTGCTATATATTATTATCTCATGACGTATACTATACTCTATATAGAGGTACAAACTGATTACATGCGCTATGACGTCCGCCCGCGAGCGAGCCTACCCCTGCCACGCGGTTGTCCGCGTCCGCGTGTTTCTGGTAATATAATATAATATAAATGCGCGATATAATAATAATATGGGAAAATAATAATATCTGAATTGCAATTTTTTTTTTTCACGCATTTAACGTATATTTTGCATATTATAATGATAATATTTTGTGTTGTGATAATAATATAATCTCGAGACGTGAATCGTAACAAACCCACGTATATATATTATATACCCTCTATATATAAACATATACGTAACAACATTATAATATGCGTGTGGCATGTGGTACACTGTATTGCACGCGGTAGTACATCACATAGAGTAATTTCATCAAACGTCGCCATCTCCTTTTTTCTTCAATATTATAAGAATTTTTTTTTAATTTACATGGACAATATAATATTTATATATTTATCATCAGTACCCTACCAATAAACATTTTAATATTGATTTTGAAATAAATTAAAGCACATCTGTGTTGAGTCTTATTAGGACTCTAAAAGTGGAAACGGTACACACGTATGAACTGATAGGACATGTTGGCAACGTTTAGGTATCCTTCTTTATTAGTTATTACTAAATAATAAAAATGGAAACACTTTACTGGTGAGTATATGGGCACTAAAATAGTATAATCTTGTTCTATTACAGTATATAATTACTTTTAAGAAATTATATACTATGATGAAATACGATTAATATAATATAATAATATTCTGCCAGTACTCGCCAGTTAAGCGTTTCCGTTTTTGGTATTTTGTAGGATAATCGTTGCCAACGTCATATCAGATTTCGCCATTACGGATACGATTTGAACTTTTAGAGTGCCATACTTACAGCTAGTGGTCTAATCAGCAGGCTGATCAAGTGTCTTTCCAATATTGTTCTGTAGTGCTAGCACAGTCGATTCCTCGATAATTGTCATTAAAAACCCAATGAAATGTATATTCCAAATAAAAACGACATTTATGTATTCTAACATTTCTATAACAATGTTTCAAAAATCATTAATGTTATGGAAATTCAATCAACTATTAATATAGTTGACTATTAATAATTACTATCAACTTTTTATATTTATGAAATCATTTCAAAATCATAATTCAAATGAAAGTAAAAGTACTTTTAATTTATTTTTTAGTGATATGGCAAATGAGTCTCTGTGACTAAGTTTACACTATATTCTATAATATTCTATATTTTTTCTATGTATTGATTTATTGCTTAAACTAAATTTCAAAAAATGTTATAACTGGTTAATTTAATGTGGTAAATGGTAAAATGATAATATAATTTATTGTTTTGAATTAAACTAACTTTGAACCTCTTCCGTCACACGTTGTTCCACAAGTTAAAAATGATTGATAAAAGACTTATTGAAACTTTGTCTCGACGGAAACGTACGCGTACCTACTCCTAGTTTAATTGACGTAACCAGTAACATGGAACTATTACCCTAAGCTTATAAGGTGTATTTAATTATTTATATAAAAAAAATAAACATTACCAACATTCTAATTTGTTAATAAGTATCTTAATAATAAGTATCTTAATTGGTAATTGACAACGGATAAAAAGCAGTCATAAAAAATATTCACGCAGGACATCGGTGATCACTGTTCAACCACAAAAACAACTGTAAAGATGTTTGTTAAAAGCAAAAAGTACCTAACCTACCTATCAAATAATTATTACTTGTAGAAAAAAATGAAAAATATAAAGTTATTTTTATTTGAGTTTTCCCAAATTAAATAAATTTTAAAGTACAAATAAAATGTACAAAACATACCAATTCTCAATACTTTGATCGAGTTCTACAGTGGTAATTAACAGTTCAATTACAAAAGTTCATGACAATCAATTATTGTAGATACAATGCAGGTTATCAATTGTTACTATTATTTTTTAATTTTTACTCATTCATTACCTATTGTTTTGATGTTTTATCAATATCGAATTTATCTACTCATATCTCCTGCTTTTCACAAACGTAACATGCATTAGCATCTCCAAATGACATCTAACTTTGAACAGCTATATCTCACAAACCATGGATTAATGAAAAATTGAAATTTTATCGTAAGAATTCAGAAAAAATAGATTGATTTGTCACTATTTGATGGTGGCTATTAACCAATGAAAATAAAGGTAAACAAATTGCAATTTTTTTTAATTTTAGAAAAGTATGTAGGTATAGTTAACTATCTAATTCAGCCGAGTCGCGATAACTCGAATTCAAAGGGGGATAAAACTTCACTTCGGGATTTGTATTATTCGAGATATCTAACTAACTTATAGGGGAAACATTGTTTAGGGATGTAAAACACAATATTCGAGTTGTCAATTTTTTTGAGTTATCGCAACTCGACTGTATTTGAAAAAAAAATGATTTTTTTCGAAATAATGTGTGTGCATCGATAGAATAATCACTCTGTATAGGTATATTTATTACCTATACATGCAACTTGTGCGTACTATAATATTATCTCATGTTTATAGCTACAGACTGATTGCATACAATGTGCCTGCTCCTCCCACGCCGTCGTCCTAGTTTGTTTCTTGTAATATGTTTAGGTATAGGAAAATATCTAAACTGCCGTTTTCGTTTCATACGCGTGTAGGTACGATAATATTTTGTGTTGTGATAATAATATAATCTCGGTACGCGAACATTGTAACAAACCTATACGTAACGTACACAGCATTGAATGCGTACTAAACAAAATGTATACTACACATGTACAACATATATATTATATAGAAACACGATATAGGAAACGAGCTAATTCGCGTACAATTATATATTTATATTTGAATCTATATAGGCATAATGTGATATGTATATTGAGAGATTTTCGACAGAAAGATTGCAAACGAATACTAATATAAGCATTTCGATCGATCGCACTCCAGTGAAATAAGAAAAAAAATTAAACACTAACACTTTCCGGGCTAACTTGACGGCTAGTGTCACGTGTATGCCGGTCGACAGAGTAGATTAAAAAATAGCTTTTCGAGAATATAATAGACTGCACAACTCTCAATAACAAGTAATTGAAATTAGAAATTCTGCGTATATTATATAGGTAACCTACCTAATTAAAATATTACGTATTTTAATATTGTACCGTTTGTGATGTTGAAATTTCCGTTGAACTACTTGTCGCGCGTAGGCTCATACTTAACTTATTTAATTATGTGATGTGCACGATGGTATAATATCACCTATCCCATATATGTGGTATAATAGGTCACCAATAAGTTTTTGTTTTTTTTTTTTTTTTTATATCCATAAATAATATACCATGCGTAACCGCACCTGTGAACCGGCTGCAATATTCGGCGTGTAGTTTTAGATTTTTTAGTCAAAACAAATTCGTAAAAAGTGGTTTAAAAACGTTTATTGGATATATTGTAATGTGTACTAATAATAACACTCAGTCGCAGACACGAGCTCGTTCGAAATAATAATGATTACCGATTTGTTTATAGTTTCTGCAGAATACACGCGCAAAACTGTATCAGACTTCAACACCAGCACATAGTAATAATATCGCGTGTTCAAATATTACCAACACAGACAATAATTTAAATATAAATAGTTTAATAGTTGTTGAACAAACTAATTGCAATCACCTATAATAAACCGTCCGACTTAACTTTATTATAGTCTATACACTCTATACAGGTATTGTTAGATATCAAAAAAAAAAAAAATATGTATTTGCATTAATCGATTAATATATTATGCTATTGTGTATAGTTTGTATTCCATACAAGTTACAGTAAAACATATTTGATTGGTAGTGTGGAAATTCTACGAAACATACCTATTATAAAAAAAAAAAAAAAATCTTTATTGGAATATTATTTAAAATAAAAGTTATATTGACGTAGACATCTATATATATTATAATATTATACATTAATAAATTTATGCTTATTATTGTAAGAACTAAAAGTACATTACAAGTGACGACTGTCTTATTAACAAATTATTTGTCAAAATACTTAAAAATATTTATTATTCTTTTTTTTTTTTTGCCACTTCATATGAAATGTTTCGTTTTGATGATAAATTATTATTTTATTTGCAAACCCTCAAGAATTAAAAATGTAGTACTTAAATTGAAGGAAATATATTTAATTCATCGTGTAATGACCTACAGGAATTTTAATAGAGTAATAATTATTCCGTTTTAAACGAGGAATCACATTTATATATATATGTTCAACCCGGACACCAGGTACATTATATATGTCTGTAAAAAATGTTTTTCTCCGAGGTTAGCACTTTGGTCTTTGAATAGGTATTGTACAACAATAGTAGGTACAATAGTATCATTAGTGTCAATAAACTACATTTAAACATTTTGTCGTTTATTGATGGTGTGCTATAGTAGGTATCTATTCTACTCTTAATGTAGTGATTAAAATATAATGTGAATAATGGAACAGTAAATCCCCTACAATACGTTTCAAAAATATCGTTATAACCAGCTGAATTTTGAAAATGTGGTCTAATGAAATGAAAAATACGTGCTTATGATAATAGCATGTCTCGAAAAGCGATCATGGTTTTAATTAATATACTCTAAAAACATATAGAAAATATAATTGCAGAACCATTTAAAAATAAATATATTTTTAAGCTTTTCACAGAAAAAATAATAAAATTGTAAGTAAAAAAAAGAAGTCATCATCTAGCTTATAGTTTATTACACATTAATCAAAATTAGTGATATTATTCAGATACACATTGAAACTGGCTGGAGTAAAATATTCTAAAAAAAGTTAGATGAAATAACGATTCCAAAAAAATTGCCACGGTAAAAACAAACATATAATTTGATACCCGTTGGCTGATTTGTAAATAAAATTAATCTAATATATTTATTTGTCAAGTTTGAATTATTATATTTTCGGCAATTTATTCATTAATAATAATTATTGGAAAACGGTATATTAAAAAACTTAATCATCTTATGACGAGACCAAATCAATTTTCACATTTTTAAATGTCTCTCGCAGTATGCTTACACAATTGTTGTTCAGTTATATTTTATTATGTGTCCAATATGGGTTATTCACGATAATAAAATTGCTATAAGTCCCAAACCCTGAATTTATTAAAACTATTATAATCTATCGTACATCGTGTATTTACCATATTACAATTTATAATATATACGGGACATTTTCTGAGACGAATTTGTTTACTCACATCGATGGATTTAGCGTACGTAGACAACTTAATCTTTAGCTTAATCGCGTATATTATTATGGCCAAATACATATTATTTAAGTATAGGTAAATAGCCAAATAGGTAATTCGGTTTTAGTAAATCTATAAACCTATGGAATTTAAATAATAGTTAGACAACCGGTGGCGATACGCTAAACTCGTAGGTATTTATATTATATACAAGATGATTCACCAAACATGCACGATGCACAACACAATTGTTTTCTATATGATAATGAGTATAATCAATTTTTAATTTTTGGAATATTATTAAGTATACTTACTTAAGGACTGTATTTTAAAATACTTAGATTTTTCATACCATTTGAGGTCCTAGCTTCAGTGGCGATATCAACTTCTTTTATTTAAAATAAGATTTTTCCTTTAAATTGTTAACACATTGACGTCACACCGTCAGCAGTCATGTTTTTTCAAGTCATAGGATACCATGAATGCATAGCATTGGCCAATATTCAAAGCGATGCTAATTGACAGAATTAGTTGTAATTCTATAGCAGCCATGACCTTCAATGTGTTGATTAGAGATGGGTTTTTTGAAAATGTAGACGTATCTAAATCAAAATTAGAACGAGTAGTTTTTTAGTCATTTAATTTTGTGTGTTTACTGAGGATGATATAGGTCCAAGATAATGGGTTTGAACTACAATGATTTGAAACATATTTTAATAAATTGTAAAAATATTTGAGCATATAATAAATTAGTAAACTAGATCCAATATTACTTCTGTTTTATATTCTTAAGAACTATTATTAGTATAGGTACAGATTTTAATAGCTCGAAAACTACTTCTTTAAATTTTGATTTGGGTGCATTAAAATGTTCGCAAAAATCATCTGCTTAACAATTTATACCAAAAAAGTTGGATACTCATTTGGAAAAAAAACAACGTTTGCATCGTCACAGGACAGTTCCCGAACAGCATAAAAATTTAAATACTTGAAAACGTCGTCCTTGAGAATAGGTATCCTTAAAACTTTACAAATCAAAATTTAAATATATTCACTGTTACAGGAAAAAATGGGGGTTAGAATGCTTGGCGAATCACCCTATATACATACACACACGCACACACACACACACACACACACACACACAGCAGTACGGTTTATAACACGCGGTGCGTCTGTTAAACCATCGATTTCTATCTCGTTGCGGCGTTTAACACTGCATATGACGGGGTGGTACAACTTACCGTACAAGTATGGTATGTATATCTATATATGTGCGTGTGTGCTCGGACCACGCTCGGGAAACAGTTATATCGTTCGATTGATGTCGGTGAAGTGTATCGGACTTACACACACACACACACACACACACACACACACACGCTATCTTCGACGGGGTAGTTTAGTGTGGTGGTTAACTGACCGCCCGAGAATTGGCCGTCGGTAACGACTCGCCATTCAGACCGCGATAGTTCTTCAAGACTCGCGGGCGTGTAGGCGCTATTATGCGCTAATTGCGATGTGCGGGAGTAGGAATGGAGAGGATTTTTTTTTTTTGGGGGGGGGGGGGGGGGGTGAAGGAGATTTTCAACCTCAGACATAATATTATAGAACATTATTTTACAACGGTCAAAAACATAATATACATGTTAGCGTTAAAACCATGCGAAATTGCGAAATGGTGTTTTTTCATTAAATATCTAGGTACTTAGTGTGTAATACCTAGTTAAGACGATGAATTTTTAAAATGATTTTTAAATTTTGTAATCATCTTGTAGATAAAAAATAAATAATACATAGTAGCAGGTATTCCTCGTTTCAGATATAGGCTGGACTTAATAAACCAACTTAATTTTTAAACATTGTAAACAAGTTACATTATTATATAGAAATGTCTGAAATTATTGTATATAGGTATTTTTTATATTCCTTATTTTTTCATGTACTTATTACCTTCTGAAATTTTCTTTTTTTTTCATTTTTGTCCAGATTTCCATTTGGTCTAAATGTATTTGAAAAATTTATTCAATATTTTTTAATATCAAAATAATAATTTTACAGGGATTATATAAAATAGATGGGTAGGTTATTCAATAAATTGATATCTATATAGGTAGTATATTAGTTAAATTTAAAAGTAAATATTTTGACTAAAGTAGTACGAGTTAAATTTAAAAAAAAATAGCTTAATTTCATAATTTTACCATAACAGTGAATATCGTCTATCATATAATATAAAATACAATTTGTGTAATTATTTTTATTTTTTTCTCAGGTGTCTACCAACGTCCGCCAACAATAATTACGGTTCACGAGCATCGCGAACTTGAAATCATACACAGATTAACTTCGATAACAAAAGGATAAGACTAATAAAGTAATTTGTTTTGTTTTGTTTTTTTTTTTTCAGTAGTTATATATTTATATTTAATAGTGCCTATGCGATTTTTTTTTTTTTTTTTGTTATTGTACAGTTTAAATATTTCTGTTTTCTTCTCAACGCCATAAGACCTTTTCCCGATAAGTATACAAACGTATACAATAATATTATATAATCGGCGTAAGCTTAATAATAATAATTATAATAATATACCAACTCGTACGCAGGTACATTATGTTATGTTATTACACTAAATATTTATAAAATGTAAGTATAACTTAATGGTACCAATCGAAAAAGACGTGTCGACTTTTCTCGCACGCACCGTACGGTTATAATTGTTTTATTTTTGCCACCATTATGATAAAACGGTATATAATATTATATAGGTGTTGACCTATACCTACGTGTTTAAATTTCGCGAGAATAATAATATTGTTTGTACATAACCAATGTAATATTTTGAAAATTTTATAGTTACCCGGAAAACCGAAATATTATCACAGCATCTACATAAAGAGCGTCGGTTTTTATGATATTATATTGTATTACACACAAAATAACACATATATAGACATAAATATGCGCAATTTTTTCAATACGACGTCAATTTAATAATTACCATAATTTTGTAAAACTAATGCCATTCCGCGGCCACTGCATAAAAACCACACCCACTCCGCCGCTCGCGTACATATTATTATTATTTTGAACACCGACAGCTTAACGTTTTTTTTCTTCTTTTCTCGATCGTACACAATTATTATTATTTGAGGTACTAGTGTACGCGATAACCACGTGAAAAGTATTTTTCACTCCAAACACCATAGAGCAGTTGGCGCTTTTCCAAACATATTTCTTTAACGGCCTATTGACCGCTTTGAGTAGTCACTTTTCGACCACATTATATAATATTATTATAATGCTACATTATAGTGCCCGTACACTGTTACCGTCAAGGTTCGAGATTTTTCCGTTTAGATTACGCGTATTTTATATTGTGCTCCTCCGGTACGCAAAACAATAACAAAATTATTAAAACGACAATTTTCCCGTTTAAAACTTACAACATAACTATATAATACTCGTCACTATATTACTGTTCTTGATTTCATTTTGAATCCAACCCAATCTCGCCTAGAATAATATGTAAATTTTATACTTGATGTAAGCATAAAATAATATGCTGTACACTAGGTATGTATATAATATGATTAGATGACTATGAAGTACTTATTATCAAAAACCGAACCCCGTTTGTGTACAGATGTTTTTTTTCCACATATATATATATATATAAATATAAATATATAATTTGTTTATTATTATTATAATTATTATTAATACGCCGTTATTAAAGTAATATTAAAAAGTTAAAACTAAGTAATTGTAAGACGCGACTTAAACTGGGCGCAGAAACGTACAAAGTGCTGTTTCGCATATATTTATTGGCCGAAGCCACGGTAATGTACACGCACAGACATCTGTTAAGTAAATAGTGCTAAAATGTTTATTTTATTATTATTATTATTATTATTATTATTATTATTATTATTATTATGTTATTATTATCATTATTATTATTATTTTTTTTTTATATATAAATAGAAGAGAGTTAAAAAAACGTTGATAATTAAGATTCCAAAAATATATTTACCGTCCCCGTTTTAAATTTAAAAACATATGTATATATTATATTGGTCTTGGATACCTACGATGTCTTAGATCTGATATAATATATTTTATAATATTTGGTGTTACATCTATCTCACACACTTAACCGCTGAACCACCCTTATATGTTCATTTAACTTTTTTCGAATTATCCATGAATGGTCGGTGTCATTTGTATACAATATATAATACATAAATACCCTACTCTAACGCGTATAACTTCGACTGCGCGTGAAATTATAATAATTATTCTTATAGTAATTTTCTATGTTCCAATGGCGTGGATAGTTTGCGTGAATGATATTAGTCAGACAATTTGGCTCATGCAATTATCTGTATACAGAAAATAATATGTTAGCTGATAATATAAGAATAAAAAAAGCATTTAAAAACATTTTTATTTTTTTTTTTTACGATCGAAGATTCACGATAAATAACTCATCCGGATGACATCAAGCAACGATCGAATAGGACGAGTTTTCGTTATTTGTCGGGATTTCGATTTCGTCGTCCAACGAAGTATATTATATTATCCGGAAGACCGGAACTCCCTTCCGTGTTTGATATTGTTAAGGGGCTTACGCGTGTCGCCGACTATTGTCGGCTTACAGTTTTTGACTCTGTAAAATCACATAACATCCTATAAAGGTATAACATGTCACCACCACGTGTCTATATATATATATATAACCATTATCAACGAAAAGTTTCTAACTCGTCTTCTATTTCTATATGTTTCAACAACAGGCTTTGAATTCCTTAAGTGGTAACAAAATTGTATGTATAATTTCTTTCAGCCTTTTTTTTTTTTTTTAAATTAGGTAATAATTAATGTTTTTTTATTATTATTATTATTATTAATGAGATTAATTGTTTATTTCGTTTTATTTTTATTTTTATTTTTTTTGTTTATATGTAATCGTTGTATAGTTGTTAAATAATTGTTTTACACGATTGTACTACCTATACTTGTGTAGGGCTATCGTCTGCAATTGATGGCAATAATAATTGATATGTGAATTATGCTAATAAGTTGATGTTAATAAAGTATGAAAAAATGGGCTACACGACGTGAACGGGTATTGTATATATACATAAAACGATTCCCCTACACACAAGCGTATAATATTTTGTTGTTGCGATCCAATAACACCGTGCGCCTAGGTGCCCAAGGCCGTATCTGTGGCGGGTCCAGGGGGTCTGCCCCCCCCCCAAAATTTCTTCAATATGTCTTATTTTTAACCAAATATCAAAACCTAAATTCAATAAAATTACAATATACATGTTTTAGACCTACTCCCTCCCCCCCCGAAAAAAATTTCTGGATACGGCCTTGCAGGTGCTTGATATACATTTTGTGTCGCCTATTTTCTCTCCTGCGCCACAGTATAATACAATTCTGTGCACGATAATTAAAGTATACGCCATCTATCCTGCGGCAAAGCAACCGCAGACGCTGCAGGAAAGCACATTATACTGTACCTACACACGAAAAACAAATAACGCAATAACAAACTATATACAATCACGTCGTCGGAGTATCACAAAATATGATATACCTATATATATATTATACAGTATATAAATATTATATTGTGTTCGGTTTTCAAAAATCGGACGTGCTTATTTGTTAACCGTTATCGCGCGGGTACACGCTCGGTACAGAGGTAGGTACCGCGTCGCGTATATTTGTACGCCAGTGATATTATATTATACCATATAACACATTATTATCCGTATATGTATATATTACTTATAGTGTATTGACATTATTTATTTCGTTGTCGATAAACGCACTACAGATCGACCGAACTGCACCGCATATAGTATAGGTATATTAGATGCGAACAAAAATCGCACACGAAAAATTCCTGCTCGACGATATTGATATTATAATAAAAAATTATAAATACATAAGCAATATAGTAATATAATATATGTTTGTGAATATATGTACACAGTACGATAACATGGCTCACATTCATAACTGTATCGATCTCTGTTTGTATAATATTTAAAACGTCATATATTATATATTATTACCTGACCTACTTATTACCATGCCAGAATTTAACTAAAACGATCGTACTACATATTTACGGCTGAAAATTAATGATTTCATAAGATTTTTAACGTAGTTAGGTAGTTAAAAAGTTGAGTTGAATGTTTGTCTCAGTTTTTTTTAGTTTTTTTTTATTGGCTTTCTTGTTTTTGCTACTACACAAGAGGATTCCAGCACCTACTCGTATGATGTGTTGTCTCAATCTTACTAACGCATAACATGGGTACCAAAATGTAAGTTCAGCAGCTCTTATTTCATATCTTAATTATTATAGTAAACTTACATAATATTACCAAACTTCAAGATAAGAAAAATATCTGTGTTCTCTCGTTGGGTTTTACGATATTTACATTTTTTAAATGAGTTATGAGCCGGTCTCGTAAGTTTATGCCCTAAAAAATGTTTAAATAACCATGCAACTATGCACTAAAACCTAGCAAAATTTGCATTGAAATATATTGTATTGAAAACTTCAAAAATATGCATTTATATGCACTATAAATCTAAAACTATGCACTAGACTTACTATAAAAGTGTGTGGATTAAAAAAAGAGGAATTCATAGGCAATTTTTGAAATAAAAATAAATATACCATTCATATTTTAAAAGTTTTATTTATAATAATTTTACTTTGTGACAATTCTCATACATTGTATACAATGAAAAAATATAAACTATTGCATTTTTCATCAACATTTTAGTTTTTTCATAATATAAAAAATGCACGTTAATATAATACCTATAATATCAATAGGAATATCAAAATTATGAATAATATACCCAATAAAATAGAAAAAGGTATAAATATGCCAAATAGGCAAAAAAAAACTTTATAAATATGGAAAAATATATATGCAAAATAAAACTTCACATAGGTACCTACTTAACGATTTGAAATAGATTTCTACGTCATCTAGGATAATACAACTTAAAAATAACAACATATCTTGGCAAGATTCATATGTTAATGCATGAACTTACGAGCCCTGGACTTATGAGTAATATAAAATATTGATATTGAAAAATGCTCAAATTTCTCTTAGAAATTAAAATAACATGTTTACATATATTTGTCAAGGTTAAATAATAGAGTGAACTGACCTATTTTCAAAACTTAAAGCTTAAGAATATTATATTATTATTTTCGTTGGAATTTTACGATATTTAAATTTTAAGTGAGCATTTTTTTAATATTATATTTTACATGTTCATCATCTCATTTAAAGATTAAAATATCGTAAATATCTGACTAAATGACACAGATAATGTTCTTACCTTTAAGTTTGAAAATAGTCGATCCACTCTAATATTTTAGCTAACAACACAACATTGGAACTGAGGGATGTGCATTTTGGTATAATGTCATAGGCGTGCGCAGGGTTTTGTATCAGGTGCAGCATATATTTTTAACCGGTCCTAAAGAACATAATAAGCAGCCCACTTATTTCCTTTATATAGCCGTCCAAACCCCCCCCCCCTCCCCCCGTCCAATTCTGTTTAGCACCACTGTGCTAATGGTTAATGTGCTATTGTCATTGTAGTTGTGTCTGTTTCTGTAGACTGTAATCTAGTGTGTGCGTCGAATTTCTCCAATAATACTCATCTATTTTAAGACTTGTATTGATAAAATAGTATTATTATTTTTCATTTTGATAACACTGAACATTTTTATTTTAATTTAAGTATAAACTCAATATGTTTAAAATTATTCATTCTATGTAATAGAATAAATAAGTAAATATCTACCAGCCCACTAAATCCAAAATAAATTGTCAGGTGCAGCGAAAGCAGTATTCACTGCACCCGTGCGCACGCCTATGATGCTATGCGTTGGTAAGTCGGATACAACACTTGCGAGTTCGATATCCTCTTACCTTTTACAAACTTACAACCAACAACCGAGTAAAACCGTTATTTCCAAAACCTAACTGATATGGTTGTGTTGAGTAAGACACTAAAACTATATGTATTGTCATCACTCATCACATACCATAAATACAGAATTATTATATAAAATGCGACAATAAAACTCAATAATGAGAGTAATTTGCACGACCTCTACAACTTATAAAGTCCCAATAAAAGCAGTATATTTTTATTGTCATTATGATATACTTTATAATATTATTTTATCGGAAACATTTCAAATTATGTGAAAAAAGATCTCATCAATCAATCGATTCCTGTTGATTGACCAAATAATCCATTCCGTGCAGTCAGTTGTCGCAATAACAAAAATCTTGTGCGCATGTGTCTATTGATTCAAATCACTGAAAATTTTTTGTGATTATTATATTTAAATAGGCAGTGAAATTTCGAACGGCGCAAACCAACAAACTTCGGTCTACACGGAACAGTATACAGAATGACACACATACATACTTATACCATAATATATTATAGGTCACTCGATTCTACGTGGTGGCCACGGTGCCTATATAGCTGTCGTAATAATATATATTAGGTACTTACGATATCGTGTGTGTGTGTGTGTGTGTATGTGTGTGTGTGTGTGAATGTATATATATATATATATGTGTGTGATAGGCGCACTGGACTTACTGTCAACCTTGGACCCGGTCGTATAGCATATAACCAATATATATACATATAATATGTATATATATAAACAATAAATATATATATATATCATATATTATTATATCGCTGCACCGTGTCGTTATCGATAATTGACGCAAGTTGTTTACTCTCCGCAACACGACTTATTGTTTTAAGTGAGCGTACCTATACTTATACTACATATATTATATTATAATATAGTGTATTTTTATTTTTAACAAAAAAATTATTCGTAATTAAAAATTTTTTTTTAAATATGAATATTATTTGGTTTGTCTCTACAAACGAGGTATACACAATTTGGTATTATTACACGAGCACATTCAATGATTGAACGTTTAAAAAATTAAAAACGTATAGCTGGTATTGTTTAGCTATGCCGGTTTGTTGAACATTTTCAAATAAGCACTGGTTTTATGACAGGTTATAGTATTATATATTAATTTCATCTAGATTGAAATTCCTGTTTTTATATTAAGTTAATTTTGTCGAATGCAAAAAATATTGTTTTAGGAAAACATTATCCCAAATACAACTGCAAATTATGTATTCTATTCGGAATAGTTATACATTGACTACAGCGCTCTCTCCCCCTCCCCCCCCCCCCCCCATAATGTATATAATATATCATAATGTTAAGCACATTTTTATTCTTTTAAAAACAACTCGATGGAATTTTACTATAGTTGCAATGAATGATCTTTAACAATACATTTCATAATGGTGAACATTTGATAATACATGTCAATAAATATAACTACGTAGTAACTTATACACAACAAATATCAATAATAAACAAAGTTATATCTATGATAAGTCTAAATCGATACACTGCACTTTCACTCTTAGAACGAGAAAATTCCCACCTCTTACCCTGAACGAGCCAACCTTGCTGACCACGCAGATCACTCGCTACCTAGGCATGATAATTGACCAACGTCTTACCTGGTCTCTTCATATTTACAACAAACTTCTATCCTTAAATGATCGATTTCTTCTTCTCCGCTCTCTTCTAACTTCCAGCCACATAAAATTACCAACCAAACTACTAATTTATAAACTCCATCTTAAAACAATGTAGAGGTACGGAATCCAATTATGGGGCTCTGCAAACATTTCAAACATCAACCGTATTCAGCGCTTCCAATCCAAAACCCTCCAAGCAGTGGTGGATTTAAGTGAATATAATTTAGGTGGGCTTCAGTACAAAATTTAGGAGGAAGCCCTGTCGGCATTTGCCAGCTAAACGACCGTTAAATCCACCACTGCCTCCGATCTGTACCTAAAGCACCTTTTTACGTTTCCAACCAGTCCTTACATAATGATCTTGCCATCTCACCCATCCACGATCTAACTAGAACTGTTTACAAATGATTCAACTTAAATTTTCAAAACCACACAAATCCTTTAATCAATAGCATCAACTAATAAATCAGGTAATCCCAGAAGGATACTGAAAAGGCGGTGGTGTCAGGACTTATTAACCTAGCTAATTGTCCATATTGTATTTATAATATTATTGTTAACATATTATTGTAAATGTATATAAATGTATGTAAATAACTAACAAAGCGCCCTTAAATCAGTTATTTTTCCAGACTAATATCGTAAATCTTTTTTAATTATAATGTTCAACATTGTAACAGATTGTAAATTATATTATGAAAAATAAATTTTAAAAAAAGTATACCGTTATAAGTTTTTTTTTTTTAGTTTTTTACACCATTTCTTACGTGATTAAATGTAACAATATTGGATGATATTAGGATATGTGAGTAATTTATGATTAAATACTATTACATCGATAAAAAAAAATAACTTAAAGTATAGCTATATAGGTGTACCTTTGGATACCATTGGAAAAATATTATACATCAATAATCAGAGTGTAACCCATTTTAACAGAAACCATACATATAATATCATATAATATGGATACTAGGTACCTATACCATTGATTATAAATACTATAGGTAGTATTCATAAATGTATAACCAACGATGGATGATACTCTGATATATAACTAAGTAAATATTGAAAAAAATATTCATTTTAGAAATAAATATGAATGG
Source organism: Metopolophium dirhodum (assembly GCF_019925205.1). NCBI lineage: Eukaryota > Metazoa > Arthropoda > Insecta > Hemiptera > Aphididae > Metopolophium > Metopolophium dirhodum. The sequence continues at coordinate 60,260,534 of NC_083560.1, read as the reverse complement.
GTTAATTCGTCGTCATTGTCAACTTAAATAAAAGACACTTATTTTCTGAATATAATTTGTATATAACGCCATGCAATAAAGTTTTAATATTGATTTTCGATAACAATTTATATTGCAAATATTTTTTTACGTAATTACCTTCCATATTATACTATCGTAAATATATATAAAAATTAAAGATATTTATCTAATCAGATATAATATATTATTAGAATGAAAAAAAATTATTATTTTAAGTTTATTAATATTTTGACTTGAATATTTTTACATAGAATACTTTAACTTAGATTCCAGTGGCATGTATGGGATTTTTTTTACAATATGGCCCAATTGTATTTTTTGATTGTAACTTATAATTATTATGATATCAGGCATATTTCATGGCTAGATGTCTGAATAATATTAACTTGAAACCATGGTTACATAATGTTTGTATGACGTTAATAAATAGGCCATTCCCTTAAAATATATTATTAAGATGTACCTCTCAAGTAATTTGAGCCTGTAATATATTGTACGTTGTTGGTGCTCAGGAACTCGACCATCTATTTAAATCGATATTTTACAAATATAATGCACGTACATTTTTTCAAATAGGGTAGGTAGTAGGTACCCGTTGATTTTTTGAAAACCTATCGCTCATATGTTAATATTTTTGTAAATTATAACAATATAATGATAGCCCTACGGCAATATAATAGGACAACAACTAGCTTTTGAGTTAACCGTCATACGCGGAATTCTATAGACTAAAATTAGTCACTGCGTCTGAAATTATAGCGCCTAGCCGAATATGTAATAATATGTAATTTACTGTTGATACATAAAGTATTTAAGTACTAAATACGGGTGGTGCTGCTGAGTGCCTGCCCACAAATGTTAAATTCTGCTACTTTATATTATATTAAATATCCTATTTGCTAATTGTACATAATGTTGTATAGATTGTAAATTACTTAAATAAATAAAAAAAAAAAAAAGTATTACATTGATCAATTAAAACACTTAGACCAATTTATATACAGTGTAAAATATAATGTTTTTAGGTTTCTGTGTAACAACGTATTGCCGTATTGTATAAAATATTTGAGATGGTAAAATTCGTAGCATTTGTCAAAAACACGAAACGATGAACCGTCGTTTAGCGATTTCGCCGGAACAGCCACTGGTGGCGTCAAAATATTAATTGTATACACTATACGTGACATATAATATATGCATGTATGAACGGTGTATGGACAACGGAACTTAATATAATATTATATACAACTAAAACAAATGTGAACTGACTTTGTACAGTACTTACCTGCTTATATTTTTGTTTGATTTTATTAATCAATTTTATTCATTAGCATACAATAACTTATTTTGTCTTCGCTATCAAAATTATGAATACCTATTTATTTGTATGGATAAATATCATAACTTTTAAGACATTATTTTCAGTATAGTTTTTACTTTTTATTAAAGTCTGTAACAATCACTAAAAACAATAGAACCACTAAATAGCATTATTTGTATTATAATGTTTATAGCTTATAATATAATATATAATATTATGTAGATCGTATATATATACAGAATACAGGATTAATTCAATTATATAATATTATAAAGTTCTTACTTCTTAGGAATTGTAAACATTGAGAAAACTACGTCGATGCTTATTAAAACGAGTGTTTTATAGTACTTATTATACGCACTGTCTTAATATTATATTATGCATTTCTAACATTCTTTTACTATTACTATATAATTGTATAACATTAGGACCAATTAACGATGTCAGTTTAACGTCCGATTTCTCGGGCCTTTATATATTGATCAAAAAAATAACATTTTTCGTTAGTATGTATACATAGTATTGTGACAAATTAATTTTTTTAAATGTATAAAATATATTTTTTTAGTTCAATCTATTTTTGCGAGTTACGGTTATTCTGAAACTAAACGTTTACATTTTTTTGTGTGAATATTGTCTAATATTATGTAAGTCCGTTTCTAGTATATCCGTTAAGGCTGGTTTGGTCCATCTGTACCTAAACTAATACCAGAGCAATTTCGGTTTTAATAGGCTTGCTCAATATATTTTCGGTGTAAAAATCACAGTCGTCGATTTTACGTATACGGTAGTATAATATTATTGTCTCGGATATTTACATATTTAGCGCAGACTGCGTTTGCAAGTCGTATTATCCATTCTTAGACTTTGTCGCCGTAATGTGACTTTAACATCTGCGATCTTACTGCTATTTCTATATATATCATGTACTATAAACTTTCAGAAGGGGAGGGAGGCTCACTCGGGGGCTATATCTTTGACACCACTATCAGATTTCTGTGGCAAACGATTTATTTCTAGTCACCACTGTCAAAGTAAAACGTCCGCACGAGTCATCGCGACCGTAAACGTGTGCCAAAAGACCTGACCACGAGAAAAAAAAATCAATTGCAGATTCAAAAGTCAAATCCGGGACAAGTCATAATAACGGCAAACGACAACCATTATCATACACCGTACAGCGTGTTTAAAAGTCGTACCGGACCACTACTATTATATAATATATTGTATTATATTATACACGCTCTGACGAAGCTTTTTCCAAAAACTATGTCCCGAGCCCAATGCCGATGGCTGCACTACAATAATTATCGCGATAACGACTGCGCCCGCGTATAATATACTATTGTCTATTACCAGCGGTACACACTACACCGCCGCGGGGACAATCTGTGCGTGAATATCTTTACGTTACAATGTCTGTCTGTCAAGTGCGTTGCGGCGCGGCCCCGCGTAGTCGTACACCCTCCCCGCCGAAACCTCCCACGTATCCATCACCCCCTAATCCGACACTACCCTTCATAATATATACGCGTCGTACACGACGACCGCCGCCGCTGCGAAGAGGGTATATAAATCGTATATAGCGTGTACACGGCGAAACGCGTCGTGACGTCACGGCGAGCAGAAATTTTTCCGATTTTACATCACTGATACATCACGTTTGCGCCGAAGGGTCCTCCACGGTCGGTCGCGTTCTCCTCCAGTACCTCCACCGCGGCTATACAGGCGCACGCGAGTCCGTGACATTTTATTAGTTTGCCGCCGTATTGTTATATAATAATAATAGTAATAATAATAATAATAATAATGGGTTATACGCCGTGGTCGTGGTTTGGAAGACGATGATGAATTATAATAATTTAATACGTCATCGGTCTGTAACCGCAACTTTTTCAGGAACTTTCCCATAAGACGAAGACATGTTGCGTCCACAGTCACAATATGATTGCCAGCCACAATAAACGCCGCGTCAACACCCAACGTCCGCGAAAAAATTTTGACTTGATACTATCGGTTATGCTATATGACTATATTATGCGGATAAATAGTTTTTTCGTAAAGATAAACAACTTGTAATGGTATCTACGTGACTTTGTTAAATGCTCATTCCTTTGTAACAACTAACTATAACTAAATAGGGTGATTATCACCAATCATGCTCACGCCTTTTACTTCCTCGAATAATAAGTTTATTCAAATTATGAATTTTGGAACTTTTAAGTATCTATAGTCTATTATAAGAACCATATTATTTTCAAATACTCAAATATTTATGCTATTTTAGAAATGTGCTGACCTTTGTTGCATGTAAATTGTGAAGCATATGACGTTTATAAAAATTATGATCAAAATTCAAACAAGTAGTTTTTGAGGTATTTCAATTTTTGTACAAAGGATAACGATAATAGATTTAGATGATATGGGAGCAGATATGGAATATTTCATATTTTTTAAAAAAAATTTTCATGGAATATTATCCTTAATGTACAAAAATAAAATAACTTAGAAATTACTTATTCGAATATAAATTTACTTAGGAAATGTATATACATTAACATTTTCAAAAAAAAACATAGGCTTAACAATTAGTGAACATAAAAAATTTCGTTTCACTTTTTAAAAAAAATATTTCTACCACCCCAGTACCTCCACCACAAAACATTCTAAAAATTATAGAAAATAATACGGTCAATGAGTATAGGTAATTAAAAATTCCAAAAATTAGTATTCGATTCATGATTAAGGAAAAATAATTTTTGGGGTGGGCATCATTGGTTAATCATTCTAAAGGACTTGCTACAAGGATACAAATTAATGTGCAGAAATAAAAATAATATTTTTTGACGAAATTAAGTTCTCACGTATACTATCACGTATCTCAACGATATGTTCACTTATTTTTATGAAATACAAACCTCTGAGCATCTATTCAAGCAAATTCAATATACCTTTATATATATATACAAATTTAACACAGATCGTTGTGCGTGCAATGCAATTACGAATGAACGCGAATGCATATACAATAAGTAGGTAGTTAATATTTTGATATTCGTATATTAATCCATTTCTACACTTTATATATTCAATACATTATTCCCCGTTACCTTTTCATTATTCAGTGGATTTTTTTTTTATTATCATTCATTCGTTCAGAAAAAGATTATTGCAGTTCATTGCATGGTATTTATACAAATTGGCGATTATAGCCACCTAGGTTTAAATGTTCTTTGAAGTATGTCGGTATTTACTATTAGTTGTAAAGACGTTCGATTTGAGTATGTATTTGTACCACAGATATAGTACTCAATCTATTGCAAACTCCAACCATGAATTGAATCATCAAGGTCGGGGGGCAATTGTATGCTATTTTATATGGTAAATAAGATAAATTTGACTAATCTATTTATTATTTTTACACCTGTTGTTTTTAAAAAATAAAAAATATTTTATATAAGTAAATCATTTTACATTTACTATTTTATTTTACCATTAAAAACGATGTTATTCCTAATACATTTTGTATAATTAATGAAATGTTTTGCACCCCGAGAAAATGGCGGCCGTCCATAGCTGAGCTTCACTTGATAACAATGCAAATTATTTAGGAGTACCTTATCTAGTAAGTATAGATATCTGTGATTTGTACGTATAGGATAATATTATGTTCCCAGCTATATAATATAAAATGTTTATCAAATAGTGGGTCAGTGATCTTTTATTTAGGTTGGAACCTACCATAATAATTAACAATAGGTACTGCAGTCTATACGGTTTTAGTCTTTTAGATAAATGGTTATTTCGAGATAAGAATTTAAAAAGTACTTTTTATATTATTTGAGTTGTTTGCTCTAAACAATTTTCAAATTAATCTAATGAAAACATATTATTCGTTATATCGTATAAATACAGATTACATCTGTATGTATAATATACATATTATTTATTTATTCTATATACCAGATATTATACCTACAATACATATCACATATAATGTGTGTTATATATGTAATATTATGAACTTTTATGTTCATTTGTATTATAGTCTTTAGATATAATCTAAATTAATTATTTCTATCATAGAATACATCGGTTTACACTATACAGCTATCGCTTATTAACATAATATTTTATTGAGTATATTATTCTGATTGGTTTTTGTTTTTTATCATATGATATCTTCGATTGTATAGTACGTATTATGTAAAAACAAAACACCAAAAATGGGTGGTATATACATGTTGTGGAACGATGTGTTATTGAATAATCACCGATATAATATATACTCTAAGTTTAAACATTCAGTGGGCACTGGCAATCTCCTAAAATATATAGTACCCTATCAAATAATCAATAATATTATTTATGTTTAAAGTCTATAAATTATATTTAAACAGTGATAATTCAGTAAACAAAATGTTTGCTTATCAAACCATATCAGTTGATTTATTTCTGAAAAATTTAACGGCAGCGTATATGGTTGAAAAAAACACTTCAAATATTTGAAAACATATTCGTAGTAGTTAGTCTTTCAGCTAGACGACACCTTTTACAATTTAAAGCTGGGAAATAATATAAATCGTATTTGCGTATATCGTACAAAATATACTGTGCTTATAGTTTCGACGTAAATTAAAATAATTGTTAATGAAAATAATTTGTGAGAGCATTTAGTTTTTTGTAAAAAACTATTAAATATTCAAATTGAAAATTATTTTAGAATATCTAGGTTGTAGATTCTAGGTACCTACGTAGGTAAGGTTAAATGTATCTATTTATACGGTGGCTATAATTGAGATGAATATTTATATATTATCTTTATTTGTGTAAAATATATAAATTACAAAGAAAAAATGGATGAACTATTAACAAATACAATAGCTATATAATACTTAACCACGTTCTGCGTGCAATTATGAATGAACGCGAATGCATATAAGTAGGTAGTTAATATTTTGATATTCGTATATTATTCCATTTCTAAACTTTATATATTCAATACATTATTCCCCGTCACCTTTTCATTATTCAGTGGCTTTTTTTTTTATTATCATTCATTCGTTCAGAAATAGATTATCGCAGTTCATTTCGTGGTATTTATACCAATTAGCGATTATTACCTATATATATAATATATAAAGCCATCTAGGTTTAAATGCTCGTTGTAAGTATGTAGGTATTTACTATTTTGTGTACGACGGACGTTCGCTTTTAGTATCGATGTATTTGTACGTATATGATATTATGTTCCCAGCTATATAGTATAAAATGTTTATCAAAGAGTGAGTCGTGATCTTTTATTTAGGTTGGAACCTTTATCATAATAATTAACAATAGGTACTGCAGTCTATACGGTTTTAGTCTTTTAGATAAACGGATATTTCGAGATAAGAATTTAAAAAGTACTTTTTATATTATTTGAGTTGTCTGCTCTAAACAATTTTCAAATTAATCTAATGAAAACATATTATTCATTATATCTTATCAATACCGATTATATCTGTATGTAGGTATAATATATTTATTTATTCTTTTTAATATATTAAATTTATTTATTTACATATTCATGATAGCTGGTCTTTCAGCTAGACGACACCTTTTACAACATAAAGATGGGAAATAAATAAATCGTATTTGAATATCGCACAAAATATATTATGCTTATAGTTTCTGACGTAAATTCAAATAATTATAAATGAAAATAATTTATTAGAGCATTTATTTTTTTGTACAAAACTATTAAATATTCAAATTAAAAATTGTTTTAGAATATATAGGTTCTAGCTAAATACGTAGGTAAGGTTAAATGTATCCATTTACACAGTGGCTATTGAGATGAATTTATATATTATCTTTATTTACATAAATATAGATTACAAAAAAAATGGATGAACTATTAACGAATACGATAATATAAAACAGTTAAGTGGGTTTTTAAATTCGGTCGAGTAGATTCGAAGTGGAGGCCATTCCGGAAGTTGATAATGTTTTTCTTTCCTGGTTATATCGCACGTGTTTGTTTGGGATTCGTTGAAAATATGTCTTATATTGATGTGAACACGACAGGAAGTGTTTATTGGGGAGGGCGGGCGTCCTCTTTTGCCTTTAAGAAGTTGCAGTGTGATAGTTTTGTGTTGGCCAATTCAGAGTCTTTTGATAATTACCTGGGTACTTCAAACTTTCTGGATAACTTGAGGGGAAAGTACCAATATGATTATTATTTCGTTTTATTTCATGAAGTTTAGTAGAATGAGACAACCGTTGTCAGTGCAATATAACTGAGGTCATTAATTCTTTTATTAATATCGGTACTTCTGTCTCTGCAGAGTGTGATGGTTTAATGAAGTGATGGCTGTATGAATAGAACAACTGTATTTTTGGCGGCCTGATAATTTCAATTTATGTTAGCGAGTAATCCAGAGCATTTTAATTTTTACGTCATTATTTTTGAGATTATAAATATAATATCTGAAGGGTTGTAGACATTTTTTGTATTATTGATTGCACTAAGAGAATGTGAAAATTACCAGTTATTATTTTTAATGGTGCCGGAGTAGTGCAGTGGTCATGCAGTTGACTACGACTCACACAGTCATCGGTTCGATTCATAGCAAAGTGCAAAAAAATTGTGTGGTTCTATGCAACCACCAAAAATCCCCATGTTGTCATCCGATTACGTCATCCGGTTTCCAACTAGGTCCCACTCCACTGGGAGTGAAGACCGCACATGTCTCCTCTTGGAGAAGGGGGGTAGTATCATGTATATAGTGATATATATACATAGATAAATAGATCACATGGTCTCCCTACTTGTTTCAATGAACAAATAAAAAAAAAAAATTTTTAATAAAATCAAAAGTTTTTAAAATAGCTATATAATCCGCAGTAAACACTGAACAGGAGCTTGGGAGTTTATACATGACTCCTAATTTACTTATTTCAGCTCAAAAAATAAAATAAAATGCATATGTATAAGAGTTTGAGTGGAGTGAAATCAGCATAAAGTAAGATCAAGCACTCTCGATGACCTGACCGGGTAAAGAAAAATGTACACAATCACGCAAACATATATATACATATAAACCGTATGTACATCGTACATAATATATAATGCATGTGTGTTAGTAAATTAATAGTAATCAAAACAATTAGTGCGTGGGTGACAAACCATATATTTACATCATAAATTATTATTATTTATTTTATTCTATCGAATTCATAACTATAACTCATATATCCATAACTCGTACATAATAAATAATCTTCATTTGCCCAACCTATATTTATATACATAATGTTAAATAGGACCAATTATTAAACTATTATTGATAAATATCTTATAGGTACCTATATATAATATATTATGTAAAATAATAAGTACCCGTGTTGGTATGGTTACCGATCGGCTAAAGCTAATATCTTTATTATTGCAATTTTTGGTGTGAAGAATGTAATCAATTATGCAATTTCGTGTACTAAAAAACACATCGATTGGGTAATGTGCATAAGTATACGGTGTGCCCAACTTGGTTTTCGATGTGGAATAAACAGACTAAACAAATGAATCAATACGGCGAACTCGTAGTATTATATATTGTGTAGGCACGCATACATATTAATATTATTATATCGTAAGTACAATATCAATTGCCGTAAAGTATAGAGTGATTTTAATGCGCAACACTATATCAGAAATAAAATATGACTCATAATAATTTTAAAAAAAATTTTAAAAATCGCGAGTGACCACCACAAATTTTTTTTTTTGTAACGCGTAATACGAATATTTTCATTCGTCACATACTTATTATATGAATGTATAATATACACTATTATGAAATGCGCCTTAACATAAAATAATTAGGTATATACAACAATATCACAGATTTTATCGTTTTTAGTCGTTTTATAAACACGACGATTTGGGCACCAACGTTTCCACTAAATCACATTAAACGGTCAATGTTTTGACTATATGGAGCCGTCAATATTTTAGGGATTTATAAACTTAAACACGACGGCAAACAGTTTTTTTTTGTTTTGTGTTTGATTCGACTTCCAAAAACCAAGATGGTTCATCCAGAAATCATTTCACCATTCTAAACAAAAATAGTAATAATAATAAAAAAAAAAACCCTAATACATATTACTTGTTTTATTTTTTACATACAATATATACATTTTTTATCGGCCACACAAATTCAATCGTAAAGTATGTACGGTTAAAACATCGGCTGACCACTTTATTGACAGTGTTTTGTCTAAAAGGACATTGTAAGGGATTAGTTATGGCCGACACACGCATATATTATAGTCCAATGGTATCTATTATTATTATTCGTTCCCATTTGGGTATACAAACGCGCGACATTATACGCCGGTCATAAGTCTCGCATCATTACACGCGTACCCATAATTTACCCAATCTTTCAAACAAAAATATTCCACAGCGTTTTCTTTTCAGTTTTATTTTGTTTTAATAATAGCCTCCGTGAGTATAAGAACCAAACAAGTTTGGAACTCGCGTTGCAATATATTATATTTTCGCTCATAAACTATGGCCCCACATTATATTATTATATACCACTTTATTATTATACACTGAAATCTCCTTATGAATCTGAGTCACATAAATCAACTAAAAACTTATGATTATTATTAAATTTTAGGTGATTAAAAATAAATTGTAATTTAACTTAAACGGATATAAAATACTCTTTACTCAAGGTCAATGTATACGTTTCATACATATAAATACACAATATTATATAGTATATAAATCAAGTCTAGGTGTTAAAGGAACAATTAAGTAGGTAACTGAATTTCTGCAATTAATTAATGATTGAAATTAGTAGATTACTAGATGGTGTACTATGCAATACTATGCAGTACTACGGTACAAGAAATTAAATTTGAAAAAAAAAAAACACCGGAACACCTTAGATAATAAAACCCGCGGGAGTTCGTTTTTCTGTAAAGTATAGATTTAGAGTGTACCTTGTATCATAATTGCGTATGAACGGATGTAATGGGTACGTGTAAATTTGAATTCAATGATAAACCATTGTATACCGATACAAAAAACGTTTCTGATCCGAGTCACCCTCTATTCCTAAGGTTAATTTATAATGTAGACAGTGTTATGCAAAGATAATTTTAAATCTAGATAGTGAAGATAAGATAATCTTATATATTTTTATATTTCAAAATTACTATAAGAACAAATAATGAGGATATTTTAAAATGTATATTTTCAAGCTTTTTGGCCGAAAAATAATAATAATGTTTCAACATAATATTAAATAGAAAAAAAGCTAAAACCAAATTGAAAAAAGGTAAATTTTTGAATTGCTTAAACAAAAAAACTAATCGATTTCGTCAAAGATATAAGCACATTCATTTTGGATATCTTTGGTGTATATAC